>NC_135488.1:1548863-1858636 GCF_052094955.1 Ictidomys tridecemlineatus | reverse complement strand
CTCCTGGGGCAGGTGCTCTGGTACAAGCCTACCTAGAAGAGAATCAGCTTTTTTTTTTTTTTTTTTTTAATTTCTTACATATACTCGGCTTTGTTTTTCATGTTCTTACAAACTCCATGACAGTGAAGGACCCTGTCCTCAACGTCTGCACTGGAGAGGGTGCTGAGGCAGATCCGCAGCTCCTGCACAGGCCTGAGTACCCTGCAGCACATGCCGAGCTGAAGCGCTGAGCCAGGGCTTGCACACCTCGCCTTCTCCAGACTCTGGGAGCCACACTGCAGCCCAAGCTGCTCCTCGTTGTTCCTACCCACTCCACTCAGGGCCTGGGACACAGAGCAGATGCCCGTGCCACTCTGCCCACAGATCATGGCAGCAGCTTTCACCGGGCCTCCTACCCTCATCTCCCTAGTGGGAAGCACATCACTCCTCTTCTCAAGGCCAAAAGGATGCCCCACACTGCCAACACTAATCACTCCAGCAAAGGACAGTGTGGCCAGCAGGCAGCAAAAAATCTTGCCTCCACCTCTAACCTGGGCCAGATTACTTGGCCTCCTAGAGTCTCCATTTTCTCCTCTGTAAAATGGAGGTCATAACAACACAGCTCACAGGGCTGCTGTGAGCCATAATGAGCCAATACAGGAGGAGTGCTCAGAACACAGGGCCAGGCACAGAACACTGCTCAACAGTGCTGGCTGCACATGTGTGACACTGTCCAGTTACAGAGAGCCCAGAAAAAGGACTGGACATAACGAACACCACCAGGACACTTACGAACTCAGAGAAATGAGAACACTGAGGGCAAAACAATTGGTAACAAATGTACTGACAGGCGTGATGCAGGCCCTGAGGGCCGGGCATAGGGAAGCCATGTACTCTGCAGGGTACACAAGGATCAGTCACTGACTACCCTCAGAGGAGATGGCATGGCCATAGGCAGAAGTGAAAAGCAAAGCACACCAAATGCCATGTGGGTCTTTTAATTTTTGTGCCACACGTGAATATGTGTTTTAAAAATTAAACATTTTTTAATCTTTGATCATGACCCAGAGACGGCACTACAGGGGCCTGACTGTTCTTGAGCACAGGGCTCCTCCACCCTGCAGTACTGACATTCTGGGCCAGACAGCCCTCTGGAGCACCAATGGCCCTCTCCCACCAGAGGCCAGGAACACTCCGCTTTGTCATCAAAATGTCTGCAGACACTGCCCAATGTCCTCTGGGTGAGGACCATACTTTAATGTCTTCGTGTTTTACTAGACCTTTTCCCCGGCACCCTGAGCTCTCCAAGGGACAGCCAAATGGTTGGCTTCCTTCTCTAGAGGAATGGGGGCCCAGGGGAATTCTCAACATGGTGCTATTACACAAAGCAGTCACAGGTGTGCTTCAAGCAATTCTTTACAAATACCTTTAAAGAACCAGAGGACTGAATGATCCCAAGGATGCAAAGCATTTTAGTAGAGTCAAGGTTGTACCATCATGGAATTAAACACTGGCTGACGCTGTTCGCCAGGGGGAAAGCTACAGGAGCAGTGTCAGAGTATGCCACCTGTCACGACTGGTTGAAACAGTGTGCTGTACCAATGACATGTTTCAGAGGAGCGTGGAGTCCATGAATGGAGTTGAAGCAGGTGTAGCTGAGCAGTGCTAAAAGTCAAAGGGAGAAAGAAGCGTCCCAACGCATCAATGGTACTTACTCATCCCTTTCCACCCAGAAAGGACCTCTGGAGTGATACTCTCCAGTTCTCGTCTGAAGTCATCCCGGGCTTGGACCACCAGCTCATGGTACTGCGACACCACCTTAGCCTCGGACTGAGCAGCCTGGACCTGAACAAGCACCATGGGTATCATAGGTTAAACTGAGCAATGAGGACCATAGACGTCCCTCAGGTCTGGTTAGGAATGTGCAGGCAACACCCACAAACCAAAGCTCAGCAAGAGGGAAACGAACCTCTTCTGTCTCCTTCCAATTCCTACTCCAATGCCAGGGACAGGCCCTTTCCCATCTTATTGTTCCCTCTGCCCCCTTTCTCTGGGTCTTGCAACTACCCACATAGATCACCTGAGTGCAATCCTAGCCCAAGATCTGCCCCAAGATGGAAGTTTACCTAAGTGACAACAGCTGGAGACCAAAACCACTATTATTATAGAAAGTGTCAATAATACTGAATAATCTACTTCACATTCAAAACAGGTTTCTAAAAACAGTAACAACTAAATGGCGCACACCCTGTAATCCCAGCTACCTGGGGTCTGAGGTCAGTCTGGGCAATTTAGCATGACCCTGTCTCAAAATAAAAAGGGCCAGGGAGGGCTGGGGATGTGGCTCAAGCAGTAGCACGCTTGCTTGGCATGCGGGTGGCCTGGGTTCGATCCTCAGCACCACATACAAACAAAGATGTTGTGTCCGCCGAAAACTAAAAAATAAATATTAAAAATTCTCTCTCTCTCTCTCTTAAAAAAAAAAAAAAAAAGGCCAGGGATATAGCTCAGTGGTAGAGAACGTGCCTAGCCTATTTAAGACCCTGGGTTCAACCCCAGTAACTGAAAAAAATAAAATAAAATAGTAACAATAGTCTTTGCAGGGGAAGGGGAGGAGATGATAGAAATCTTTATTGTTTTCCTGAATTCTTAAAGTATTTTGATTGAATAACTATATTTAAAAACATAGAACACTGCAAAGACTTAGGAAACTGACCTTCTGGACCACACTGTCCAGACCGACGATCATGTCGCGGAGCTTCCCCTCTGCAGCTATAATGTGAGGCTTGGCTCCAGCAACCTCTTTTCTCTTTGCATTTTCAATGACACTTTTCATCTTCTCTAACTCCTCTCTGGAAACCAATAAAATAAAACACAGTTTAGTACAACTCCTTATCAACTTTATCAAAGAAAACACCATATACATTTGTTAAAAGTCCTAAGAAATATAATTCCAAAAAAACAAAAAAATCACTTGATGCTTTTTATGGTCAATAGGCAGAGAAGCTTTTCTCACCTAGAGCTGAAACCCTCAGCCGAGGTCAGGGCGGCAGAAGACACACTCAGGGCTCTTGTGTTGCAGCAGATAGACTGTGACCCACCTTCTAAATTCTGATGGAACTTCCCAACCATTCCAGCAAAATTTTGAGATTATAGCAGAAGCTCAGGAAATGTGTAGACACACCCCCTAAGCAATAAGCCACAGCAAACCTGATTTTATGAGATCCTTTATATCAATTTCTGCCAAATTTATTTTGGCTTAATTATGTTTCATTTTCTCTCTTCTTGAACCTACGTGTTCCTGATTATGCCAGTTCAGATAAGAGCACAGAAGAAGGGAGAAAGATTTCTCTGCCTCCTCTTTATTCCATTCAGAGGGTAGAAAACCTCCAGGAGGCCCTAATTACTTGTCCAAGTCCATGAGTAATTACTTGGCTTTGAGAAGGGCGTCAGCAGCTTCATCCACGGCCTTCCTGCGCTCCTTCAGGGCACCTTCCACCGTGCGCCACTGGGCAGACTTCTTTTCACCTGCAACCTGAACAGAAAATGCTGATCACAAAAACATGCCTACGTGCTGGGACGGCCACAGGACGAGCCAAAAAGAGGAAATACAGAAGTGTGTGACATGAAATTCAACCGTAAATATTTATATGCCAAGTTTCACCACAGTAGGAGATCAATCTGAGCCTCCTGGTGAGGCACAAGAACTCCACAGCCGCCCATGTCAACTGTTCTTCACAAGATTATGTGTAAACAAACAAGGACACAAGAACTATGCAACCCAGTGCATACAACTATTTTCCAAAGAGAGATATTTGCTATTAAATTATCAAAAGAAAATATGACCCAGACCTTTCCATGAATTGTTCGTGAATTCTAAAATCATTCTTCAATAAAGTGCCAACACTTAACATTCTCTTAACTGCATAGGTCTGACTACCCGAATCATAGTCTAAAGCATTCTTTAATGTTTTGGAGTAGTGCAGACTCCCTAAACATTAAGGTGTAAATCAATGATAGTTTAAAAAACAGAACAAAACAAAAAATCTCCAGAGGTGAATTTAATTGCATGTGATTATATATATATACATACATACATACACACACAACACACACACACAAACTTTTTTTTCCCCTTTGGTACTGAGGATTGAGCCCAGGGACTCTCAATCACTGAGCCACATACCCAGCTCTTTTTACACTTTTTATTTTGAGACAGGGTCTCGCTAAGTTGCTAAGGCTAGCTTTGAACTTTTGATCCTCCTGCCTAAGCCTCCTGAGCTGCTGGGATTACAAGCGTGCATCACTGCACCTGGCTGTGATTTATATGTTTTTAAAAGGGGCTTTGAAGGGGCGGCTCAGTGGTAAAGAGCCTGCTCAGCCTATACAAGGTCCCGGGCTGAATTCAAAGTGCATGTGTGTGCATCTCCCTCTGGCAGATCCAACATCCCCCTTCCATCCCCAGCTTTGGGAGTAACTGTGGCTTTTCAGCAAACCTGGTTTATATTTGGGGGTCATGGCATATTTTTTTAAAAAACCTATAATCACACTCAATGCAACATGTTGCTCACACTGAGGTGCCAGGCAACCCAGACCACTGTGGTATGGACTAGTGACAGCTCCGTCCTCCCCTAGATCGGTAGCACACACCGAATGAGCAGAATGTTACTGGGCTAACTTTTCCTCTTTCCTTTTTCCAAATGCATATAGCTTAAACTGCATGCATTACATTCAGGTATGAAGCAAAATCACCTTCTAGCCCATTTTCTTGACACTATGCAGGGAACCTGGAGATGAAGAGGAGCACTCTAGATTACCAACAGATGCAATACTCGCACCTAGGAAGACGACTGAATTGTCTCAATAATCGAGTTTCAAAACATCTGCATGGGGGCTGCTGCAGCCTGGATAAGGAGTGCAGACTCAGAGAGGGTCTGGGCCTGCATGCTCACCCCGCATCTCCAGCTCTGCCTCTGCAGCCTTGGGCTGCTCCAGAGAGGGATGGCAGAGGGACTCTCACTCAGCCTCAGTGACACCGGATCTGGCCTCCATTTTAAAGTCATACCCATCACCAACAGAACTTGGAGGCCAGTCCCCCTGAGGCAGGGTTAACTGTTTTCAGTGCACTGGACCACAGAGGCAGTCTGAGGAGCATCTCAGAATAACATTTTTAAATCCTTCAAATCAAACTACAAAATGTTCAAAACGCAGCTCGAAATACACTGAAATACAATCATAAAATTATTGAAAATTTTGTGAAATAGTAACCAAGATCTAAAGGAAGAAATATCCCAACTGAGAAGTAGTGATGAGCAGACATATTGAAAAAAAAGCTGCAAGCACCACAATGCGGTGTGAGAAGCGCCTTCTGTTGTGACCCAAGTGGAAACTGAACTACAGCAGCTTTTATAGACAGTCCTACCTCAAGAAAATGGCTCAGCATTTCAACTTCAGGCTAGGGAAAATAAAAATGTTCCAGATTCAACAAGCCACTAAATTCTATCCATAGACACAACTTCAGGTTAAGACCTCTGCTATAAATATTATATTGTTTATTTAATATTTAAATAAATAATAGTATTGGAAGAAATTTTTGGTACTTTTCTGTCTCTATTCACTGGGGACTGAACTCAGGGTCACTCCACTACTGAGCTGCATACCCAGCCCTTTTTATTTCTTATTTTGACACAGTGTCTCGCTAAGTTTCCCAAGTAGGCCTGGAATTTTTGATCCTCCCATCTCAATCTCCCAAGTAGCTGTGATTACAAGTGTGTGCCACCACACCTCTAGTGAACTGTTACAAGGAAGTGACAAAGCAAATTCAATGTTATGGCGTGAATAATGAAGCTGCTGTCTTCAGTGAATCCCCACTTCAGCTATCCTCAAAGTATACCAAGAATGGGTGCGGGGGTGGGCACTGCTCAGTGATGGAGCACTCGGCCTTGGTTTCCACCCAGCACTAAGAACAAAAGATGCTATGGTGTGGGCTGTGCGACATCTCGTAGGGAGTAAATTTTCTAAGACTCTAGCATATGCTGTTACCAGGATCTGGTCTTCCTAACCACTAGACAGACTTGTCAAACAGGCCAACGTCCATGGCACGTCTGGGGGTCTCGCTGTCTTTCTGACTGAAGGTACTTCTGCTACAGAGGTCCAAGGGGCAGCCACCCCACCACAGCCAGGCAAGTCCAAGTATTCTAAATACAGCTGTGAGAGAGAGTGATTTGGAATGTCGTATAGATCCTATATGCACCTACAGCTTCTTTTACAGAAGAAAGACTTAAATCCATCTTTAATATTTGAAAAAAGTGGTCATACGTTTTCCTAATTTTTTCTAACATTAGCTAACACTCCCTAATCTTAGTTAACTGCTATATTCATATAGTGTCCTTGAGTAGTAAAATCTTGATTGTAACAGATTTTTGTGCTGTCAAACATGCACTACACAGTGTCCATTCACTGGGAAGAGGAAACACTACCCCACAAGGCCTTACACCAAAGTGGAAACAGGCATTTAAAGGTCCCAGCTGTTTCTTCTGAAAGCACATTCACCCCTTGGGCTGTAACCCAGCTCAACACCATGGAATGTTAAGCCTTCTCACATCTGTATAAACAGCACATTAAACAGCCTGGGCAGTCTCCACTGTGCTAACTGATCAAATTCTGATATTTATATTTTTCCTTGAACTTCAAATAAAATGCAGCTTTCTCTTAAGTTTTCAAAGGCAATTAGTTTCCAGCAATTACTGTCAGTAGTCTGATTTAACATGCTGGAGGTACATATCACTGAAACAGTGTACAGCATGCTTCAGTGCTTAAACACCCACCCAGTCACAATGCAGTGCAACTTTACAAGTCATGCATGATCTTTGCCCTGGGGTGTTTCAGGAGTTTATTTTGTTTGTTTGTTTGTTTGTTTATTTATTTATTTTTTGAGGAGGCAGTGGTACTAGGACTTGAATGTAGAGGCATGTGACCACTGAGCTACAACCCATCCTTTTTTTATTTTTTACTTTGAGACAGAGTTGCATTAAAATGCTGAGGCTGGCCTCAATCTTGTGACCCTCCTGCCTCAGTCTTCTGAGACGCTAGGATTACAGGTATGTGCCACTGTAGGAGGCCGTTGTGCTATGTGACCAGCAATTTCCTTTCCTGATTGGTGAGGCTCTGTCAGTCACTTCCTGTGATCTGGTCACATCAAAGTGGCCGTAGACAGTGGCCTAGATTTTGAAAGTCGTAAAAATGTAACAAAACGTGTCTTCATGCATAGGTGTGCCTTCTTACAGCCCCATGGGTCGAGTTACGCTCACCTGTTCCTTTGTGATATCACCCCTTTGCCCTGTTTGGGATAGAATGTTCCATGGAAATGCCCTTTGTGGGTCCCCTTCTCTTACTCTGCCTTTGGGTGTGGCCTTCCTAGATGTTGGTCAACCTGCTGACAGCAGACACCACAAAGCTACACTCAACCCCTAAAACCTGACTCCTTGCCTCATTTGAATGGCTTCTCCTCAATAAAAGGGGTCAGCATATGCTCACTCTCTTGCTCTCTCTGCGAACCCTTAAGGTCAGAGGAGCCATCACAGGACCCCAAAGAAAAAGGTATCTCTGTCTCTTGTGTGGTTATTTCGTGCAGCCCAGTTCCTCTGGAATGACCCTGAGTGTTTCATGCCATGAATGTGACATGCCACCATGCCCAGATGAGATTCACAGCTTACTGCTTTATTTTTTGAAGTGTTTAGTGTAAGTTAAACAATCAGCATAAACATTAAGTGGTGTTTCATGTACACATGTACATACTCTCTATTATTTTTTTAAATTGCATGTTGATCTAAAAGTATCCTGAAAAAAAAGTTTATTTAAAGAGATAGTTGCCAATTAAAAAAAAAAAGGTAATGATATTCAAGAACTACTAAGATATAAAATGAAGCCAGGTGTGGTGGCACGCACCTGTAATCCCAGTGACCTCTGAAGCAAGTTCAAGGAGAGACCCCCATCTCAAAAAAAAAAAAAAAAAAAATAGGACTGGGCTGGGGCAATGAGTAGAACACCCATGGGTTTAATCCCAACACCAAAAAACAAACAAACAAACAAAAAGAGTATCAGAGCAAATCTGAACTATACCATATTAGTATTATGAGATAAAAATAAAGCACCATACATAAAATTGACTAAAAAATTTAAAGGCTTTTCTTAGGATTTTTTTTTGGGGGGGGGAAGGGGTGGCAGTGGTACTAGGGATTGAACTCAGGGACACTCAGCCACTGAGACACATCCCCAGCCCTATTGTGTGTTTTATTTAGAGACAGGATCTCACTGAGCTACTTTGTGCCTTGCTTTTGCTGAGGCTGACTTTGAACTCGTGATCCTCCTGCCTCAGCCTCCTGAGCTATTGGGATTACAGGTGTGCACCACTGTGCCCAGCTCTCAGCTTGTTTTTTTAAAGACAATTATTCTAGACTGTTTCTGCTCAGCAGAAGAAAGCCAGAACACGAGGAAGAAGCCTGTGTGGTAGATGTCAGACATCTCAGCCTCCGGCTCACCTCGGCATCATCCATGGCTGCCTTCAGGACGCTGGAGTGCGCGTTCACGGCCTGGACGGCAGCGTTCTGGGCTGCAATAGCCTGCAGAGTGACGGAAGCAGTTTGGCTCAGAGCATCTTCTAAGCTCTTGGCTAGAGCTAGAGGAAAAAAGAATAGTTAAAAACAAGTCCTTCCCCCTACTGACCTTAAACACTCCTTCTTTCCTACAAAGTCTCCATTGTACTCCCCAAAACATCCTTCTTTCCTACAAAGTCTCCATTGCACTCCCCAAAACATGTAAAACAAAATGAAATCACAAGGGACCCAAACTGTAGGTTCAAAGTTCACTTTAAAAGTATGGTAAACTAGTCTTGCTGGTATAATCCCAGCTACTTGGCAGATTGAAGCAGGAAAATCGCAAGTTTGAGGTCAACCAGAGCAATTCAGCGAGACACTGTCTCAAAATAAAAAAATGACAAGGGTTGGGATGTAGCTTAGAGGAGTAGCACCCCGGAGTTCAATCCCCAGTACCAATAAAAAAGTACAGTAAAATGTCGATAATAATGTAATCTGGATGATGGATCTATCAGATTTATTACCTTATTTCTACTTTTATGAACATGTGAGATTTTTCAAATAAAAACTAGGGATTTTAAAGGAAACAATTGCTTAAACAAGGCTAACACATTTCAAATGGAAAAAACAAGGAAAGAATACATTTATAAAGGCTATAAACATCACCACCAGCTTTCCTCATTTTAAATAACAATTGTACAGACTGACTGAGAAAAAGAGGTGCCTATTTTCAATCCCTTAGCAAGAAGGAAAACCCAAGAGAAAAAAATCGTGTATTACCAAGATTCAAGATGAAATAAATGGGGGAAAAATGTGTGTGTGTGCGCAAAAAACATAAAAAACATTAAAAAAAGCATAAAAAAACAACAAAAAAAGGAAAGGGAGCTTGCAATGGAAAGTGATTTTAGGCAAAAGGGCACAAGAAAGAGCAGACATCAATACTGGAGGGGTTGCCACCTACATAAGATCACATCTGTATATGCTGCCTCAAAATACCTCCAAAGAAACTTCAAGACTTATACTCCAAAAGTAAAGGGATGATTTTATACTAAATTGGAAACAGCTATTTAAAGAAAGAAGGCCATGAGAATACCAATTTAATAATAACTGCTTTCAGAGATGACCCAAAACTACAGAAACACCGGGCAGATGATATAAAGACAAATGGTGAGCATGTGCACGAGCAGCCGAGCTGGAGATGAGGGGCAAGTCTGCGGAGCACAGGGCACGTCTGTAACACAGGTGAAAGGAGGGGGCTGCAATGGGGCAGGCAGGGAGCAGGGGGAGCAAGTAGGGGCAAGGGGCACGCTGGCCTCCAGGGTGGATGTCCAGGCACAGCAGCAGGCCGCTACCTCACAGAGGCACATGTCACCACGACCTCCACCACCTGTTCACCACTCTCTGCTCCATGGTGAGAATCACACACCCCCAAGAGTAAGGTCGGGGAGG
Organism: Ictidomys tridecemlineatus; assembly: GCF_052094955.1. Classification (NCBI taxonomy): domain Eukaryota; kingdom Metazoa; phylum Chordata; class Mammalia; order Rodentia; family Sciuridae; genus Ictidomys; species Ictidomys tridecemlineatus. The sequence goes on along the minus strand of NC_135488.1, from coordinate 1,848,614 downwards.
AGACCGAGGGTCAAAACCTGACATTCCCACTTTGCTCAGAAAATGAAAGGCAGGAGAAGCTGAACGAAAAAATAAAATAATAAAGGAGAAGATAAGGCAGAAGACATCGAATCTCAAATTTATAACTTAATTCAAGATGCCCATGTGATAAAGGGAGAAAACTGAACAGTGAAGAAACAAATTTAAAAATATTCAACGAAGTGGGGAAAAACATACTGAAATATTTCACTTATTGAAAAGTAATTTATTTAACATCCTTAACTATCTGTAACATGGCCAAGATCTCAAAAGAATGCAAAAGAAACAAAAACTAAACTTCAAATTTGAGCCAAAGTGATGCCCTCTACCCATGCTCACTCTTCCCTTTCCTAACATGGGGGCTCCCCAGAGCCACGAAGAACTAACCTAAGAGTAGGGAAACAGGCAGAAGGCAAATAACAGGGACACTCTCTGGAGAAACAAAGAAATCACAACAGCTGCCATCTCAATTCTAAAAACTTTCTAAAAACTCTTGAAAAATAACATAAAATTAAAACTTAAAAAGGCACATGTTTGTGAGCTGAAAACCAGAAATGTGCACAATGCCCCATATCTCACCAGTGACAGACATGAGGACTAACATGTCTGCAGAGGCACACACTTGCAATCAATCCCAGGGACTCGGGAGGCTAAGGCAGGAGGATCACAAGTTTGAAGTTATCCTTGGCAATTTACCAAAATCTCTCAAAATTTAAGGAACAATGAAGAGAGAACATTCAAGAAAGAAACTAAAGAAGATCTTAAAAGATTGAAAGACCTCTCATGTTCTTGGATAAGCAGAATTCATATTGTCAGAGTGGCTATACCACCTGTAAAAGAGTAATCAGATTCAGTGGAATCCCCCCATTAAAATACCAAATGTTCTTCACAGAAATAGAAAACAAAACAAAAAACCTAAAACTCATTTGGAAGAATAGAAGACTCAGAACAGCCAAAGGAATACAAGCAAGAAGAGCAACACTGAAGGCATCACAATACCTGATTTCAAAGTACACGACACAGCTACAGTAAAAAACACAGCATGGTACTGGCACCAATACAGACAGGAAGATCAATGGAATAAAGAGACAGACACAACCCACAACTTTAAGCCATGTGAACCTTGACAAAGGATCAAACACATATATTGGAGAAAAGATAGACTTTTAAACAAATGTGCTAGAGAAATCAGATATCATATGTAGAAGCACAAAACTACATTCCTACTTCTCATCCAGCACAGAAATCAAATCAAAGTGGATCAAACACTATAGTGGATTTAGACCAGAAACTTTGCAACTACCAGAAGAAAACATATGGCCAACAGTCCAATATACTGGCACTGGTACCAACTTCTTTACCAAGACCCCCAAAGATCAAGAAATGAAACCAAGAATCAATCAGTGGGACAGCATCAGATTAAAAAGCTTCTGCACAGCAAAGGAAACAAAAGCATGAAAGAAAACCTATAGAATGGGAAAAAATCTTTGCCAGCTACTCCTCCAACAGGGGACTGATTAACATTCAGAATATAAAAAGAACTCAAAAAACTTAACACCAAAAAAAGGCAATAAAGAAATGGACAAAATAATTAAAAAGACATTTCTTAAAAGAAGAAATACAAATGTCTAACAAACAAAAAAGAACTGTTCAACATCTCTAGCAATCAGGGAAATGCAAATCAAATCTCACTCCAGTTAGAATGGCAATCATCAAAAATACAAATAGGGGCTGGGGATGTGGCTCAAGCGGTAGTGCGCTCGCCTGGCATGCGTGCGGCCCGGGTTCGATCCTCAGCACCACATAGAAACAAAGATGTTGTGTCCACCGATAACTAAAAAAATAAATAAATATTAAAAATTCTCTCTCTCTCTTTAAAAAAAAAAAAAAAAGAATACAAATAATTATAAATGCCAGCAAGGATGTGTAGAAAAAGTCACTTATACATTACTGGTAGGACAACCACTTTGGAAAGCAGTATGGAGATTCCTCAAAAGAAACAGGAATGGAACCACCATATGACCAAGCTATCCTGATTTTAGTTCTTCTGGATAAATACCTGGATACTCTAGTGACAGTCACATGGATGTTTTTAGCAGTGCAATTAACAACAGCAAAAGAAACCAACCCAGGTGCCCATGAACAGATGATAAAGAAAATGTGGTATATATACACAAAGGAATTTTACTCAATCTCAAAGAATGGAATCACGGCATTTGCTGGTAAGTGGATGAAACTGAAGAACATCATGCTGAGTGAAATAAGCCAGACTCAAAGTCAACAGTTGAATTCATTTTCTCTCATATGCGGAAGCTAGAGCAAAATAAGGGGAAAACAGGCAGTGAGGCAGATCCCAAGCAATAGAGGGAAGGTAAGTGGGGCAGAAGGAAACTGAGGAGGTCATGCTCTGTGCACGTCTGTGTGAATGTGCCACAGGGAATTCCACCTTTATGTGTCTCTGTAAAGCACCAAGTAAAAAAACCCCAAAACAACAATAAGTAGAAGGAGTAAGGAAGTAGAAGGAAGACCAGGAGAACAGAGAAAGGGGAGCAGGGGGACGGAAATGAGAGAGGAGATAGTGCTAGGACTGGGGCTGGGGCTCAGGGGCAGAGCACTTGCCTCACACATGTGAGGCACAGGGTTCTACTATCCTCAACACCACATAAAAATAAACATGTACTGTGTCCATCTACAACTTAAAAAAAAAAAAAGTAGTAGTACTAGGGACTTAAGTGGAGCAAATTAAATTCCATGCATCTATGATGTCAAAATGAACCCCACTATGATGCACTAACAAAAATGTTAAAAAAAGATCAATGGTAAGCTGATATTTACCCTTGTGGTTATGACAGTCTATTAAAATAACTTATCCTCCTGTGAAAAACAGCTGGGAATGTAGCTCAGGGATAGAGCACCCCTGAGTTCAATTCTCAGTATCCTCCTCCCCACACACAGGAAGAACAGGGTTAACAGTGAGAGTCCAGAGACTGGGTGACAAATAAATTTACAAGTTTAACATGCTAAAACATGAACAAGCAACTTGTATTCCCCAGAGTATAAAGAATACAAAGAGTATAGAGAATCCTCACGATTGGATATGGAGGCACAGGCCTGTAATCCCTGCTGCCCAGGAGACTGAAGCAGGGGGATCCCAAGTTCTAAGACAGCCTGGGCAACTTAGTGAGACCTAACTCAAAATAAATAAAAAGGGCTGGAGATGCATCTCAGTGGTGAAGTGCCCCTGGGTTTAATGCTCGAACTCAGTGGAGGGGAAAAAAGGATCTTCAGCACTAACAATCATAAAACAAATGGAGAAAGCGCATGTATTATTTGGAGTGTTTGTCAATAGCCCACAGCCCTTATTGCCTGGGTAGAAGCAGTTTAGATGAAGAACACAAGTGGTGAAGAGATGGTGGTGGAGAGCAATGACACTAAGGAGACAAACAGCACCACACTGTGAGTGACGACGAGCCTGTGCTGCTGGTGTGCGGCAGCAGGCAGGTGACCCGAGGTCCGAGGCTGCCGCTCTACATACACGCAATCTCAACTTGCTCGTGCTTTTCCTGCTGCGCCAGGCGAGCTGCGACTTCTTCAGGTGGCCGCTCCCTTACAGGGGATGAGGGTGCTTCCTCTTGCAGCAGAAGTAAATAAGAGGAGGTTAAGTTTCAGACAGAATTACACACAAGAGCTAACAGGGCATAACCACTTAGATCAGCCCGGGGCATTCTGTGGCTAAGAATTCCAAAACCATGTCATCATCTCAGCAATTCCAAGATGAAGAAACAAGACTCCACCGCTGACTTCTTTATTTTCAAAGATTTATTCAGACTTACAAACTCTGAAAATGTCCTAAGCAAGTCAGCAAACTTAAAAGCAATATAAATGTATGTTTTACATAGTGTCTATGTGCTGCCTAGGCATTAAGTGGTTCAGATGAGCATACCATCTACGATACAAGAAATGTAAATAATTAAACTACCTGAGATTACAGGTGTGGGTTTTCCTCCACCAATTTCAGGGCGATCAGTTTTTACAGATTCCTCATGCTGAACCGCAGGGGCTGGGACGGAAAGTGTGTCACCTGCTGCAGAAATAATTTGAGCTGCCTCTGTAGGTGCTATAAATATATATTATTCAAGGTATTATAGAAATCCACTACCACGGACTGGGGATATAGCTCAGTTGGTAAAGTGCTTGCCTTGCATGCCCACTGCTCTGTTCAATCCCCAGCACCACCAAAAAAAAAAAAAAGAAAAAGAAAAAGAAATCTCCTACCATTACTGCCCACTTCACATCTGGCTTCTTAAAAACACAAATGCATCTACATGTTTGTGTGTGAGTAACACACAAACAGGGCACAGTCCACTGCATGCATAACACACACAATTGAGAAAGGATGGGAAAACACGAAAGACAGAAGTCTTGTAGGCATCTATCTGCATTTTTACCCTCCTCAATCTGACACAAGACTTCTAGTAACAATGTAAGCCCTGAATACACAGTAAGTGTGCAGGAGACCTATGTACTGTGGAGAAGAGTAGCACATGAAAAGAAAGCCTGCAATGAAAAGGCACAGGAGAGCAATGAACCAAAAGCTATTTTAAATTGCTCTGAAGAGTGGCAGAGATAAAAGAGGAGGTATGAGCAGGAACAAGATGACAGTTTTAAAACAAAGAAGAAAATGTCACAATTGACAGTAGGTTTGGAAAGAAAAGAAATTAGTCCAAGAAAAAAAAAATCACATCAGAAATGATATTTTTAAAAAGGAAGGCTAAGAAATCAAGGGCCTGCAAATTTATAAACAAAGAGAAAAATATCATTCTAGAAATGAAATGAGAAAAAGCAATAAAATACGACACAAATTGTTTTTTAGAAACCTGAAGGCTCCACTTGAGAGACATTACCTGGTCCCCATGCTTCTGCTTTGGGCCCCTCATCTGCTCCAACAACAGTAAGCCCCTGTTCCAAGTCAGGTGTCACTCCCCGGCTGGGCACCCTCCAGCACCCCCACCCCACTTGGCATGTGAAGCAAACTGTGTGGGATGGCCCCAGGCTGCCACACGGGCCTGCTGCTCTCCCTCCCACTCCACCCAGCTTCAGCAGCTCCTGGCACTAAGGAGCCTACTCCTGGGATGTGTTTCCCCACCAGCCTCCCTTCTCTCCTTCTAACCTCTGCTCATGGACATCTCCCAGGTCAGGTTTCCTCACCCATTCCATTTAAAATGGCAACACTCTCTCCCAGCATCCTGACACCCTATATATTCTGCCTGTTTCATTTCACATGATCTCCCTCCCTCACCCCACCAAGAGTATCAGCAGAGATTCTGAGCTGTTTTGTTCACTGCTATGTCCCTACTACCTAGAAGAACGTCTGACATGCAACAGATTCTCAGTGAATACTTGTGAATGGAGTCGGCTGATTAGTCATGGACAGGACTAACCAAACAGAAACAAGGAGTTGAGGAGTGTACTGAACAGAGCTATCAGCCAGGTACTATAAATTAGGACAGGATTACTGGTAAACCCCAAAAGCAAGCGGTACTGCAGGGATTATACAAACACTTTCACTCCAGGCGCACTGGCACCTGCCTTTAATCCCAGTGGCTTGGGAGGCTGAAGCAGGAGGATTCCAAGTTCAAAGCCAGCCTCAGCAACTTAGCAAGGTCCTAAGCAATTTAGTGAGTCCTTGTTCAAAATAAAAAATAAAAAGGGCTGGGACATGGCTCAATGGTTGACTGCCCCTAGGTTCAATACCCTATATCAAAAACAAAAACAAACACATCATTAAGAAAGAAGACAGGATTTAAACTTATGAAGAAGCAGGGGGGGAAAAGGTGGGAAAAAGAGAATAAATCTTAAAATGCAAATGGGGGAGAGAAAAACAGAGGGAAGAGGGAAAAGCAAAAATAAAATCACTGTAGACAAGACAATTAGTGCTCAATAACTATTCACAGTAACACCCAATTCTGTGCTCCACGCAACCCCTAAGATAAGCAATGGTTCAGGTGAGACTCCTCCTTTTCAGGATGTGAGCTGGGTCCCTGAGCCCTTATAGGCAGGGCCCTCCCGCTGACTCTGGGTCTAAATGCACTGAAATGACCCATGGCCTATGGTCTCAGAGGAATGGTTCTAACACGTGTACCTGTTGTCGAGGCTGGAGTATCTCCCTTCTGCTTTTGGAGCTGTGACGAAGGCTGTTTGGATTCTTTCATTACCTCTGACACACTAGAGATTTTTAGTGGACCGGATTGAATCTTGGAAATGAAAACATTAAACATTTAAGATGTAATCCTGTTGTTAAAAATGGTAGCATAGAGTAATATTTAAAGTCAAATCTTTCAGGCTTTTAAAATAAAGTTATCAACATTTGCAACTTATGTTTTGTTAACCAAACTGAGAGAAGCCATATCCCTTGCCCACATTTCAGCAGCACCAAAGGCTTCTTTTCAGACAGCTGAAGGGTCCACTTGGCCTCCCTTCCACATGCCACTGTTTTCACAAGCACGACACCAAGGTATTTCCACTCCTTCCCGAATCACATCACGGTGTCTTCTGCACAAAGCTCAGAAGTAGATGACTGGTTAGAGGCATGGAGTCAAAATGAAAGCCAGCTGTTTCTTTGTTCTCCAGGATTCCTGTGACTACACACTAAGTTACATGACTAATTCGCAAGCAAGACCTGCTCTCCTCTCTCCCAGTTACTGCCCACCTTCAATGTAAGGCACTATTCATCAAGAGGACTGTAGGTGACTTGCTGGAGAACACTGCTGAGTGAGGAATGCTTACGCTGACCACCTATGCTGTCCCTACTTTTTCCCAGGACTTGGCAGTGGGTCTTGTGAATCCCTAAGATGACTGCTGAACAGAAAGGGTTCTGAAATATACCACTAGAAATATGTCCATTTTCTCAACTAGAAATACAATCATTTTCTTTTTATTAAAATGTTATTTTTGCCCCAACACTGCAAAGAAAAAAGTTACTTTTGAAATCAGGAAACACGCACTCACTGTAACAGGCAAACTAATGTCAACATGCACGAGTGGTTGTTCCGTGCCTCGCCAGCTGGTCCCCTTCCCTCCCCCACGTCTCTGCCATGAGGTGAGCCACTCTGCCATCACACACTCCTTCACCTCAGGCTCAGAAGCAACACACCCAACTGGTCATGGACTGGAACCTCCAAAACCAGTCTAGCTGACCTCACAGTGAAGACATCAGGACCTGGAGAGTCCTATGGCAATTCCTTCCCTCGCCAGAGATGGCGTCTCTCCATGGGCCTCTTTTCTGGCAGTTCTCTCTAGTGTTCCACCCTCTAAGCTGCAGTCACCCTGACCTCCCTAGACACAGCTCTACCTGCTCCACCCTGTAGACTCCCAGGTTTTGCTTGGGATTATCCTCCTATGCTACAGTCTGGAAAAACCCCCGCAAGCACCAAGAGCAGGCGGTCCTAGGGATCACCTCCAATTCCCCTCTAGCACAACTATTCTATTGGTGGACAGAGTCTGAAAATTTGTTTTACACAAAACACAAAAGTGCTTTATGCCGGGTGCAGTGGTCATGCCTGTGATCCCAGCAGCTCAGGAGGCTAAGGCAGGAGGATCACGAGTTCAAAGCCAGCCTCAGCAATTTAGCAAGGCCCCAAACAACTTAGCAAGACCCTGTCTCTAAATAAAGCTTATAAAACGGCTGTAGATGTACCCCCACCAAAATAAAGTGCTTTACATGTTATAATTAGTTTATTTGTATTTTGTCCAGTTTTATAGATTTTTCAAGCAGCAAAGTTAAATCAGGTCCCTTTGATCCATCTTGATTAGATACAGAAGTTCCATGAGAGGGTTTTTTTTTTTTTGTACCAGAGATTGAACTCAGGGACACTCAACCACCCACATCCCCAGCCCACATCCCCAGCCCTATTTTGTATTTTATTTAGAGACAGGGTCTCACTGAGTTGCTTAGTAACTAGTTTTTGCTGAGGCTGGCTTTGAACTCGCAATACTCCTGCCTCAGCCTCCTATGCTGCTGGGATTACAGGCCTGTGCCACCATGCCCAGCTCCCACTATAGGTTTTTAAAAATGGAAATGATAATGATTTTTTAATATAAATGTTAACTGTATTTTATAATAACATTTTTTAAATGATGTGCTACTGAATGCAACCTGTGCCAGTTAAAATGTAAGAAAATTAAACATTTTGTCACCATTCAAAAATAGTTTGTGAGAATAAATGGCAAGATTGAAAACAAGTTATGATATAATGCTAAATTTTGAAAAACATTATGTTTAAATAAGTAAAAAACTGTTCATAAAACTTTATGTTTAGAAAAATAAAGAGTAGCAGACACAACACTATATGCACTACAGAGTAAAATAACAGGTAATCATATTTCTTGCAGATTTTCTGTATTTTTCAGCTTTTTGTTAGGTATTATTTTTATTATAAGAAAATAATGTTATTGGGGCTGAGGTTGTGGCTCAGTGGTAGAGCACTCGCCTAGCACATGCAAGGCTCTGGGTTCAATCCTCAGCACCACATAAAAATCAATAAATAAAATAAAAAAAAAAAGAAAGAAAGAAAATAATGTTTTTAAAAAAAAGTCTCAAAGGGCACTGGGTTAAAGTTTCAGAAATTCAGCAACAGACTCTGGGCCAAAAGTATGCATTTCATAATCACAGATAGTAGTTAAAATTCTGAATTTAGGCAACTGTAGGTTTAAATGTTTTAATTTTTATGACTTTGTCAAATTTTAAATTTAGCTTTCTAAATGCATCAACAACTCTATGAAAACCATATTAAGCAAATGCCATATTTGCCAAGTAACAAAGCAAAATTATGTGTGTGTATAATATGTAACTACATACAATTCTTCCCTTAAACTAAAATATGGTTATATTATAAAAATTAACACGTAATCTGATTTTTTTTCCCACTCAACAATTTATCACGAACATTCTCTTCCAAGTCAAGAATCGTTTGGTTGCATACTATCTTCAAGTAAGGGTATCCCCAATTTAGCCAACTAGTTTACTTACAGACATTCAATTATTTCCTGTTTTGTTTTAGCTCTAAAACATCACAGCAATGAACGTCCTTGTCCGCATACCTGAAGAGCAGCCACTGCTGAGGGCTTGTTTGACTGACTGACTGACTGACTGACTACCTTGTGATGCTGGGGATCCAACCCCAGGCCTCATGCATTGCTTCTATACCACAGTCCAGCTGTTACTCTTTTCCCCACACCCCACCCCCCCGCACTAGTATAGAACCCAGGGGTGCTCTACCACTGACCTACATCCCAACATTTTTATTTTTTATTTCTATTTTTTAAAATATTTTTTTTAGTTGTAGATGGATACAACATCTTTATTTATTTATTTCTAGGTGGTGTGGAGGATTAAACCCAGTACCTCACATGTGCAAAGCAGGTGCTACCCCTGAGCTACAGCCCCAGCCCTTTATTTTATATTTTGAGACAAGGTCTTTCTAAGTGGCTCAGGCTGACCTCAAACTTGCAATCCTCTGGCCTCAGCCTCCTGAGCAGCTGATTAGAGATGGGTGCCACTGTGTCTGACTCCTCATTTCTAGTCCTATGCCAAATCCTGTTTCATTCAAGCAGCACTATAACAAAATCAACATTTGGAAAAGTGTCCTCTGACCCTCCCTACCCCAACACTTTTTCAGAATGTTCCTGGCTAGTCTTAAACATCATTACTTTGTCCATATGAACTTTAACAAAATTTCTTTCTTATTTATTTATTTTTGGCAGTACTGGGGATCAAACTAAAATCATCTCATCTACTTCCTTACCAATTAGGAAAATCCATTAGAATTCTTACTAGAGCTGTGATAGTGATTATATGTGTGTGTACATGATAAAAGGACTTCTCTCAAATATATTCATATTTAAGAAAAATTTGAATGAAATAGATATGAGAAATGACATTTTTGAATATTAAGTTCCACCAAAGGGGCTGGGGCTGTAGCTCAGTGGTTGAGCATTTGCCTCACAGGTGTGAGGCCCTGGGTTCCAACCTCAGCACTACATAAAAATAAATAAATAAATAGATAGATATTAAAAAAAAAAAAGTTTCACCAAAGAACATAACATGTATTCATTTAGATAAGTCCTATTCCACGTCTCCCAAAGATTCTGTTTTAGTAAATAATCATGCTATTACTATAAGGGTTAACATGAAAATGCATATGAAATGCATAGTTTTTGAAAGCAACAAGTTGGTAAGAATGCACAATAGTAGAATAAATGTTTTAAAAATAAAAACACTAATACCATGAAAATTCAGCTGAAGAGCAGATGCACATAGGCCCATGTAGTGAAGGGCAGAGGCAAAGAAGTGAAGCCCCTGGGTAGAAGACGCCCTCAGGAAAGGGCGCAAATTCAAGGGACTTCTGTTTGCTTCTCTGCTGTAACCAGGGCTCTTAGAACAGGACCTGGAACTAACTGCCACTTTACTAACACGGAGGTGTGGAAAATACAAGGCCTTTTTGTAAGGCCAACTGGAATAAAGCTGAGGGTTTACACGAGAACCATTCAGACCTAGACTGCCAAGGTACCACATGGCAGCCCACGCACAAACAAAGACCACTGACCCTGCAACAAAGGGCCCCAACGGCTGCAACGGCCTCTAAGGGCACTCTATCTTTCAGTCTGTGGTTAAAGAATAGAAAATGTGTGAACACTCCTAATAAGTGGCATCATGAATGTGATAATGCTGATTTTACAAGGCTCTCTGGCACTGACATGAGAACGGCCTAGATTGTTTCAGGAGGAGAATCTAGGAGTGGAGACTGGGAGGAAGATGGGAAAGACTGTGGAGAGAGAAACAGGTCTAGCTCAGAAGATAATTGGATATAAAATGACAAAGGCCAGAATAGGGTGAGGACAGTGGTGACAAAAGAAAAGGAATATAAACAAGATAGGAGACTAGGAGAACAAGGATAATGATGAAGAGAATTCTACACCAGCAACCTGACAGCCTGGGACTACCCTCAATTCAAAAAGCCAATCAGAGGACTGGGAGTGGAGCGCAGTGATGCTCAAGGCCTGAAGCTAATCCTCAAGATCACCAAAAAAAAAGCAAACCATGAGAAATGTGATTTTTGAGGTGGTGCAGTGTAGCCATGCTCAGCTATCCAAGTGGCAATACTCTGTGAGATACCTAAGCAGAATGGCAGGATCCCACAGTCATCTAGAGAGAGGGCATTCATCTTCAAAGAAGGACACCTGAAGTCCTGCTGAGCAAACAGATCCCACTGCTATCCACTGTTCAGTCTGACCCCAGAATTGTGTGTCCCCAGAACTGCTCCCAGTCATTTCTCTGGGGTGCTATAGCTTAAAATAGACCCAGGATTTTAGATCAAATCCACAGGATTCTGCTATTTGCAGCTGTGCAACTGTCTCCCTCTGCCACAGATATTTTAAAGTTCCAATGAAAGAATAAATGATGTGGGCTGGGGATGTGGCTCAAGCGGTAGTGCGCTCGCCTGGCATGCGTGCGGCCTGGGTTCGATCCTCAGCACCACATACCAACAAAGATGTTGTGTCCGCCGAGAACTGAAAAATAAATATTAAAAATTCTCTCTCTCTCTCTCTCTCTCTCTCCTCTCTCACTCTCTCTTTAAAAAAAAAAAAAAAAGAATAAATGATGCAAAAGACTAGCAAGGAATACTTGAAAAAGTGGAGTTGGGGTGGGAGTGGGGAGGAAATCTGAGAATATCTATATTTCCAAATATTTTCTGTGTTACAGGCTTTGTCAAGACCATGTGAGATTCTGGAGAAAAGAAGACCACACAGTTCCTAAGGAAGAACTGATAAGCCACATCCAGCCTCACAGCATAAAAAAATGCCTAGTACCAAAGCCACAAATCCATGCTCGTGTGTGTGTGTGTGTGTGTGTGTGTGTGTGTGTGTGTGTGTGTTTAAAGAAGAAACTGTGTTTCAGTGAAGAAATATTTAAGATGATTTTTTTAAAAAGTTAAGCCTCACCAGGTGTGATGGTGCACACATATAATCCCAGCAGCTCTGGAGGCTAAGGCAGGAGGATAGAAAGTTCAAAGCCAGCCTCAGCAAAAGGGAGGTACTAAGCAACTCAATGAGACCCTGTCTCTAAATAAAATACAAAATAGGGCTGGGGATGTGGCTCAGTGGGTGAGTGCCCCTGAGTTTAATTTACCCCCTACCCCCTGCCAAAATATTAAGCATGGTGGGGTTGGGGGAATGGAACTCTATAGAACATGGAAAATATTCCTGTCAACCAACCAGCGTATAGCTGAAAATTCTGTGACTCTGTTTTAGAGTCTGAGAAGAGCCCCTGCTGCCCACACCAGGGGGTTCGGTATCATGGCCAATGTCCACTATATTTTTAGTATTCCAAGTAAGAGCCTGAGAGTTGCTCGGATACAGGCTGCCCTCAACCACACTGTACCCAGTTACCTCTGCTATGCACACCTCCTCCAGTCACCCATGTAGAATGCATAGTGATCATCCTTGTGGCACACATTCAGAGTATCTGTGAAACTCCCAAAGACTAGAATTCACCTGTGCAGATTACTACCAGCTCAGTCTGAAGAGAACTAGCATGCACCTGGCAAGCTGCACTGAATTAGACATGTGTACTATTTTCAAGATGAAAACAGCTTGCTTTATAAAACTATTCCATAGGATACAATGAAATAATGTTTAAAACTCTTACCGGCTTCTTTGGCAATGGAACATTATAAGGTGCAGAACCAAGAACCATCTCAAAGAGTCTGTCTGAGTAAGGAATGGTTTTCTCTACACTTTCTCGGAAGTGGGAGTCCCACTTGGCATATAAGATGGTACCTCCAATACCACCACCAACAAACAGCAGACCCGCTCCAACGATCCTGCCTGCAGTCAACCTGGGTGGAAGGAATGGAAGCACATACACGTATTATTTCCTAGCTCTCTTGCATCTACTTGCCTCAAGGAAGGAGTCTCAAAGACCTCTGATCTCTGCTTCTCTACCCCCATTCACCATCACAGCCAAACATCACCTTTACCTGATTTTTTTTTTTTTTTTTTAAATCCTGGGGATAGAACCTAAGGATGTTTTACCACTGAACTACATCCCCAATCCTTTTTATTTTTACTTTGAAACAGAGTTTCGCTACATACCTGAGACTAGTCTCAAACTTGATTGTCTTGCCTCAGCCTTCCCAGTTGCTGGAATTACAGGCATGTGCCACCATACCCAGCTTCCTGATTTATTTATAACATGTTTGCAATAGAATAACATTTATTTATTGGTAACAAAAAACAATAATATCTAGGACAGAAGGAATGAAGCGATCTGTCTTTAACACTTAAAACCCAAGATGTTCACATTATTTCCTTTGGCTCCCCTAAAAAGAACTATTAATAATGTTTAAAGCTCCTGTTCCTTGATTAAGCACTTGTATAAATACAATAAAGTAAACCCTTTACAAACATAAGATGAAAAAATATCAAACAGAATTAACAAACTTTTCTTATGTTATAACATGCTGCTTTCAGGATGGGAACCTACTGCTATAGCATGGAAGACCACCCTGGGAGGGCGGGGTGGTGTGGGAGGTCTGCCTCAATGCCTTCCAACTACCACTATCCAAAAGGAACAGCATTAGCAAAGTTTCACCTACAATAAATAATGCTCCAGAAGGCATTCCAAAAATACTATAGCCAAGTTTCAGTGTACGTACAGTAGTCTCCTTTATTCAGGGGAAACACATTTCAAAACCAGCAGAAGATACCTGAAGTTGCAAACAGTAATGAATTTACATACGCTATTTTTTCTAAACATATATATCCATGATAAAGCTTAACTTATCAACTAGGCACAGTTAAGAGAATAATAATAACTAATTAAAAAAAATAGAAGAATTCTAACAATATACTATAAAGGAGGTTATGTGAATATGGTCTCTTTCTCTCCGAGTATGATTCTACTGAGCTCAACCTTCTTGTTGTAATCATGTGAGATGTTATCTCAATTGACCACAGTTAACTGAAACCATGGGTAAGGGGAAAGACTTCATTCCTTAATAAAAGGTTTTAAGTAGTGATTCCTATATTCAAAGAAAACACATATATACACCACTCAGTTGCATACAGTAAAAAGCTAGTTTTCAAGGAGGCACTGCATACCCAGAACTGCTGGAAGTTGAGTATCTTCGGCATGGTCGCAATGGACGGAGGACAAGCTTCCCACAGAGACAAGTCTAGAAGAGAAAACACCACAGTTTCATTACTAATATCTTCACTGAACAAAATATTATTTTATTTTCAAAAATCAATTTTCTGCTAGGCACAGTGTGGTACATGCCTATAATCCCAGCAACTTGGGATCCTGAGGTAGGAGGATCACAAATCCAAGTTTAGCCTCAGCAACTTAGCAAGATCCTGACTCAAAATGAAAAATAAAAAGGTCTGGGGATGTAGCTCAGTAGTAGAGGGCCCCTGGGTTCAATTCCCCAGTACCACAAAAAAGGGGGGGAAAATCAATTTGCAATGAAAAACATTTCCAGATTTTTTAAAAATATATTTTCAGATGTTGATGGAGCTTTTTTACTTATATATGGTGCTGAGAATCGAACCCAGTGCCTCACACATGAGGTGTGAGCACTCTTCCACTGAACCACAACCCCAGCCCTCCTGATTTGTTTTAATCAAAGTAAAAACATAAACCCAAGTCAAAGTAAAACACAAACCCAGGGATGGGGTTGTAGCTCAGTGATGGAGTGCTTGCCTCACATGTGTGAGGCACTAGGTTTGATCCTCGGCTACACATAAAAATAAATAAATAAAATGAAGGTACTGTGCCCATCTATAACTAAAAATAAAGTATTTAAAAAAAAAAACCCAAGTGTTTCTTAACAATCTGTGGATCCCTACAATCTGTAAATTCCTTATGAATTAGCATCCAAATACTATTTGGGGAAGGTGTTGATAAACTATTCACATATATCAATTTGAAATTTCAAACTAATTGCATTGATATTATTTTTTTTAAAAATGTTTGTTTTTGGTTTTTTTTGGGTGCCGGGGACTGAATCCAGGGGCTCACGTAGGCTGAGCAAACACTCTACCACCAAGCTACACCCTCCACCCTAAAATATTTTTTTTAATACCATGTGGAAAGATCAAATTGCAACAAGTCAGGAGGGAAATGCTTTCTCTAGGTTCCTTAATAAAATTGTGTCTAAGAGGTGGGCTTGAATGCATGCACCAGTCCTATCTTCTTGGGGGTGGGGAGTGAGGCAAGAGGATTATATTCAATTAAAATCTGCTTGAGCCCACCAGTTAGAGACCATCCTGAACAACAGAAAAGGCCCCATCAGTTAAAATATTAAAAGAAGAAAAAAAGAAATTATACCTAAGGAATACCAGAAAAACACATTTCCCTTTCAAAGTATTTTTAGTTATTAGAAAACAGATCACATGATCACAGAACACACATGAAATGATTGAATATAGTTGCAATTTACAACTGCCTAAACATAAACAGCACAAACTTCTACTGTATTAATATATATTGAAACGAACAGATGATTTAAACATAAAGCATATATAATTGGTATTTAAAAGTAATTCTATTATTACCAAAAGTGTGGCATTCAAAACATTTCTGAACTGCTTTTAACAGAAAGGGGTGTTTTCCTTCTATTCTGCAAAGCAGGTAATAGGAACTGAACAGCTCTATCGTCTAAGGCAGTAACTCCACATGTGGCTTAGGAAGGAAACACCAGGAGACCAGTGAAGCTGTTTGATGTAAGGCTGTTTTTTTTAACCTCTGAGTAAAAACAGGCATTGGGGTCAAAAGTTAAGGCGCTGTTGGCAGTGGCTAAGGGGCTACCTGGAATATCAAACAGCAAGCATCCTAAAGGACACCAGACTCCAGGAAAGATGAGCTAAATTCAACACTCAAGTCTGAGAACATCCTAACTTACGAGAACAGTTTGCAGCCTGTTTTAAAATCCATCTTCCACATTCTTTTATCTTGACTGTCTACTTTCCCTTTTATTTGGCTGAAGTTAATAGTTACTAGTATTAAATTAAAATCTGAAATTTCAAATCAAGATTCAAAAGCTTTAAAGGTGACAAATCTCACTTATGCTTCTGTTCCAGTTCCCCTCGGCACAGGCAGCTGATGCTATGGCCTGTTATCCAGAAATACTTCCTGCACATTACCCCTGTGCTCTCCCAGCTTCCCACTTACACAAACAATGCCATGACCTCACAGTCCTGCACGAAGGTTCATTTGAGAAAATTTATGTTAGGTACAGAATAGGCAAAGGCAATCCATGGTAGAAAGAAACACAAGTAGTGGCTTATGCGTGTGGAGATTGAGAGTAACTGGGAAGGGGCCTGGGGAAACTCTTATGAGTGATGCTAATGTTTTACTATCTAAAGGGTTCTACAGCTTTTGGGTTGAATTGTGTCCCCAAAAGATACATGTTCATACAAGTATTTGCATTTATCAAACTTCAGAAAGTGAACATTTAAGATTTCTGCATTCTACTGTTAATTCTACATCAAGAGAAATACAATGCTAAAAATACATTATGGATTTTAGCATAATGTTAAAATATTAAAAGAGGAAAATAAAAAATTATACCTAAGGAATACCAGGTATAATTATGTGTGCATATATACATGTGTGTGTGTGTGTATATATATATATATATATGTACACATACACACACACACATATACACACACACACACACACACACACACACACTCTCTCTCTCTGTGTAATTTTTATTGGGTTACCATCAAGAATTTAAAATTAGCCAAGCACAGTGGAGCCTGCCTGTAAATCCCAGCAGCTCGGGAGGCTGAGGTAGGAGGATGGCGCATCCAAAGCCAAGCTCAGCAATTTAGTGGGGCCCTAAGCAACTCAGGGAGATCCTGTCTCGGAATAAAATATAAAAAGGATACAGTTCAGTAGCTCAGTGGTAGAGCATGTGCCAGGCCCTGGGTTTGATTCTCAGAACCACATAAAAATAAATATATAAGATAAAATTATTATATCCATCCACAACTGGGGGGAAAAAAAGATGCAGTTCAGTGATTAAGTGCCCCTGGGTTCAATCCCCTCACAAAAAAAAAAAAAAAAAAAAAAAAATTAAATGAAACTGGGTGGAATGTAATATAGTCCCAGCTACTCAAGAGGCTGACTGGGAGGATCACTTGAGCCCAGGAGTTTTGAGTTCAGCCTGGGCAATGCAGTCAGATCTCATTTAAAAAAAAAAAAAAAATGTAAGAATTTTTAACAATGTAATAGAGGTTGACAACAATTTTTATTAGTACAAATGTGTTGTGTACATATTATATTTGGTCAACTACAAATAAATTTGTAGTTGACCAAATATAATATGTACACAACATATAAAGTTAATAAATATAATAGTTATCTTTTTATTTAGGTCTATCTTACATCCCTGCTTTCTTTCAGAGATTGAAAAAAGAAACCCTCACATAGGAACTCATGAGCCAAAGAAACTGAGGTGCTCCTATTGGCTACTACCTATTTCTGGCATTTGTCACAGAAGGACAGATGCTCCTCCACTCACAACACAGCGCCTTCCTCACCACTGCAGAAGCCCCTGCTCTAGTCATAGGTCCACCAAGGCCCAGTTCTCTAGTTCCACAATCAGGTCCCCTCTACCCTCCGCCCACTCCTCCAAGGTAGGTGTTCTAGTGGATTCACTGATGTGAATCAACCTTCTGCTAGAGTAGACATTACTGTTCAACCTTCCTCCTTCCCCCAGGGTCAGAAGTACTTTTCAAGGCAAAGTCATCAATCGGAATCAACATCCTGAATATTCAGGGGATATTCCTTCATGCCACATTCTCCCTCGGCTTGTACTCTGCATCTTAAAGTACTTTATATAAGAGGGCTGGGATGGGGCTCAGTGGCAAAGCACATGCCTAGTAGGTGCAAGGCCCTGGGTTCAATCCCCAGCCCCTCCCCACTCACACAAAAGTATTGTATATGACAATTTACACAAACTGCATGACACACAAAAAAAGTGCTTTTCAGTAATAATCCTAAGCTCTGGACACCAACCTTAACAGGGCTTCTACCAGGACCACTCAGAGAGGACAGAAACTCTTCAGAAGAACATTTGCCCACAGAAGTAACTGAGACAGGGATTTTTTCCTCTCTCTATGAAATAAAAAGAATTGTTGGGCAATTCCAGATGCTAGCCAGAAAGAGAAAAGGACCAGGTCCTAGAACTAGTGTCTCTAACTACGTACAGCAAGGTTAGGTAGCCATTGGAAAAGTGTCCAGACATGGGATTTTTACATTGGCAATTTAAAATATACAATCCACTGTTCTTTATTTGATCAAGTTTAACAGGGCAATGACCACCCCCCCCAAAAAAAAAACAGTTGGACTCACTAAACTATTTACCAGACCACCCCTTCCCTGTGTTGCTGTTCCATCCACAGGTCACTTCATTTCAAGTCACATTTTCTGAGATCCCTTTAACAATAACATCGTCTTCCTACTTCAAGTTGTTCAGTCAAAATAATGTTTCTCCAAAGGGGAATGGCCTCTCTTTGAGATCTTGCCTCTTGTCAGTCTGCCCTGAAGCCTCTGCTGGCCCCGCACCGCAGTTACCATGGCTGGGGTCAGCAGCACCAGGAGGCCTAGCACTGCCTTTGAGCTCCTCCATGTCCCATGATGGTGGCCCCCAGTGCCCAGTTCAGGCTGGTGTCCACCTAAATTCTTCTACAACCTTGACTTCCTATTCTGTCCCACTGATCTACCTATTCATAACTAAAAGCAAACTTTTAACAAGTAAATCTTAGAATTAAGTTTATAATCTGGTAAGGTTAGTCCTCTCACAGTATTTTTTTGGAATGTTTGTGGATATTGTTGCTTTTTTAAAGGTTACCTTAAATTGTAACTTTTTTCATAAAACATTGATAAGAAATTTATTTTATGTACCACCATGAAAGAAAAAAAATGGTTTCTATTAAATGACACACCATAAATTATAAAATGAACCCTGATTTAAAAAAATAAAATGTGAAAAAAATTATCTTTTCTGGCCAAAAGAAACCCAAAATGGTGACAAAAGGAGTTTCACTTCTATTTGAAAAAAAAAAAAAAAAGAATAAAAATCACTTTATCATAATATTTTTTTTCCCTTGATACTGAGGACTGAGCCCAGGGGCACTTTACCACTGAGCTATATTCCCCAGCTCTTTTTAATTTTTATTTTGAGTCAGGGACTTACTAAATTGCTGAAGCTGGCCTTAAATTTACACTACTCCTGCCTCAGCCTCCTGAGTTGCTGGGATTACAAGCATGCACAACTGCACCCAGCCTTTACCTACTTTTTATTTTGGTTGTCTTTCTAAGGTTAAGTTGTAGGAGTTCTTTGCCTATTCTGAACACTAGACTCTAATCAGATATATAATTTGAAAATATTTTTTTCTCATTCTTTTTACTCGAGTGTCCCTTGGTGCACAAAATTTAAAATTGTAATGAAACAAAATTTATCTTCTATTTTCTTTTATTGCTTGTGCTTTTGATGTCATATCTAAGAAGTCCTTGCCAAATACAAGGTTGGCTTCCAGAGTACTCTCTTAAGTACTGTTACAGTATCTCTTTATTTGTAAATATTGGCTACTTTTTAGTTCTTGAATTCCTTTTTATTAATAATGATCTAGGATTTAAAAAGAAGAATACTGTTTCAAAGAAATACGCCTGAACATATCAAACTTTGTAATAAGAGTTATAAAGTTATCACTGCTGTTCCTAACCTGCAGAAACATGATTTTAACAAAAAACAAACAAAAAGGAAGAGAAAACATCCAATCCTCTAGTAACGTTCTTGCAGGGTTCCTCTATTCCCTTAGTTCTACCAAATTGAAGTGAACATATGAAAGAAATCACACTGCAACATCACAACCTCAATGTGAAACCTGTAACAACAGACTTCAGAGGAACCCTACCTGCAGGTTCCAGGTTTCCTCCACTGACTCTGCTGGTTGCCATAATTGACTGTTTGGTGTGTCTTGTCATAAGGATTCCTTCCACCAAAACCAAAGGCACCCAGAAGTTAATGGCCTCTTGCACACTTGGTATACAAATTAACACATAATGTAACTTTTACTATGGTTAACTTAAAACATTTTATAAGAATCAGGCATTAGGCTGGGGATGTGGCTCAAGCGGTAGCTCGCTCGCCTGGCATGCATGCGGCCCGGGTTCAATCCTCAGTACCACATACAAAGATGTTGTGTCCGCCAAATACTAAAAAATAAATACTGAAAAAATTCCCTCTCTCTCTCTCTCCCTCCCTCTCTCTTTAAAAAAAATGCATTAAGGCTAAAAAGTACATCCATTAAAAAATTCACTGAGATTGAAACTGAAGCAACATTATCTCTTAATATAAACATACTCTATGTCTAAGAGGAAAACTACTCTTCAGTTATGGCAATGGCAGACTAAACAGCACTGCAGAAGAGCAAATGTGCATCCTAGACTAAGGGAGATGCACTGTGGTTTGCTCTTGACTTACGTGGGTAAACTAACCTGAAACAGAAATATACTTTGGTTAATTCTGAAACATGTCATTTTACAAAACAATCCTAAAAAGCAAAACTAAATTGTGATTTATTAGTTAATTTTAAATTGTTTAGATGGTTTTGAAAAAACAAAAATAAATATGACACTTCTTTGGTCACTGTGCATAACATGAATATTTTATATAATCTCACTCAGGTATACTAAATTATACAAGTTGTATTTCAAAATTGTTTGAAAGCTATTAGTCTAGGAGTATGAAAATGAGGAGTGGTTTAAAGGATTCCAGTATCAGTATGGGCAAACAGGCTGCACCATCTGCAAAACCTTTTCTAGCACATGTGGTCAGCAGCCTACCTCTACTACAGGCAATTTTAATCCTAGACTTCGGAACCTGGTCTCAGTTAAATAGGCGGGCTTAGTTGACCCTGAAGGACAACAACTTCCTCCCTCTTCTTTTAGGTATGCGCAGAAGAGACCAGTGCATGTGAAGGAAGCGATACCACAACTGAGAGTAAAAAGAAAGCGCCAGAACTGAGAAGTAAACTCAGAAAGGATCAAGGTTCTACAGCTCATTTCTGGAAAAGAAAGAGAACAAATAATTTTTCCTGAATACTCCCGTGTAAGGAATTTAAGATTGAGTCCAGACTTGAAGAATAAGGTCGATACCATCTGTGATGGGTTAGTTTGGGGTCAAGTTGGCAGGTGTTTTTAGAAAAGATTTAACATTGAAATTGGTGACCTGGGCTGGGGATGTGGCTCAAGCGGTAGCGCGCTCGCCTGGCATGCGTGCGGCCCGGGTTCGATCCTTAGCACCACATACCAACAAAGATGTTGTGACCGCCGAGAACTAAAAAATAAAACATTAAAAATTCTCTCTCTCTCTCTCTCTCTCTCTCTCTCTCTCTCTCTCTCTCTCTCTCTCTCCCCTCTCTCACTCTCTCTTTAAAAAAAAAAAAAAAAAAAGAAATTGGTGACCTGCGGGCTAAAACTGTACTACTGGCTCTCCTGAGACTAGCCCATAAGCCACACTGAAGGTGTTGGACCTGCCAACCTCCATGACCACATGAACCCACATTATCATACATAAATAAATACACACTCACATAGCCTGTTGGTTCTGTTTCTCTGGAGAGCTTAATACACCATCAGAGGTTCCAAAATCAATGGGAGATTTTAAAGGAGGTAACATTTACTTATGGAGATTAAGAAAAATTCATGAAACACATTTCTTTTTTTACTCAAACGTCAAAAATACTTATTTATTAAGAATCTAGTAGGAGCCAGAGACTATTGTCAGTACTGGAAAAATGGCAGTGAACCATATGGACACAGTCCCTTTGTGGAACTTGCATGTTAAATGTAGCAAACATACAAATACACATTATGATGTCAGGTAGTGCTAAGAGCTACAAAGTAAAACAAAGCAGGGTGAGGGTAAAAACAGTGGTGCAAGGAAAGAGAGCGGTCAGTCTATTTTCTTTGTTAATTTTTATTTTATTTTTTTGCAGTATTGGAGATTGAACCCAGGGACACTCTACCACTGAGATATAGCCCAAGGCCTTTTTTATTTTAAGTCAAAGTCTTGCTAAAATGTCCAAGCTGGCTCCTCCTCCTCAGTCTCCTGAGAGGCCGGGATTACAGCACCATGTCACCACGCTCAGCACTTAAGTCTACCTTATAAGGAAGACTTCTCTGAAGAGAAGCTTATATTTGAGAAAATACCTGCACAATGGGAGTGAGCTACGCAAAGATGCATGGGAAGTTTGGGGGCAGAGAAACACCCATGAAGAGAGGCATGTGCTGGAGACACCAGAGAGTAAGGCAGAGTATAAAAAATGGGATATGAAAAAAAGCCAGGCCATAAAGGGTCTGGCAGGAGAAGTAGAGACTAGATTTCATTCCAAGTGTGATGGGATGTCACTGAAGAGCATGACAGGAACTTTTCTGTTGTTCATTTGTGGAAGTGGGGATTGAATCTAGTGTGCTATCAACTGAGGTAAATCTCCAGTCCTTTTTTTTTTTTTTTCAAATTTTTATTTGTAGACAGGTTCTCATTAAGTTGTCCAGACTGGCTTAGAACTTGCAACCTTCCTATCTCAGTCTCTTCAGTAGCTGGAATTACAGGCCTCTGCCAGCACACCTGGTTATGACATGTTTGCTAAAGCCCTTACAACCACTATATTAAGGACTGACTCTAGTTGGCATGGTGGCACAGGCCTGTAATCCCAGACTCAGGAGGCTAAAGCAGGAGGATGACACGTTCAAGGCCACCCTGGACAACTAAGCAAGACCCTGTCTGGAAACAAAAACAGAAAAGAACAGGGGGAGGTAGCTCAGTGGTAAAGCACTCCACATTAAAAAGAATTATCATGGACTGGGGTTGTGGCTCAGTGGTAAAGCACTTGCTTAGTATGTGTGAGGCCCTGGGTTCAATCCTCAGCACTACATAAAAAATTAATGAATAAAATAAAGCTATTAAAAAAAAAGTTGCCTCATTTAAAAAAGAACTGATCTAGAAGGGAACAGTAAAAGTAAAATCAGAAAGACATTTAAGATGGGGTTTGATGAAGTGGAATAGTATGTATAAACTGATAGCCCGCTCGCCTGGCATGCGTGCGGCCCGGGTTCGATCCTCAGCACCATATACAAACAAAGATATTGTGTTTGCCAAGTACTAAAGAATGAATATTAAAAAATTCTCTCTCTCTCTCTCTCCCTCTTTAAAAAAAAAAAAAGTATATAACTAGTGAAGGAAGAGTGTATTTAAAGGTTCAAAAATGAAGCTGAGGATGTGGATCAATGGTAGAGCACTTACCTTACATGTATGAGGAGCCACTGGATTTGATTTTCAACACCACATATAAATAAATAGATAAAATAGAGGACCACTCACAACTTAAAGAAATATTTAAAAAATAAAAGTTCAAACAAGAAGCTGACTCAGTTAAAAAAAAAAAAAAAGATACAAAGGGTAAGATGGAACCCAAGAGAGTACTTGAGAAGCCAAAGGTACAGCGTTACACAAAGCTACACTATCAAATCTATAAAATGATTGAGGAGCTGGTAAGAATAAACCAAAGAATATTATAAGACAGTGATTTCAACACGGTTAGAAATCTTTGTTGAGACCTAGGAAGTATGTATATTTTACTGTGACGTTTTTTAAAAAGTTGACTTTGAATTGACTGGCAAGGAAAGTTATTGGGGTGGGCCCAGCCTAATCATATAGCCTTTTAAACTAGGTCGAAAGAGCAAAGGCAGGGAAATAGGAGACTTTGAAGTCTGAGAGACAAGCTCCTGGTAGCCTGCAAAAAAGCAAATATGCAGATTACTGAATGGCCTATGGAGGCCTTATGGCAAGAAATTGATGGCAGCCTCTACAAGCTGAGGGCAGTGTCTGACTAGAGGTAACAAGAAAATGGTGTTGTTTTCTTTTTTACTTCCACAACTGCAAGGGACTTAATTTTGCCAACAAACTGCATAAGCTTGGAAAATAATCTCCAACTAAGGACCACAGCATGGCCATAATTCTGATTGCAGCCTGTGTAATTTTGAAAATCCAAATCATTCACAAAAGACTTCCAGGCTAAAAACTGTCAGGCAACCAATGGGTGTTGTTTTAAGGAGCTAAATTTGTGGTACTTGTAGCAATAGAAAATTAATAAGGCCCCACTTCCCTGTGGAAGAGGCTGCTTCTTTTATTTTACCCCAGCAATGAATAGGGAGAGAAGCTAACTAGAAGAGAAAAACAAGGCTTGAAATTTTATGATTTCTAACTCACTAAGGCTAGGGATTTTATTTGATTAGTACAGGAGTCACAATATCCATTTCTTCAATACAACGTTCTGCCAAAATAATAACGATGTTCTGCAAACCTGAGCAATGGAAATAGGTCTCTTATTTTCAATTTTAAGAAGTTACTTTGATAAGTTATGAAAAACTAAAAAGAAAAGAAAGAACAAAACTGAGTGCCAGCCACAGTCGTCCCAGCGCCTGGAGACGCAGAACCCCAGGCTCATCTCAAAATGAGCACAAGGTCATGACTCTGTCCTTCCTCAATCGAGCACCAGGGGTTTCAGCTCCATCTACGACAAGCTGCTCTGCAGAGTAAGAGCAGCCCGAGGTGTTCCTAGCCATCCCGAGTCCCTCCGACCGGTTACAGTCGGGACCCTCGAGCCGCGGGCTCCGGGGAGCGCAGACCCCTCTGCGTTAGTGATGCGGCCGGCCGCCGCGCGGCCTGCCGGGAGCTGTAGTTCTCCACCTGACCTTCACATCGGGACCCGCCGCGCTCAACCGGCGCCGGGCCTGGGGGCTGGCCCTCGTCGTCCCCGTCCCCGCCCCGCAGCGGCGACAGTCCCGGCGTCCTGCGGTCCCGCGCACGCCCCTGCCCGACCCGGCGGCGCCCGGCCCGCTCTCCGCTGCAGCCCGGAATCACTTCCTACGCGCGCTCGGGGAGCCCGCGCTCACCTGGGCGGCGGCGCTCACGCCAGACAGCTGACAGGCCCTCAGCATCCCGACTTAGCGGACGGCGAGGCCGGTGTACGCGGGAGCGGCCGCGGCGGCGCGAGAGAAGCAGTGCGTGCGTGCGTGCGTGCGTGCCCGCGTGCCCGCGACTGCTCTGCCGCCGCGCTGGGCCGCCCGCCCACTGCGCACGCGCGGCCCCGCCCCTCGCCCTGCGGCGGAAGGGCGGGTTCTCCTTCCGGGCAGCGCTGGGCGCAGTCCGGTAGCCCGAGCCGGGGTCTCTAGGTCAGCAAACCTGGACCCCGAGCTGCGCGGTGCGGCAGGTGCGTGTGCCTCTCGGGAAGGCTAAAGCGAGAAGCCGCCGCCGTCTCCTACAGCTAGAGGTTCCGTAGGAGGGAGGCTACTTGGCCGAGTTGCGTAGACAATGGAGCCGACTCGCGTTGGGGTGGTGCTGCGGCCGCGGTGCGGGCCGGCCTCTGCCTCACGCGCTCCGGGTGGGTCTAGGGAGAACGCTGGCCGCGGTTTAGGGTGGGCTGGAGGCGAGCCGGCGTGGTCCCCGCTTCACGCCGTTCCGCCGAGCCTGGTGAGGCCAGCACGTGGGCTTGAACACGAATTAGGCTCCAGCGAGGCGGACTACCAGTGCCGTCGCCTGATGTCCTGGAGACCACAGGTGTTGGATGCCGTTGTGCTCGCCAGCACGTTCAGGTCCTGCTAGTAACTTAGGGCAAAGGAGTGTGTTACAGAGGCCAACCGCACTACCACTCGTTGGCAAAACAGAAGTTAGTTTGGAAATTATCTAGAATAAGAAAGTTATGGCTGTGTGTGTTCCATGCGTTTAGAAATCACATGATACTCGGTTTTCAAATCCCATCACCTAAAGGCTCCAGAGCAGCCTCCCGTTTTGTTTAGTATTTTGACAGTCCCGCCCGGTCCTTGAGACCCAACACTCGTCCTTGAACCTCTCCATGCCAACGAGCGCTTACGTACTCCTATGGCCCTGTCCAGCCACATCCACAACTTACACCTCAACCTCTTTAGCAACCTCTTCAGCTTCAAGATCGCAGCCCTAAAAATTAATTACTTTTCTAATTCCTCGTGATATCAACCTTACTCCTCAGCCTCCATGTGCTTCTGATTCTCCTGCCTCAGCTTCTCAAGTTGCTAGAATTTACAAGTGTGTGCCAATTTGACTGGCTTATCATTTTTAAATAAATTACTAAGTGTGACAAGCAGAATAATGGTCCCCCAAAGATGTCTACTTTTTCCTGATCTTTGGAGTATGTTATCTTACATGATAAAAGGAATTCTGTAGATATGATTAATGATCTCTTGCAGGGCTCTGTAGTGCACACCTGTAATCTCAGGGACTCTAATCCCAGGGAAGCTGATGCAGAAGCATTGCAATTCAGGACCAACTTCAGCAACTTAGTAAGACCCTGTCTCAAAAAAATATGAAGCTGATAACAGCTCAGTGGCAAAGCATCCCTGGGTTTGACCCCCAGCACCAAAAAAAAAAAGTTGAGAACAAGACACCAAGAGATCAGCATTTGGCATATATTGATTTTAGCCCTGTGAAACTCATTTTGAACTTCTTACCACAGAACTATAAGATAATTTTTGTCATTTAAGCAACTGTTAATGACAACTTGATAGAGCAGTCATAGGAAATTGACACAATAACTTTAATTTTTCTCAATTTTCAATACCATAAATACCAGTAGATGCAATCCATATAAGTGAAAGCTCTTGAGGATGAACTTTTTTTTTTTTTTTTTTTTTTTAACGGGACTGTGCTTTTTTGCCCAGACTGGTCTCAAACTCAACCTCAGTGATCCTCCTGCCTCAGCCGCCCAAGTTGCTTGTAAAGCACAGACTGCCATACCTGGCTCCTCAGTAACTTTTAAGAGTGTAAAAGGTTCTAAAACCAAAATTTTAAGAACCACCCCTCTAAACGAATGTCCTTACCTTAGTTAAAATCCTCCCCATTGTTAAGGTCCATCTTACAAAGAACCTCCTCATTCCAGATCGCTCCAACCAGAAGCCTCCCTCATCTCCTTAGATCTGCCCCAGTGAGCCCCTATCAACCTTGTCTTAATTATGTTCTATACTTGTGACCTTATTGAGTGTGACTCCTTGAGACAAGGTGTTTGGTCCTTACCCATTTCCACCAGTCAATAAATGTATATGCATGGACTATCTCTGGGTGTTTCTTATGAAGATGTCACAGAATAGGGTTTCATTGCTGGTTTTCCCCATTTGAATGAATGAATATCAGAAAAGTATGTATGATTACTAATTTTCAGGAATAAAATAAGGAATGTATGATTATTGAAGCAGTTGAGATGCTACTGTAAAATAACAAGTGCGTGTTACTGAATTTTTAAAATACACATGCTTCTGAGGTTTTAGATCCTTGGTAGAGAGAAGCCCCAAAACAAAAACTAAAAGTGTGTGTGTGCAAGATGTCTAGGATATTTACATTCACTTGATTTATAATTGCCATTCAGTTTTTTTTCCAAAAGGATTTTTCATCACATTTGCTATTTTTTTTCCCGTCCATTTATCCTAATATCTTCCAGTTTGGGAAGATTAACAAGTATTATTCTCCAAAATAAGCTCAATAAAAGCGGAAAGAAAGTTGTTTCCAGTACGTTGTGAACTTTAAATAGATCTTTCCATCACACATTCAGAACTTTTTTCAGGAGCCTAGTGCGGCGGTCGCTCCAGGAGTCCCAGCTGCTGGGAGGACGAGGCTGGAGGACGCTCAAGCATCCTCCCTTTCTCGGGTCTCCCTGCTCACTCTCCGTACCTCGCGGAGGCGGCGCTGACCACACCCTCGTCCCTCCGAACTCCTCCTACTCGGCCCCAGGGCTGGCCTGTCCTCTGTGCTTCGGCGCCTTCAGACCCAGCGCGGCCGCCGTAGCGAGGGCGGCAATATGGCCGCCTTGGTCTTGGCTGGCGCCCTGAGAGCCGCTTCGGGTCGGTGAGAGCGGTGCGCGGTGCTTCTGCTTTCGCAGGGGCCCGGCGGGACGGGGTGGGCTTGGTGGCCCGAGGCTGAGCGGAGAGGCAATGTCCCCGCGCTCCTGGAGCACGGTGCGAGCGGGCGACTCGGGCGCACACGGGGTCCTGGGGCTCAGGGTCGCGGAGCGCCGCGTGCCGCCGGGGTGCACCGCGGGCAGAGGGCGAGGCCGCGCCAGTCCCCGCCGACTACAGTCCAGACCGCCCGGCTGGTGAGCGGCTGACCCTGTGTGTCAGGATAGCGCTCAGGAAGGAGAGGGCAGGCGGCCGTGCGCGGTTCCCCGCCGCGGAGGAGAACTCTCAGCTGGAACAGTGTGTGAGTGAGTGTGCACGAAAAGAGAAGGCAGCGGTGCGCGGTTCCCCACCGCGGGGGAGAGCTCTCAGGGGGGACAGTGTGTGTGAGTGTGAGTATGAGTGTGCACGAGAAGAGAAGGCAGCACTGCGCGGTTCCCCGCTGCGGGAGAGCTCTTAAGTGGGACATTGTGTGAGTGTGAGTGAATGTGCACGAGAAGAGAAGGCAGCAGTGCACGGTTCCCCGCTGCGGGGGAGAACTCTTACATGGGACAGTGTGTGTGTGAGTGTGCAAGAGAAGAGAAGGCAGCGGTGCACGGTTCCCCGCCATGGGGGAGAGCTCTTACATGGGATAGTGTGTGTGTGAGTGTGAGTATGAGTGAGTGTGCCCGAGAAGAGAAGGCAGTGGTGCGCAGTTCCCCGCTGCGAGGGGGGGGCGGGGGGAGCTCTTAGGTGGGACAGTGTATATGTGTGTGAGTGTGAGTATGAGTGAGTGTGCATGAGAAGAGAAGCAGTGCTGCACACAGTTCCCTGCCACAGGGGAGAGCTCTTACATGGGACAGTGTGTGTGTGTGTGAGTATTCACGAGAAGAGAAGGCAGCAGTGTGTTGTGTGCACGCGCACAGATTATAACACCCATAAGAGATCATTCATGTGGCTTACCAGCTTCGAGGCAGACCCATGTAGCTCACACCTGCTCAGGACAAGCCCCTCTGCCCCTTTGGGCCTCCCCAGAGTGCCCTACTTCCGCGCTTGTTACCTGGCTAGCCTTTCCCTAGTGGTTTTAGCATCTGTTATGTGCACCTCCTAGTAACGCACAGAAGTTCCCTTGCCTGTCTTGAACTGTCAGGCGAATTTGTACAGCACACGCTCTGGCATCTGCCTCTGTAAGAGATGGTTCCTGTCACACGTAGCTGCAATGCTTTCCCATTGCTAGATGTAATATTCTCTTATGTGACTATTCCATGACCCTCCATTCTATTCTTGGCAGATACTCGGGTGATTACAGTCTGGGGGCATTCACAAAGCTGATTGATCTTGTGTCCCCATGCACAAGTGCAAGTGTTTCTAAGGGTGTCGTGTGTAAAACTAGCTGTGGGACTTCTGGGCCAGGGTATGTGTGTATACTCAGCATTGCCTGGTGTTGCCAAAATGCTTTCCGACACCATGTGTTCATTTATGGTTACCTCAGTAGTGGAGGCTCCCCATCCTCACCGACACTCAGTATTGTCACACCTACACATTTTTGTCAGTCTGACGACAATGTAGGGGTGTCTCAGTGAAGTTAAATATGTGTTTCTCTGATTAGTAATGAACCTTAGTATGTTTACACATGTGTAATGGCCTTTTGAATTTATTTTATGAAATATCCACTTAAATATTTTGCTCATTTTTCATTGCATTTCTCACTGACTTTAGCAATGCCTCATGTGTTCTGGGAATGTATATTCTTTTAGGTTAGGTGAGTCCAGTGTCTTCTCTAACCCTGGCCTGTCTTTTTTCTTCATTCTTTTTCTGTTGTCCTTGTCATGCTGGGGATTGAACCCAGGGCCTTGCACTGCCAGGGGGGCACTTTACCACTGAATCACACCTGCAGCCTTTGCCCCCTTTTCTTGAGATAGGGTCTGGCTAGTTGCCCAGGCTGGCCTTCAACTTGCAGCCCTCCTGCCTTAGCCTCCCAGGTAGCTGAGATTGAAGGCGTGCCCTACCATATCAGACTCTGCACCTCTTGGCGTTCATTAATGTATTGTTAGGCCAACCACTCCTCCAATCACGTTAATGTTTTATGTCATTTAATTCTCATTATCACTCCATAATTAACCTAACTTAAATTTGAGGAAACTGGGGCACAGGGAGTTAAGTAACCTGCCCATGGTTACCCTGCAAGTAATAGAGCTAAAACCAGAACGCAGACCCTCTGAATCAAACCCTGGCACTTTGCTTCCGCCCCCACATGCCTGTTTGTCAGGCGAAACCAGTGCAGTGGACAACAGGCAGTGGTTCTGGGTCCTGGCTGAGCATCCGACTCGTGGAGCTTTTTCAGAAACCACCTTCGTTGTGGTAGAATTTGCCTAATCTAAAGTTACTAGTTTTGTGTGTTCAAGTTAATAGAACTTCTAATAAGTTTAGCAAGTTGTGCAGCTATCATGCACTCCAGCTTTAGGACATTTCAGTCATCTTTGGAACTTTTTTAGCAGGTGCCTTCTTTTTTTTTTTTTTGTTGGAGAACGGGTACTGGGGATTGAGCTCAGGGGCACTTGACCACTGAGCCACATCCCCAGCCCTATTTTGTATTTTATTTAGAGACAGGATCTCACTGAGTTGCTTAGGGCCTCGCTAAGTTGCTGAGGCTGGCTTTGAACTTGCAATTCTCCCTTCTCAGCCTTCTGAGCTGCTGGGGTTACAGGCGTGTGCTACTACGCCTGGCCAGCAGGTGCCTTCTTGAGTCCCAAAAGAGACACAGTCTAGTGGACTAGTGCAGTCACAGCTCAGAGAGGTTCTCATTTGCATAATGGCCACACAGTGACGAAAACTGTACCCACCCACACACCTCTGTCCTCTCCATCCTGCCTTCTGACCTGTTCTGCCTCATTTCCCACTGCTTGTCCCCAGGCCTCTCTACTGCAGCCCGACCAGCAATATGCAGCTTCACCACAGATCTGGTCTCCTCCCCTGTGTTTGTTTCCGCCCCCAGGTCTTTGCTGCCGCAGTTCATCTTACCTGAAGTTTGTTCCTCCCTTTTGGGACTGGGGATTGAACCCAGGGCCTCTTTTTATCACGGTGCTACATTCCCAGCCCTTTTTCATATTTTATTTTGAAACAGGGTCTTGCTAAGTTGCTTACGTCCTCCTGCTTCAGCCTCCCCACTTGTGCTTCACCACAGCCAGCGGTTCTGTGCACTTTTGAAAGGAAGCTCAAGTGCCTGTTCTGTTCTCGCCACTGATGCTGCTCTCGATCTCTGTTCTTTCTACTGGGGTGTCTGACCTGCTTGCTGTTCCCCCTCCCCAGGCTGTAAGATCTGTGGAAATGAATCTCCCACATACCTTATCCTCTAGTACCAAACACATCAGCCTGGACCACAGTGACAGTTGTACAGTTCTCTAACTTTTCTAAAAATCATTGAATTGAACACATAAAATGGGTTAAATTTACTATATGTAAGATACACCTCAGTAATAAAGGGGGAAGCTCCCTGGGTGAGTCTGATGCGCAGAACACTTTAACCACATTCACCCCCTGGCTGCTGTGATGTATTGACTATAAACTTATCTTGATGTTGGTTTTGGAGTACCAGAGTAAGCACATGTGCTCCCTCTTTTCACAGGACTCCTGCGACCCCTGAACATCTTGGCATCCTCAGCCTGTAGGAACAGTGCTAAGAGTGCCTGTGTTGACTCTGTGCTGTCCACTGGGCGGCTCAGTCACGTGCTGACGCCCGTCGTTTGCTCTGCTCCCAGGCTTGTGGGAAACCTGACGTGTGGGCATCTTACAATCCTTAATAGGTAGAGTGTGTTTCAATAAATATAATGCATGAAAATTTTAAGAACATTCATGCCTGGGCTGGGAGTGAGGTTCATGGTAGAATACTTGTGTAGCATACCCAAGAGTTTGATCCCCAGCACCACAGAAAATAAAAAAATACTCATTCCTGTCAGACATTAGAGAACCAAATGATGTGGTTTGCCTGCCTGGAGCTGATTGTACGGCTATGCCTGACCGAGTGGGAGGCTCAGATTGACATCCACATACCCAGGTGCCAGCAGTGGAAATTGCCAATCAGAGCACATTTTTAAAAGTTTGTTTCTTTCCCCCTTTGCAATGCTGGAATGAAACCCAGGGCCACATCCCCAGCCCAGAGCATTCTTCTGATGCACAAGTGGTTTCCTGATAGAAGCATCAGGCAAATCAGAGGCTGGACAAGAGGCTCAGCCTATAAGGCTGGGCGGTGTGTGTTCTTTACCTGGTCAGCAAGTAAGCACCCTTGGGTGCCCAGCACCATACTTGGCAGAAAGGACAAAAGGACACATTGAAGTCCTCAAGGAGTTTATATCTGGCGGGTAGTTGGATTAGAAATCAGGTAATTAAGGGCTGGGGATGTGGCTCAAGCGGTAGCGCGCTTGCCTGCCATGCGTGCGACCCGGGTTCGATCCTCAATACCACATACCAACAAAGATGTTGTGTCCGCCGAGAACTAAAAAATAAAATATTTAAAAAAATTCTCTCTCTCTCTCTCCTCTCCTCTCTCACTCTCTCTTAAAAAAAAAAAAAAAAAAAGAAATCAGGTAATTAAAATATAGTCGGATAAGTTCTTTCACAGGGTCTGAAGAAGGAATGGGTTTTATTTATTTTTGGTGCTAGAGATTGACTCCGGGCCTTGCTTGTGCTATGCATGTGCTCTACCACTGAGCTGCGTCTCCACCCGGGGTGGATTTTAGAAGGCTTGCAGTTGGTGAAGGTTGATATTCTTTTTAAAATTTATGTATTTATTTTTGCAGTAATAAATTGAACTCAGGGGTGCTCTGCCACTGAGCTACATCCCCAGTCCTGTTTATTCTTTATTTTGAGACAGGGTCTGGCTAAATGGCCCAGGCTGGCTTGGAACTTGCTCTTTTACTAAGTAGTGGGATGGCAGGCACAGCCACTGGCCCAGCTGGTAGTTGCTGTTCTTATTTGCACGTAGTCCGTGGAATCATTGGAGTATATTGTATATTAAAAGTTCCCCTCCATTTAAGTGAAACAACCTTACTCCTGAATGCTGTGTGGAACTAGATGTTATCCTTTAATCAGTCTGATCACTCGTTAACATTTTAAAATGTATTCTAGAGTGGCCCCTTTGCTCCCCAACATCCTCAAGCCTCCCGTCAGAACCTTGACATACTGCAGTACTCGGAAGGGCAAGAGAAAGACTGTGAAAGCTGTCATCTACCGGTTTTTTCGACTTCATTCTGGCCTTTGGCTGAGGAGAAAGGTGAGTCTTCCTTCTTTTCCTCTGCATCCTGATGCAGACGCCGTGTCCTGCCTTACCCGGAGCTCTTCTGGCTGTGGAGCCTGGCAGGCCTCTGCAGTGATCCCATGAGACAGCGTCCCTGTGTTGCCCACAGTGTTTGCTGTGGGCGGGCCCCTCCTTGTTTGACAGATCATCCCATTTCAGAAGCGGTCCTGGATTTGTTGGTAAAAGGTTGGCTAAAACTCTTGAGCCAATTTTTCCAGGGAGGAGCAGGGTGGCGGAGCAGCGCCATCTTCCAGGGAGGAGCAGAGTAGTGGGCCATCTCCCATGGCAGTCAGCATTGGGAGCAGCTGAACTGAGTTCTGAGGGTCAAGTTTTGTGGAGTCCTTAGAGATAGTTGCTCTCCTTTGTGATCATATTAGTTATCTCCAGCCCTCGCTGGTCCTGCGTAGAATGGCTGGCTTTCCTTCCTTCCTTCCTTCCTGTATCCCTTTTACTGGGCTCCAGACCCCTCATGTGACTATAAAGGGCCTGATCAAACTCTCCAGCCATAACTCCTGCTCCAGTTCAGTGCCCCCAGCGGTATACTGTGTGCAGAACAACCTGCTTCACCAAACTGGTTTTTTCTTTTTTCTTTTGGAACTGAGGATTGAACCCAGGGGTGCTCTACCACTGAGCCACATCCCACACCATTTTTAGTTTTGAGACAGGATCTTCGTAAATCTCTCAGGGCCCCACTAAACTGCTGAGGCTGGTCTCAAACTTGAGATTGATCCTTCTGCCTCACTCTACCTGTTCACCACTATGCCTGGTTCAAAGAAATGTTTCAAAAAAAGACAACAAAGAACCTACATTGGTTAATTTGTACTAAGGTAGGAAAACAAAGTATTTTCTTTGGCATAGCTCCACCCAGGTGTGGCTAATGTTCATTATTTATTCCCTCCTTCCATTTCTTAGAAATAGCCTAAAAGGTTTATCTGTTTCTTTTTCTGTCTCTTTCAGTACTGAGGATTGAACCGAGGAGTGCTCTGTCACTGAGCTGCCTCCTCAGCCCTTTTTATTTTCTATGTTGAGGCAGAGTCTTGATAAGTTGCCCAGGCAGGCTTTGAACTTGTGATCCTCCTGCCTCAGGATCTCGAATCACTAGGGTTATAGGCATGCACCACCCTGCCCAGCCTATTTTCTGTGATTTTAATTTAAATAATTTTTTCTGAAACATTAAATTATCTGCTAATATATATGTTTTTCCAACAGCAAATGCTTCTTCTACCCTGTCCCCACTAAAAATGTCTCCCCAAAGCTTCTCAGCCCTGTGGAAGTCTGGGTTTGTTCCCACTGGGCCCGTGAACCATGAGTTGTGAAAATAACCTGTCATTTCCTACATAATGTGATATATGTCTGTAATATTATCTCACAGGCTGGTTATAAAAAAAAATTATGGAAAAAGACAGCTGCAAGAAAAAGACGCTTGAGGGAATTTGTGTTCTGCAATAAAACCCAGAGTAAACTCCTAGATAAGA
The DNA here is from genome assembly GCF_052094955.1 of Ictidomys tridecemlineatus. Lineage (NCBI taxonomy): Eukaryota > Metazoa > Chordata > Mammalia > Rodentia > Sciuridae > Ictidomys > Ictidomys tridecemlineatus. The sequence goes on along the minus strand of NC_135488.1, from coordinate 1,813,792 downwards.
TGACGACATCTTTCTGGAAGAGGCGGAACTGGTACGTCGATGACCCCTATCAGAAGTACCACGATCGCACCAACCTCAGAGTGTAGAGAAGAGTCTCGGCTCCTGTCCCTGAATGTCCTCTTTGTCCTCATGACACCTTGCTAATGAGTGAGCTAGGACTTGAAGTGAATTGTACTGGCTGATGTCAAACACATAACACCAGTATTAAACTTGAGGAAGTCTTACAGTGAGTGCGTGCTGGGATCTGGCCAGGGAACTGAAGTTCAAGGTTGTGCGTGGTTTTTCACCTCAGTGCTGGTTTTACTAGTCACCCCAGTTAGGCTTCTTTAGCTGCAAAGGCGAGGTCAGAAGACTAACGCCAGCTGGTGAGCCCCAGCAGTGACCCCATCTAAGGACACAGCCTCAGAGGAGCTAGGACCCTTCGGCAGCCCCACCTGGGCTGGGGGGGGAGGCTGCCACTCTGCAGGTGCCTGGCTCACCACTCCTGCTGGCTCAGCACGTGGGCAGCCTGACTTCTTTGCTCCCCTCGCTCTGCAGGGCTTGTGCTTAGGAGTAGCTCCCATCCCCTCGCAGTAACTGTAGCCTGTAGCCTTGAGGTTCTACCTCCTGACCTTCATCTGCGGAGAGACTCCAACTGGGGGGTTCCCACATACCCAGGCCTCACTGGTGTCACCTCTGGTGTAGGGATCAGCTCTTCCTAGGTCAGGAGCTCCCAGCCCATTCGGTTGTCTGCTGCTTCACTGGGAGCAGAGACTGGTGACAGGAGCAGTTTTGCTTAGAGGTGAGCACAAGAGGCGCACGCCTGGCCTCTTGAGTTCTGAGTGCATGGTTCATGGGGGTTCTCATGCAGTTTTTTGGTGCGGGATGTTTCCATAGAAGAGTAAATGCATAACCTTTCAGTGTGAGGTGCCCTCTTGAGACGGGGCTACACAAAACAAAGACTTTGTACCCACGTCTCAAGGGACACTGTGTTTCTCAAATTCAGTTTGACCTCTTGAGGTTTCATATTTTCATATGTAAGAGTAAACTCTTCCCAAAATACTCCAAAAATGCATTGTAGAATTAAGAGGGGGAGGTGATTTCAGGAGCGATGCAGGTGGCTACACAGGCTTTCTGTGGAGAGGGCTGGTAGTGGCTCTCAGCTCCCTCACCAGACTCCTCGGGAGGCGCTTCAGAAAGCACTGTTGTGTCAAAGCCACTGCTAAATAGAACGAAGGGGGTTGCTGTGCCGGCCCCTTCCTCCAGGGTTGGCAAGATGGGCTCCTCTCCTGCCAGGGAGGTAAGCACATTGAAGTCAAGGTGCATCAGCAGGAAGTTGGGGGTCATTGAGTGAAAAGGGGCAGCAGTAGAATGTTCTGAAGCCAGAGGGCCATGTGTGTCTGTTTCAGGCTCTTGCTCTCTGGCACGCCTCTTGCGGGGTGAACAGGTGTCTTAAAAGCTAGGGAGCAGGACCCTTTCCCAGCCTCCATGGTGATGTGAACATGGACGACTAGTGTCTGTTGCAGGCCTCAGAGCAACTCAGCTTCTCTAGGCCAGGGACAGCAGGGGAGAGAGGAAGACCAGCAGGCAGGACCTCAGCATCCAGAGATGGGTTGAGGTGAACGGGCCCATGGGCACTCCAATCTGGGGATAGGAGGGCTTATCAAAACCATTTTATAGGGGCTGGGGCTGGGGCTCAGAGGTAGAGTGCTCGCCTAGCATGCGTGAGGCCCTGAGTTCCATCCTCAGCACCACATAAATATAAAATACAGATATTGTGTCCACCTGTAATTAAAAAATAAATATTAAAAAAACTATTTTCTAGTTTGACAGTAAAACAGCTCTCATTAAATGATATTCAAGCATGCTCGTAATTCAGAAAGTGTGTGGATAGTCTATTCAAGTATAGAATTTATTGGACACCCGCCATGTCCCAGTGTAGTTAGTTATAAGACTGGGCCCAAATCACAGAGCTGCTGAACTCCATGCCAGCCATGCAGAGGAATCACCGTGGACTCCTGATTTAAATTAGAGGACATAGAAGCTCAGCATTAAATAAGTTTCCCACAGGTACGATTATGTGTCCCAGGACAGGAGTCAGATTCCTGGGGTCCTCTCTGTCGCCCTCAGTCTTCTGACAGCAAAAGGAAATTCTTAATCTAAATCAACAGTGACTGATGTAGTACTGTAAGTACTAAATCATTTGTAACACTATTACTTCACCTGTTTTGGGTTTGTTTTTATAGTCCTGGGTGAACCCAGGGCCTCACACATGCTAGGCAAGCACTCTACCCCTGAGCACATCCCCAGCTCTGGACTTGAACTTGCCCTCCTGCCTCAGTCTCCCAAATAACTGAGATTACAGGAGTAGCCACTGCACCATGCCTAGTTCATCTTTGAAATTTTATTTGTTTGGGCTGGGGATGTGGCTCAAGCAGTAGCGCGCTCGCCTGGCATGCGTGCGGCCCGGGTTCGATCCTCAGCACCACATACAAACAAAGATGTTGTGTCCGCCAAGAACTAAAAAATAAAAAAACATTAAAAATCTCTCTCTCTCTCTCTCTCTCTCTCTCTCTCTCTCTCTCTCTCTCTCTCTCTCTCTCACTCTCTCTTTAAAAAAAAAAAAAAAGAAATTTTATTTGTTTATTTATTCTTTCTTTTAGAGACAGGGTCTCACTGAAGTGCTTAGGGTTGCAAAAAGTTGCTGAGGCTGGCTTTGAGCTTTCAATCCTCCTGCCTCAGCCTCCTGAGCTGCTGGGATTACAGGTGTGGCCACCACACCCAGCTCATCTTTGACATTTTATAACTGCTGTTCTGTTATTTGTCAACTCTTTTTGGGGGGTGGGGTATCAGGGATTAGACTCAGGGGCACTCAACCACTGAGCCATGTCCCCAGCCCTATTTTGAATTTTATTAAGAGACAGGGTCTCACTGAGTTGCTTAGTTCCTCTCTTGTTGAGATCAGCTTTGAACTCCTGATCCTCCTGCGTCAGCCTCCCGAGCTGCTGGGATCACAGGTGTGCCCCACTGTGCCTGGCTATTTGTCAATACTAATCTGTTGGCACTGGATCTGGCTCAATGAAAAACAGAATGGATTTCCAGCCTTCCCATCCCCCCTCCTCCCTGCTGCCCTCTGAACCTCCTCCTTTTCTGCTGCCTCTTGTCAAACAGGCACAGTCCTTGTGTCAGACAAGTAGACTCTGGGACTATAAGAACAACAATAATGGGCCTGGCTTTGATATTCTCAAGTCTCCATAGCCACCCAAGAGGCTTGAGCCCACCTGTTGCTATTGAAGGGTGGGCCCTGCAGGGCTGAGTCATCACTACTCCACCTCGTGCGCTGTGCATGCACGGCGCTCTTCTCATCTGCACAGGTGCCCCTGTCTGTAGGTGGACAAGTGCTCAGGAGGAAAGCAACAGACCACAGGTCTCTGCAGAATCGCAGCCAGCTACTCTGTCTTCACAGCTGCCCAGTCTCCACTGATGATCTTTAGACTGTAAAATTGATGCTTTCAGGGAGATCATCTGGTTTTGCAAACACAGTATCACTTAATTTTCTTCCTCCCATAATCCTATGCAGTTCGAATGGGCCCAAGTTTCCATGCCAGCTGGTGATTTTTTTTTTTTTAAAGAGAGAGTGAGAAAGAGAGAGAATTTTAATATTTATTTTTTCTTAGTTCTCGGCGGACACAACATCTTTGTTTGTATGTGGTGCTGAGGATCGAACCCAGGTCGCATGCTAGGCGAGCCCGCTACCGCTTGAGCCACATCCCCAGCCCGCCAGCTGGTGATTGAGCATTCTGTTTCTAATCCTTGTTAGGTGCGCACACACACGGTCCTGGGGTTGAACCCAGGAGCATACCCCCAGCCCTTTTCTAAATTTTCCTTTGAATTGGGTGCAGTGGTAGAAGTTTGTTATCCCAATGACTTGGTAGGCTGAGATAGGAGAATCAAAAGTTCAAGATTAGCCTCAGCAACTTAGCAAGATCCTGTCTCAGAAGGGTTGGGGATGTGTCTCAGGGGTGAAACCACCCCTGGGTTTCATCCCCAGGACCAATTTTTTTTTTTTTTTTAACTTGGAGACATGTTCTCACTAAATTGTTGAGCCTGGCCTTGAATTTGTGATCCCTCTGTCTCAGCCTCCCAAGTTGCCAGGATCACAGGCATACCATTGGTCCTAGCCTTTCCAGGTTTTTAAGGAACATTTCCTCTTTCCTCATAAGCCCAATATTACAAGGACATTTCTTAAAAGAAAGATGTTAAGATTTTATTCAAGCATTATAACAAAACAGCAAACATCAGCTTTTGGAATACTGTCATTCACATCCCTTCAATGCACGGTCCAATCTCCGATGGTCCTATGGACACGGCAGGGAGCACAGTCGCTGTCCACAGCGCCTGCTCCTTGCGTGTCTGGCCACAGGGTGAAGCGCATTCTCTGCCACTCGAGTGCTGTGCGGGGCCAGGGGAGGGCTTATGGCGGTGGTGTACACGCACTGCACAGACACACAGACAGTATCACAGAGGATCCACGTAAAGGCCAGCAGGGCTGAGAAGGGAGGGTGTGGCGAGGCTCTGCTGAGGATGGAGAGCAGGAGATCCCGCTCACCTCAGAAGCAACAGGTGCTGGAGGCCAACAGCTAAACGTCATGAAGGAGAAGTCAGACTTCCAAGCTAGTGTGTCCATAAGTCACGCACTGAAATCATCTGGTGGCATCTTCTAAACAGAACGTACCACTGCTTGCACACTGATAGGCATTCGCATTCACACAGATACACAGCGTGGTGGGTGAGGAAACACGTTTGCCAAAAGCATGACAGCTGCTCCCAGGTGTGCATGTGTGTCCCCAAGAGGCAACTCCCTAGTTGGTACTGGGAAAGCGCAGGGCACTCGGCAGCAGGTGCCTCCCATCTGTCTCTGACCGTGGACTGACTGCACAGCCTTCTACAAGGTGGGGTGCACCCTGCTGGTTCTGGCACACTTGATAATCTGGACCTGTCTACCTTTCCATTGTAGAATCAAAAATACAGTATGACCCATTGTTAAAGCTATTGTTATTTTGACAAAATAATAAAAAAAATTGGTAGAAAGCTGCCTCACTTGAGCTTTTTGCACTTGTTTCTGGTCACACTGAGTATGCCCAACTAAGTAAACACTGTAAAGGGTACACCATTCCTCATCTGGGACCACACAGGGATTCTCTTCTCTAACAGGTTCAGGAATTGGGGGGTGTGGGCCAGAGACCGAGAGCAGAGGCCTATGACCTCTCATCCACGAAACTACTTTTAGGTGGATTTTCGTAAATCCTTATAAACTTCAGAATCACCATCAGAGGCCCTGTGGGAAGGAGGGATTCCAGTGTGTATGTCTGGCCACAGTCAACTTGGACTAGACCCCTTTGCATGACAGCACCCTCGGCAGCCAGTGTGCAGGCCTTGGGTGGGTCTCTAACCGGGCCTGCTTGCAGCCGGGTTGACAGCTCTGAGTGACTTGGGACACTACTTCTCTAGCCTTGAGGGCGAGTCTAAGAACAAACACAATCCAATTGTATGAGACCTGCACGGTGGCCAAGGCATGCAAGACACAGGGACACCAACTCTAAGCACAATACACTAGTCCTACGTTTTGGCTCAGCTCTGGGGTGGCAGCTACCTCAGACCTACTGTCACTTCATCCAGGTGCTGCTCAAAATTCCAGTCTAAGCAGGGAGTTCCCTCAGAGCTGAACTGCCCTGGGAGGGGTCCTGGCTTGTGTGGAATCTTCAAGGTTGGCTCAGCTCACATCCTGCAGGTCAGGAAGGGAGCAGAAGGCAGAGCCACAGCTGCCCAGGGTTTCCAGCCCCCTTGGTGAGGTGTGTCCACCTGCTGGGGCGTATCTGAAACAGCACTTGTTTCTGCCTCTGTTCTCTGCAAGGTGCTCAGTGGAGGCTCCTCTGCCTGGGGAGATCAGCACTGATCACTACGAGGGAGAAACAGTACTTTGCCAAGCACTTTCGAGACCCTCGACATTCTTCAAGCAGCTCTGCAAAGTGCCCATGCCCAGGAAGACTGCCAAGTGAGCCCTACAAGGGTTCTGCAGGCTGCCCAGACCCAGGCAGGAGTGGAGCTTCCTGTGCCCTCCCACCGCCCGGGGGCTTTGCTGGGCTCTCCAGCCCCTGCCCTCCAAGCTGCCGCCTCGCAACTATGGCAAGAAGGAACCATCTTCCTTCAGGGTAGCTGGATTTGAAAGCTTTAAAAGCACATCAGAGACATGATCTAGAATTGATTTTTTTTTTAACAATTCTGTTTTTACAGTTTTCTCACTTATTGGAACCTCTGGCAGCCCTTGCAAGTTCATTATGTTAAGCCAAAGCCATAAATATGTTCATCAGAATCCAAAGGAGTAGTACCAAGAGCAAAAAAAAAAAAAAAAAAAAAAGTTTTTAAAAAAATTGCTTTGTTTGCATTTACAGGACTAAAAACTAAGTCTGCAACAGATAAATTACAAGTGTACAACTCAGCAGCACAGGGGAGATCTCTGACGTTTTGAAAGCACACTGCTCTCTGTAGTGACCATCCCAGTGGAGGGGACATACTGACCTCAGAAGGCATGACAGTCACCCCACTATCACCTTTCCCTTAGCCTCTCCCCAGCAAAACAAAGGAAGAAGAGAAGAAAAGGGGAGGGAAGAAAGAGAAATCCCGAGAGGCGAAGGGCGTGAGGCAAGGCGGAGTCCGCGCGTGGATCTGGATGGTGACCAGCTCTTTAAGGCAGAGGAGAGACACTCTGTGGATCCGGTGCCGATGGCTCATCTCACTCACGTGGTTTCGGTGGCCGAGGACGAGGTACTCTTCTTCCTGAAGCGGGATCGCTGGAGTCTAGGCGGTGCCTGGCAGAGAGAACAGAACAGATACCCCTCCGTGTGGCACGAACATGTGACCTCAGGACGGCACCAGAGCTGCGTGAGGACATCAGCAGGAGCGCAGCAGCGAGCAGAGGGGTCTTCCTGGGTCTTCTCGCACCCCATGAAGCGGAGCCTCCCACAGGGCTGCTCCATGGGCCCCAGTCCCTGGCTGCCTGGGGAGCATTGTGCAGAGGGCACTGTCTCATTGTCCCCAGCAGTGACACAGAGGGGAGCAGTGACGCAGAGGAGAACTGCTCTGCTCTGGCCTCTGCCGCCTCTGCACTTCCTCTGCGCTGGCCTTGCATCCCCTGGCACAGGCTCGAGGGCCCAATGCCCACTCAGGATGCAAAGCCATTGTGCTCCACAAACCACAGCTCACAGGCAAGTGAACTGCACCAAGGGTCCCCTCAGCCCACAGGGGACTCTCACGAGGCCCTCCTTCCATGGGACATAGGCCCCAGCTGCTGGGAAATGAACGGGAAGGCCTCTCCTGCAGAGCCCCTCAGCCCGTGCCTGTGCATGTCCCAGGGAGGAGGGCTTTGTCCACTCTGTGTCCTCTCACACCTTCCGACTCGCCCCTGGGCACCACCTGGAAAGCCCCCTCTGTGGAGGCTTTCCCGAGCCCTCGCCACACACAAGCAGTCTGCCTCACTGCCTCTGGCCCACCGAGCTGCCCATGATGGCTCATCACCTGAGTATGGGTGGAGGGCGTTCTGCTTCCTGGGATCAGGCCCACATCCAGGTCAGTGCCTGGCGGTTGCTCCAAGGGAGGGAGCAGATGGACCAAAGCAGGCGTGGGCCTCCTCACCAGCCACCACAGGCCACAGGCCCATAGGGGGTGACCCCGCTTCCTAACTCCAGCCTCTTGGCAGGTAAAGCAGGTGGCGAGGAGGCTATGCGGCTTCAGAACCCAGGAGCAGAGGGGCTTGGCCACCAGCCTGGGAGGCCGGGCCAGGTAGGGCTCCAGCCACTTCCAGCTCTTCAAAGACTGGCCCATGTATGCCTCATCTCAGAAGGAACCTGGTGGACCCTGCAAGTGAGGGTGGTCCTAGCACAGCTCTGGGGTGACCAGGACACTTGGCCACTGTGCTAGGCGGGGAATAGCAACTCCTCCTCATCTCACTCTAGGGGTCTCCACTCTGGGGAGGGACTCTGGGACTCCCACCCTGACCTCAGGATTCAGGAGATGGGGAACTGGAAAGGAGACTGAGGGGGCAGAGAGGATGTCTCTGGGGTCCCTGAGTCTGTTGGTCTTGCCCCCGAGACATGACTGGTGAGTCCCCACCAAGTCTCAGAGCAAGGCCCATGAGCTCCCCTGTGTCCCTCCTGCTGCCGACATCCGTCCACACCTGTGGACATGTTGGCCTTGCTAACTCTAAAGGGCTGTGCCCCGAGGCCATTTCATGACCAGCCTTTCTGCACCAGGTGCCTCAGTGTGTTGGAGATGACGAGAGAAGGCCCATCTGTAAAGACACCAAGCAGTGAGGTCTGGGCTCTCCCTTCCCCAAGACTCTCCAGGTTGATTTCTTCACACATCGCGGCTGGTGTCAAGGGAAACGAGACCCCTTGCCTCCTCTCTGTCTCCCACTGCCCCAGCCTTGGTGCCTAGGTGGGTCCTGCCTGTTCGCTGAAGGGAGATCTTGTCACCCCAGCACCAGGGGGTGCTGGGTACCCCGAGAGGCCACTGCTGGGGCACCCAGGTCTCAAGAGCAAAGCGCCTGGGCAGACACACGCTCCAACCCGCAGCCCCCGACGCCGGTACCTCCAGGGGCGGATCCATCCTCTTTGGTGCTTTATACTTGTACATGAAATCCAGCAGGTCCTCCTCCTCGTCGTCAGAGAACGCCAGTGGGTTGCGGGCCTGGAGGGGCTCCCAGGCCTTCACACCACCCTCGTCCACATCTCCCTCAACCACTGAATGTGCGTGTACAGTCTACACGAGGAGAGAGGGCGCAGGAGGCATCAGCGAGGAAGGGGCTGGCAGGGTGGGGTTAGGCTCTACCACACGCCAGGCCTGTTAGGACAGCCGCAGCCCAGGTTTAGGAGGCACCAAGGACTTGGGGCCTCCCTGCAGGGCCAGGGCTGTGAGAGGACGATGGCAAGGCACTGGGCACAGGGCAACCCACGCTCAGCCCACACCAGCCGAAGAGATGGGCACACTGCGTCCCCGTGGTCCAGACCTACGGCTGTCCCGGCTGGCCAGGGAAGGCTGTGCTCTAGACAGGACAGATGGGTGACGCACGGGAACCCAGCTACCTAGGTCACACGTGCAACCGTGACGGCACTGCATTGCACTTGGGTGGCCAGCTCCATGCTCTTAGAGACAGGAAGCAGCACCCTGGAAGCCATAGTGATGACCCACACAGACCCTCACTTCCAAGGCCCCCGCCCTGGAAAGCAAAGAAGCCCAGGAAGGAGTCTGAACGTAGCCGCTTTGGAAAAACAAGACAGCAAGGGTCCTATTTCAGGCTGCCCTGAAGAACCCACAGGAGGCCCGCAGAGTCTGCCCACGTCCTGCCTTGAGATGTAAGCTGTCCCTGCCTGCCCAGCTCATCTGATGTCCACAGTCTCGGCCTCCTATGCCTCACACACTGCCTTAGCCAGTCACAGAAGGCCCCTCACCTACCTCACCCATCTCGTCCAACCACCCTTCTGTCTGCAGATGGAAACCTGAGCTCCTCCTAGGACACCTGATACTGCTCCAAAAAATTAAAAAAAAAAAAAAAAAGTTCAGCCAACAAGTCCACTGTCTCCACAAAGGGGACTGGCTGCAGAGGGGCCCAGGGGCCCAGCAAAGCAACACTACCTCATCTTGGACAGCCTCTTCCATTCTGCTGCCCTTCTCCGTGGCAGCCTGCGGGGGGCAGCACCAGAGCACGGCTGCCTTGGGGAGGGATCTGCCCAGGCTGCACCTCAGGGAGGGCCTGAGGCATCCATCTCCCATGCGGTTCAGTCTGTGCCTCCCTCAGCCTGTCTACCCTGCGTTTAGGCTGTTCTCAGGTCCTTTCCCTGCCCAAGTCCAGCCAGACTCAGGACCTTAAACGCACACGATCTCACAGGCCTCTGGGAAGACTGACCCCCCAAGGGCTTCCCGTACCAGAGACCTGGAAAGCTTAGGGTCTGCACCAAGCCATTGGTGCTACACAACCTGGCTCTCCCATGGGCTCCCAGCCCAGGCCAGCAACAGTGTCCTGAGGTGAATGGCCATGCTGGTCCTCCCGCACACCCTCTGAGCACCTGCCCAGGGCTGGGTGCACAGAAGCCACGTCCTCTGATGTGTGGCCCTAAGTCAGAGCTGGCACCCATCAACTGGACACACATGAGGAGCACGAGACATAACCTAGGACCCAAGCCCCCCAGAGCAAGGCAGACCTGCAGAGGCCGTCCCCATCCTGGGCCTGGGGCTGAGTGTGGTGGGGTCTGTGCCTCTGCACACCCACATGTGGTTCCCTCTCAGTCCTACCCCAGGGCTTTCATTGTACTGATGCCTGTGGGTGCCAAGGTGGCCCAGTGTCCTCTCAAGATCCTAGGGGATCTCACAAGTTAACCCACTCTCCTGGCCTGGAGGCGCTGTGGCTGAGCAAGGAACTCACACATTACTAGGATAACAATGACCACCAGAGGGGCTTCCCGCCTGCTCTCCACACTGCGCCCTTCAGCAAAGACCAAGGGTCAGAGAGAGTGACCCTCCAGGCCCTGAAGAGTGCAGGTGAGCCCAGCTACTCAAGCAGGAATAGAGAGCTAGCGCCCAGCGGAGCAGAGGCTGCAGCAAGGGACACTGGTATGGGCAGTCAGGGGCCGGAAGCAGCTCCCAGAAGAGAAACACCCCTGGCCACGGAGGCCCTAGCCATTGATGGGCGAGTGTCCTGAACCAGCCTCCGAGCCTCAGGGGGCTGCTTGGTGAGTCTGAGTCTCAGCTTCCTGTCCTCCTCCTCCTTGGGGGGAAGAGGGACCTTGGCCACACCCCAGGTGTAGGGCAAGCACCTCTGACCTCCTGCTCCTCCCTGGCCTCCTGCTCCTCCTGACCTCCTGCTGCTCCCTGACCTGCTCCTCCCTGACCTCCTGCTCCTCACCAACCTCCTGCTCCTCCCTGACCTCCTGCTCCTCCCTGACCTCTTGCTCCTCCCTGAACTCCTGCTCCTCCCTGGCCTCCTGCTCCTCCCTGATCTCCTGCTCCTCCCTGAACTCCTGCTCCTCCCTGACTCTCTGCTCCAGCCAGCCCTGGGCCACCCCCCACAGAGCAGCAGAGTCCCCCAGGTTAGTGAGCACCCCACACGGCACACGTTAGCCAGCAAACATGTCTGGAGAGCATGCCCAGGAGGCCATGACACTTACATCCACGTCCGCCACCGCCGTGGGGAGAGAAGAACACAGTTAGGAGAGGCCCTGGGGCGAGAGCCACACCCACCCATACACACACACACACACACACACACACGCGCGTGCGAGTGTGAAAACACACGCGTGTGCACACACACACACACACCTCCTCCTGTGTGGCCAGGGGAAAGACACTGCCCAGCACAACTCTCTCCTCCCGCCGTTCTCCCTAGCAGATGGAAAGAGGAAGGACCCTCTTAAACCATGTCCCAGGGGTGCTCTGTGCCTGGGCTCCGGTGGCCATCCCGAGTGTAGTTCTCTGTCCATGGGGGCAGGTGGGGCCTGACGGCAGAGGAAGAGAAAGGGAGGCGGGCAGTGGGGAAGGAACTGGCTGCAGGGGCGGGGAGGGAACCAGGTGCACAGGCAGAAAGGACAGCACAGATCAGCGGCCGCCTCTACCGCTCCTGGGTAGCTCTCGTGGCCCCCCATGCCTATCAGCCTCCCAGCTGCCCCTTGTCCTTCTCCACCCTCCATCCTGTGCTGGGACCTGCATTTACAGCCCTTAGGAGACTCCCACTCTGCTCAGGGGTCCTCGGGACAATTTGTGGCCCAGGCTTCGGTCCGAGCAGCCCCCATAGGACACCACTCCAGGGGACCTGGAGGGAAGCATCCTGCGCACTGAGACCTTCTCATGGCCACAGCGGACCTCCCCAGTACCACCTGCTGCCACTGCAGAGGCCATCTAGCCCAACCCACCACCTGCTTGTGCTGGCCCAGCGGCACCAGAGCCAGCGGCCAGGCAGCAGTGGGCAGTGTGTGCCCACCCCATGTCCTCACACAGTCGACAGGCTGCAGGCTGGGGCCTCCCTCCTTCTGAGCCAAGCTGCATGCTCCCTGGGGAGCAGCGAGGGCCACAAGGGCTTAGACAGTCCAGCACCGTCTAGTCTCTGGTGTATCCAGTTAAGGCCAGGCAAACAGGAGCAGGCCACCAAGCTGTCACACACAGTGAAGACAGCAGCAGGCGTCCCTGTCCAGAAGTGGAGGCCTCTTCCCTCCCTGGAGTCTCCTGGCTACTCTAGTAGTGTGGTACTTCCACTAACGGCAGTCCTTGGAAACAGTAGTCCTTCAACAACCATTGCACAACCATTTCACAACAGTGCAGAGAGCGAGGAAAGCAGGGACCTTTGTCTCTATTTTAAGATGAAGAAACTAAGGCGCAGAGTAGTTAGGAGATTCACAGAAAGCTGCACAGCTCGTAAGTGGCAAAGCAGGACCAGGGCTCCCTTGGCTGCACCAGGACGACACCCCTGGAACCACAAGGCTCCAGCACTGCAGAGTCTTGGCAAGTTCCTGGGCCTTACTTCCCACAGTACAGGGAGGCATGACTGTGTGGTGACAAAGCAATAACTGCACACATTTTGGGGGGGGGCGGGGGGGGCACTAGTGATTGCACCCAGGGGTGCTCTGCCACTGAGCCACATTCCAGCCCTTTTTATTTTGAGGCAGGGTCTCACTAAGTTGCTGAGGCTAGCCTTGAACTTGCAACCCTCCTGTCTCCATCTCCCAAGTTGCTGGGGTTACAGGCATGGCCACAGCCCCTGGCTGTGTTACTCCTTTCTTCAAGAGCTGGAGGTTAACTCTGCCCTTGATGTGGGATGGACATGGTGACTCACTTCCACCAAACAGGATGAGAACTTTGAACTGGCCACTTCAAAGACAAGGTGATGAAGGGCACTGTGGCTTCCTGCCTGCCCTCTCTCTGGGGTCACCTGCTCTGGGCCAAGTCGTCTGCCACACTGCAAGGACATCAGTGGCCCTAGAGAGGCCATGTGGAGAGGAACTGAGGCCTCTGGCCCACGGCCACTAGAGGCCACATTGATGTGAACTTCCAGCTCCACCCCTCAGATGATGGCGCACTGGCCACCATCTTGACTGCAGCCCCCAAGGCATTGCACACGCCCCAAACACTACCCACAGGAGTAGTGTGTCTGCTCTGCAGTAGTGACCCTACTGGGCCCCCTGGCCATGCAGCTGGGAGGGAGCCGAGGTCCCTGCTCGGGTTAGAGGCCCTCCTTAGGCGAGCCAGCAGCTGCGGGGGCTGGAGACGCTGCTTACTCACCTTTCCGGGTCCTGCAGGTGGCGCAGCAGGTGCACACTGTGGGAACGGGGGCAGCGTCAGTGAGGACCCCACCCAGGAGCCAGCCCCAGGCACAGGGAGGCCGAGAGGGTGGGGATCCCGTGCTGAGAGCACGGGGCTCCCAGGAAGGGAGTCTCTGCTCCAAAGCACCTGTCCCCTGGTGCCCAGAGCCGGCCTCGAGTCCTGCAGCCCTAGGGCAGGTGTGGGCAGATTCAGGTATCCTCCAGGAAATTGCTCCAACCACCCACTCCCAGAAGCCTCTCCTCCAGACCGTTGGGTTCAGAAAGTTCTCTGGGACACCTCCCTAGACTAGTCCCTGAACCCCAAGTGCGTAGTGTCTGGCCTTCTGGCCCAAGTCCTGGTTGGCTGCTGTCCCGCCTGCTCCCTGGCTGTCGGAGCACAGCTGGGCCTTGGCACATGGTGGGTGCTCGTTAAGGATTTGCTGTGATCCAAATCCACTCTTCCGACTCCCTGTGTGCCCTTCCCTGTGGCCAGCGCTAGGCGTCCCACTCATGGTGCCCTGTCCCTCCCATCCTTTCTGCAGGGAGGGCAACCTCAGTCCCTGCCTGCCCTGTCCCTTCAAGGGCCTGAAGCTCCACACGCTGAGAAGGTGGGGTGGCTGCACTAGCAGCACCAGCCTGGGCGTGGGACGCAGGGCAGCACCATCCTTCTCCATCCCTGGTGGCAGGGCCTGCGTCCTCCTCAGACCACAGGCAGCGCCCTGTGTGCCAGGTGTGTTGGGCACCTGTGCAGGGGGCACGGGCAGCCAGAGAGGGAGGCAGCCTGGGTCCCCTGCCAAGAGCCTGCAGAGCGGAGGGCCGCGCAAGTGCCATCTGCCTCCCTCCATCACAGCTTCCTGCGCCCCCTTCTCAAGACGCACAGGGCTCTTCCTCATTCCCCAGTGGTCCCATGGGTCCAGCAGAGCTCTACCTCTTGCTAGGGCCTGGCAGCCTTCCTCCTGAGACTCGCTCTCCTCCTCACTAGGCAGCAGCCTCCTGCCTGGAAGGGCGTCTTCCTGCTCAGTGTGTCCCTGCGGGCTTGTCTGTGGCAAGGCACACACTTCTGTCCTGTGTGAACCGTCACCTAAACCTCATGCTGCTTCGTCCTTTCCTCACGTGGCCTTGCGCGCTCAGGACCCACCCGTGCATCCCGCCATGGCTCCAGTGTCCGCAGGACTCCATGGGCACAGCTGCCACCTCTCCTGTGTCTCTCCAGGAGCCTTCCCAGCCTGCATCTGTCCCTGTGCCCTCCTCACAGTGCTGAGCGGCCCGTCGGGGTCACCTGGCCCTTTTGTAAAGGAGAAGCTGCGCGATCGGCTCCTTGGAGCCCCATGGGGACTGTCTTGAGAAGCTCCGTGGCTTGGCCCTGCAGGGACAAGTGCAGCCTCTGCTTGGTGGAGTCCTGGAGTCCGGGCCCAGCTGGCAGAAGCCCGTGGCTCCCCAGCTCTGCCCTGCCCCACCCCTGTGGATCTGAGGCCGAGAAGGCTGGGCTGACTTCCTGCCCCTGCCCTGGGCCTTGGCCACCTTTCCTCGCTGAGGTGGCTTTTATTTTAGGCCCGACAACATCTGGGAAGAGCACCACCCAGCCTCACTGTGGGTCAGCATCGCCCTTCCCTGTCCCCAAACCAGCTCAGGAGAGGGCAGCGCGGAAGTGGCTACCACAGCACAGAGTCAGCCACCAGGGTGGCTCTGCTGCCAGGCGCAGACCAGCTCCCAATCCAATCATTCCCAGCCCTTGTCTACCTAGTGCTGGGCAGAGAGCATGCTCTAGACCCAGGAGACATCCTCTTTTAGACACCCAAGCCTCTCACGCACAGTTCTGCTCTGAACACCCACAGGGAGTTCCAGGAAGGAGGCCCGGGTTCCGGTGCTATGCAGCCTTGGCACGGTGCATGACCCCTCTGGGCCTGCTTCCTCTACTTGAGTCTATGGGGACAGGGGCTGCAGGGCCAGAGACACCACTTCCTCCCACAGCAGGACTCCAGCTCAGCTCATCCCGCCAGGGATCTCCCTGCTGCCGGCAGCCCCCTTCCCTCCTGGACACTTTGGGTGTTACAAAGCGCTCTCCTGGGTGAGATAAATACCAGCATGGGTAACGGTGGTCTCTGCACGTTGGCCCCAGGCCCAGTCCTAAGCACTCCACCTGGTTGGGTCCAGAGTGGCATTCCTGTGTGTAGATGAAGAGTCCATGGTTCAGAGAAGACGAGCATTTGCCCAGATCACATGCCGGCGAGGGTGCCTGCACTGGCTTCTGGGCCTCTTCTCTAACTTCCTGAGGCTCAGCAGCTGATCATGGGAGAGGCGATGCCACTCCTGGGCAGTGCCCAGTGGGTCAGAAGCTGGGTACACGGTGAAGCCTGGTGTGGTGATGACCCGAGGACACTGCCTGGTAGCCAGGAGCCTGTGCCCGCCTGCAGCCCACCAAAGGTGACCCTGGTGACAGTCCTTTGGGCTCCGCCTGAAGGGTTAGACTGTGTGATCCCCAAGGCCCGTCCTGCAGGGTTCTGAGGGGCCCCTCAGGAGATAACCCTCCAGAGGTGCCCCTCACCCTGTGGCTAGGCCCTTTCCGCAGCTCTGCCCTGTTTCTAGGATTAAAATACCTCTCACCAAAAATCCAGTCTTCCAACCCTCAGAGGAGCACAGGGGACATCCCAAGGGCACCTGGGGGCCCTTGGCTCTGACTGAGTCCCTGTTCCCAGGGCAGCACAAGGCTTATGCTCCACATCCCTGAGGCTCAGCCAGGTCTGCAGGACGGAAGCCTGCTGTAGGCTAGGCCTCAGCACACGGGGGTCTCGGGGGCTGGGGGTCCCATGGGGATGCTTAGGGCAGGGCAGATGCCAGGCATACGTCCCGGCCACAGACTGCACAAGAATGGCCCATTCCCACCCCTTATGCCTCAGAGGGGAGGAGCTGACCCAGTATCGCCCCCACACCCCACGTGGACCCTCTGCTGAGAGCCCAGGCTGCCCTCAGCTCCTGGGAATATATCTGGAACACTGTGCGCTCTGGCCCAGTGCCCCACCCCCATCCATGCCCCGCTGTCCAGGATCCTGAAGCCCACACAGATGGGTCAGATGCCTGGGGTCCCCAACGCACGGCCCCTCTACAGAAACCCACATCTGGTCTCACCCCAGACCCACAGAGACCCCGGGGGGGTGGGCCAGTCCAGGGACAGGGGCCTGCAGTGAATGGGTGGCCGGGGATGAGTGGGGAGAGCAGAGAACAAGGAAAGGAATCGTCCAGGGGAAGAGGGCTGCCGCCCAGGTAGGGTGAAGAGGAGGCACTCAGGTGCTCAAGACGGTGAGACCCTGGGAGTGTGGAGCCAGAGAGGAAGAGACCAGTAGGGGCTCCAGGGTGCCGTCCATCTCTCTGTGGCCTCGAGGCTTGGCACTACTGCCCCCCCAAAATTCCAGGGGATCAAATTGAGGCAGGACCCTCTGATGCAGGTGACCTAACTGCCCCTGAGCTGAGTCCCAGACCAGCTTCCAGGTGAGTGGCACTGCCCCTTGGCTGGCCTAGTCCGGTCTGATGGACACCTCTGCTGGTGGCAGGGCCAGGGCCAGAGTGCACGGCCCATGGTGGACAGGCCTCTCAGAGAAGTAAGGCCATGGTAGAGGGAGAGGGGCAGTGGAGCGCACCTACCTGAGCTGCTGGCGCTCTCGGAAGCGCTCCGCGACATCTTGGGCTGGCCGTGTTTGCCGCTGGCCCGCCCGGGCCCAGGTGGAGGGGGGCCAGAGGGAGCAGGGGCGCCATCTCCCCTGATAGTGCTGAGGTCCTGCATGCTGAAGCTCCGGAGTCTCTCTGACAAGGCGCCCTGGCCCTGGGCACAATACAGGGGGACACACATCAGAGGCTAGACATGCCAGGCCAGGAGCCCTGACCTGAGGGTCAGCGAGGTGGGAGTCAAAGTCTAGATGGACCCTGCAGAGGGCAGTGCTGGACACAAGATGGTCAGCCCGGCTCGGGCCAGACACCTACGGAAAGCTGGGGACCCAAACAGACTCCACGAGGGGACCACGCCTCAGGCCCTGCCACCAGGAGCCACGCACAGGAAGGTCCTCATCCAGCTGCGTCTCCTTGGTCCTCAACACACAAGCATCTCTTCAGAAAGCCAGACCCTGATGTGCTCAGTCCTCGGTCTTTTCAAGGGAAATAGAACAGGGTTTTTAATGTACGACGACATTCGCCTCTTTTGTCTGTGCAGCTATCACTGTTCATGAGGCTCATTGTTCACGCTGTGCGTTTGCGCTTCGCAAAATATCCACAAGGTGCGGAAGGGAAGGAAAATGGTCTATTTTTAAAACCCACTGATCATGATCACTTCCTTGTCTGAAGGAGCCACGGAGTGAGTCCTGGGAGGGGCATCATTATTTTAAGAAATCAGGAAAAATCATTATACTGGCTGCATAGGAGGAGCATCTCGATGGAGAGTGAGGTGCTCCTGGTGGCACCCTAGGGCCAGCCTCACCCAGCTGGGCCTCAGCTGGGTGGGACAGGGCTGGCAGGAGACTGAGAAATGTCTGGGGTTGGGGAAGGGTGATGGGCAGCAATGCTCAGGCAAGTCAGTGAACTGAGGCAGCTCAGAAGCCCATGCTGATGGCCTCAGGTGCCCGTGGTGGTGGGGATAGGAGAGGTAGTTTACTTAGATAATGGAGGGAAGAATGGTTCTGGAGGTCCACAGGAGGTGGGGACAGTAAAGCACACAGAAATAACAGAGCCCAAATCAGCAAGAACTGGTCAGAGCTGCTTCGGCAGGACTCAGGCCTCTGTGAGTTCAAAGAACAAGCCCGGGCCCCCACTGCATGGCAGGGGCTGTCAGAGATGGGGGTAGGGCTTGCAGAGATCTTTTTCTTTTTTCCTTTTTTTTGTGGGGGTAACATGGATGCTTAACCACTGAGGTATGTCCCCCGGCCCATTTTATTTTTTTTTAGAGACAGGGTCTTGCTAAGTTGCTGAGGCCGGCTTTGAACTCTTGATCCTCCTGCCTCAGCCTCCTGAGTCACAGGGATTACAGGCCTAATATTTTTTCATGTTACTTAATAAAAAAATCATAGCAATATAATTAAATCAACGAAGCACACTGACTCGCTGACATCGAAGTTGCAGACAGGATAAAGAAGCCAAGGCAGGAGCATATGGAGGGCTGACGGGGGGCTAGGAGAACTATCAGGGTCAATAAAGCAGCGATTCTTCAGAAGGTGAGATAGCAGCTCCCAAACTACCAGAGTACAAAAACTGTGTGCTGCAAGCCAACAGTAACCCAAAGAAAACTAAATAATCAGAGACCAACAACCAGGTGTACCAACCCAAGCTTGGAGAACATTACATGAACTAAGACTCTGCTCTAGATGGCAGGAGGCAGGCTCTCAGGCCCCACTTCCTGGGGCCTCATCCAAACCTCACAGCCAGCAGCCATGGTTAGCTCACTTTACCCAGAAATGTTTCTGTGACATGTGTAATGTATTTCTTTATTTTTGTGATGCTGGGGATGGACCCCAGGCATGCTACGCAAGCGCCGACCACTGAGAAACACCCCAGCCTGCCATTTGGAGTTTGGAAGGCTGAAATTGATTCTGGAAATGTGAGCAGATATTTTGATAATTATGCCTGAGTGCAGCCGCGTGAGGCTGATGGCAGGTCCAGGTGGCCGCTTGCTGATGCGCTCTCTCCCTGTTATTTACTCACACACTGAGCAGCAATTTATTGGGCACTTTCCATGGCAGCACCCTGCATTGGGTGTTAATAGGAAGGGGCAAAAAGACAGCTCGGTGTCTGACAAAGTATAAAAAGAGAAAAGTGCAAATAAGAACCCAAGTGCACATCAGAGGCCACAGGAAGAGGAGACGAGGACACAGCTGTGGGGGAGGCGGGGTCCATACTCCCCTGGACTGTGGCACAAATGGTGTCCTCTGCCTCTCCACTTCAGAGCCCATCTGCAGAGGAGCTGCTGGCCACCTGGGTGCTGGTGAAGACTCAGTGAGATGACCCCCTCAGGCACCCCTACAGAGCCCCCCACTACTTTCTGAGGCACTTAAGCTGCTGTTGAAATTGAAGGAGAAGATTGTTCTGGCCCAGAAGACCAGGAGGGGCCCCAGGAACCCAAGCCCATATGAATGGCCAGGGACAGACTCTATCAGCATGGCTGCCGGTTCTTTACATGCTCAGATCTGAGGGAAACAGGAGTGGCCTCACACGTGTCCATCTGCTCTCCCAGGAGCCAGCCAGTCAAGGTCCAATGTCACCAGCATTGCAAAGACTGACGGGGCAGGGCCAAGGATACATAGGACAGGAGTAGCTCTCTATCCACCCTGTCCCCTGTGGAAATCAGAAGGCTCCTGAAAACCAGTTAGCACCGTGTCCCAATTTCATGGGCAACAGTTGCCTTCTTAGATGGTAGTTAAGATGGCAGCATGCCAGAAGCCACAGTCCTTAGACATAGTGGGCTCTGGCTGCACAGGGCAGAGCCACCTTGGCTAACTGTTGCGCTCCAGGCTGCTCTTACTGCAGCCAGGCGCTTTGTCTGGCCACATGCCAGTCACTTAACTCCAGCACGGTTAGTTGCTGTGCTTCCCCTCCAGCTTGGCTACTGCAGACTTGGACCCCTACTCTGCTTGATGGACACCAGGGTCAGGGAGCTGAACAGATGTCCGTGTCACCATTCATTGAGCTGCTGCCTGAGTACAGTGCAGCAGGAGACCCCACCCCACTGGATGCACTGCAGGTCCCAGACAGCATCCTGTGAGGGGGGTCTTGGGTGTGACCACAGGAGTGCATGAGAGTGTCAGGGGGTGAAGAGTGAGAGGCCAGGAGTCCTGGGGTCCTGCCCTTGACCTGGCCTTGGACCAGGTGGAAAGAGAAGCATATTTCTCAGCCTGAGTGGCACCCTCCACCCACCACAGTGGGGGTCTGTGCAGTTCTGTGTGCTACAGGGTGGGGGCCACGCAAGCATCTGACCATGGAGGCGTGCTTCCCAGGCCTCCGGGCAGGCGGCTGGGAGGAGTGGGCCTCACTCTTCACCACACCCCCTCTTGTCCCTGAAGAATTTGGGAACGTGTGTTCCCTTTAAGGAAGCAGTATGGTTCACCCATCAGTCCTCAAGGCCACCCTGGAGTCCCCATCTCATGAGCACAGGCTTTGTGTGACCCTCACATATGCCCCTACACCAGACACTGGCAGGGAGGGCTGGAAACAGCAAAGGAAACAGTTAAAACAGAACCGAGAGAGAGGACATGGGGTTTCCACCAGGGACCGACTGCCCCCCTCCAGGAGGCGCTCGTCCCGGGGACCCGCGAGCCACAGGAGAGGCACCACACGGCATCAGCCCATCCATACCACGCGGAATCTAATGCTCTACGGGCACAGTGACAGTAATGGCAACCAGTTTAGTGGTCAGCAGTTGGCAGCAGCCACTAGTAAGACCAGGTCCCTCCCGCAGCTGGACAGGTTAGTACTCTCCCCACTGGCGCCCGTGCTGACAGTGAGGCCTGCTCGGCACACACCCCCCAGAGCCAGGCAGGAGCCTCCTCATGCTGCACGGAGGTCAGCCTTGCTCATGAGGAAGATGGGACCCACCAGCCCGGAGAGGGAGTCAGGCACCCACCACAGCAGCCCCGGCAAGTCCAGGCAGCGAGGGAGGAAACCCTGGAGGTTAAGCAGGCGTTAGACGCTACCTAATGACACACCACCAGGCACCAGAGGACCACAGGTTCACAAGCACCGCACACATGGGGCAGGAAGCCACCACCACTGAGCCAGACCAGGGCCACAGGGACAGCTGGGCCTCAGCCACAACTGGGTCAGCTTAGGGTTAGTCACACCTCTCCACAGGGTTACCTGCCCTTCCCTGTGGTCCAGAGAGGAGGCAAAGTGAAAGAGTCGAGCCACCTGATGAAGGGGAAGAGGGGACACAAATGAAGAGACAGCCCCAGCCGTGGGCACAGATGACACATGGAGTGGCCAGAGCTGCATCCGCCTCCTGCCCTCCTTCAGGGCTCCCTGGTCAGTGCTCAGCCTGCTGGGGTTCCAGAGCTGCTCCCTGGATCCCTGGTCATGCTCAGCCCCCGTGGGATACCCAGGGCTGGTCACCCTCTCAGCCCCCCTGGGACACCCAGGGTTGGTCACTGTCTCCCTGGTCACCCTCTTAGCCCCTGCTGGGATGCCCAGGGCTGGTCACTGGCTCCCTGGTCACTCTCTCAGCTACACTGGGATGCCCAGGGCTGTCACTGGCTCCCTGATTACTCTCTCAGCCCCCCGGGATGCCCAGGGCTGGTCACTGGCTCCCCGGTCACTGGCTCAGCCCTGCTGGGATGCCAGGGCTGTGGTGTCCTGCATAGGGGTGGGGTGGGGGCCATGGGGTCTGCCCAAGGAGGTCAGCTCTAGCTAGGTGTGGGCCAGGAATAAGGACAGCAACACGTGATGGGGCCGGGGGTGGGGAGGTCACACTGCTGGCTGGACACTGGGCCATCAGTGGAGGCCTCTGCACAGGTAGATGGGCAGGGCCAGGGTATGAGCATGGGAAGCTCAAGGCACCTTCAGGACACTGTGTGGGCCCACCTGGAAGAGGAGGCCCTGGTGCGGGTCGCGGGATAGGAATGGAAAACCAGGCTTCGGTGGCAAGGTGTGTTCTTTGACCAGAACCTGAACACATCCCTGGCGAGGGCGGGGAGGTGAGCAATGGGAGGGTATTGAAAGCAGATGTTAGAACAGTCAGAACCTTCTGGACACTTAAGGCCGCACACACGGAGGACTGGCCCAAGGGCTTCCTCCTCTTTCCCCTTAGTTTGCAGCTGGCACGTGGACACGGGGAAGAAGGACTGGATTTCCCGAGCTCCCTCTGGGAGGTGCCCTTGGTGACGGACAGCAGGCAAACCAAACCCTCAAGGCTGGTGGGGCAGTGGGAGTGGGGTGCCCACAGAGCCCCAGAGAGGAAGAAGCAAGGAGTCAGGGCAGCACTAAGGGCCAGGGTCTACTGCTCGTGCCCAGTGATGGGCAGTGACAGTGTCAAGACCACCTGGAGGGACCTGCACACATGACTATCAAGATGGGCATCTGGCTGGAAACTCTATCTGGCCCAGCCGCCCTAGAGCAAAGGCCCAGGGGGTTAGTGAATAGACAGTGAGAAGGGAGAGAGGACAGGACAGACATCCACAGGACAAAACATCCATCCCTAGTGGCAAGTGCAGCTGTAGTCACGCGTGTTCCAACGTCTTTCCACTGGAGAGAGCTTCACGGAAAGGGAAGCATCTTATGGAAACACAGCATGGGGTCCAGGTTCTTTAACTGTAAATGCTGCCATGCTTGCCTCAGGTCGGGAGCCTGCATGGTGGCCCTGGCTGGTGGCCTTGGCTGGCACCCTGGCTGGCAGCCATGGCGTACAATGTACCCTCCGAGCTCCTTAGGGGTTTGACAGAGGATGGTCAGAGGCTGGAGCCCACCCTGCAGAGCCTGGCTGTGGCCGACTCTGAGATGCTCACTGGCAGGTGGTGGTCCCTCAGGGCTCTGCTCAGGTGGGTGGGGTGGTGCTTGGGACCCGGGCTGGGAACCTCAGCAGGTAGTGCTGGGAGACCCTGCCGAGGCATCCAGCTCTGCTGCTTCCCTAAGCAGAGGCTGTGGCTCTGGCAGCTGAGGCCCTTCCTGAACAGCAGTGCCCCTTTGCCTTTCTTCTCCATGGGCAGATGGCAGGTGTCTCCAGGGACCCTCCACCTGGGGCAGTTGAGCTGGAGGAGGAGCCCTGATAGGGAAAGCCCAGCCAGGAGGCCAGGGCACGTGGGAGGGGACCAGAGTGGAAATGGCCTCCCCGCCCAAGTCTGCGTGCAGCTGCCCAGGGCCAGTGCCTGGCTGGTGTCATTCTGTTCCACAGTGAAGAGGTTGTGACCAGCCTGGGAGGGCCACCTCACCCAGGAGCAGGAGCCTAACAGGTGGCCCTTCTGCAGCACTGGCCATGAGCCCTGCCCTCAGGAGGTTGCTGTGCACTGGCTCAGAACTGCTCCACTGCAGGTACCACACCATCCCCGTGGCAGAGTGGAGGCTCACGGGACACCACAGGAGGAGGGGTGGCCCCTTCCTGGGGTCTGCTGTCCCCGAAGCCCACCCTTGGGAGGCAGTTAAGAACACGCAAGACTCTCCATTCCCTCAGCACTCACTGAGCACCTCTCAGGGACGTGGGCAGGACGAAACGTAAGTGACCACAACAGAAGAGGACCAGGGTGTGAGAGCCCAGCTCCTCCTGGGAGCACAGGAGGCTCTAGCAGGCAGACAGGACCTTGAGGCATGGGCAGGATTTCACAGAAGCAGAAGGAAGAACGTGGCAAAGGCAGGCAGGAGAGCGGCTCTATGCGTAGTGAGAGTGGCAATTCCGAGAACAGGGGCCGGCGCTGTGGGCAAGTACCAAGGCCTGCAAAGGAAGGAGAGCCAGGCCCGATGCTGGGAGCAGTCGGACGGCAGGCCTCAGGCAGGAAGCGGGAAGGGCAGGGACTCTGAGTGGCTGCAGCACCTGTCCAAGCCGAAGGAGGAGCGGGAGGAGAGGAAAGTCCAATGGCCAGGACCTGAAGGTCAAGTGGGGAAGGGTGGCGCCTCTAGAATGGCCAAGACCTGGAGCCTCGGGTCCTGAGAGATGGTGACTGCATGGTCATCAGAAAGACAGGCCCAGGGCAGGGCAGACTTGGGACTAGGGAGTGTCCACTAAGGTTGCCGAGGCCCAAGCCCCAGGCAGAGAAGCCGGTAGGGGAGCTGGGTGTTTTATGGCTGCTGAGGGGACAAGCATTAGATGTGTCATGGGGGAGGAGCGGGCCAGGGGCAGAGAGCCCACCGTGCAAGGGAGGCGCCAGGGAGGAGCGGGCATGATTGGAGGGCAGAGGGTTCAAAGCCCCACAGCCAAGAGACCATGAGGCTATCCCCTGGTGAGAGCCTTAGGCTGTCTTCTGGACCTTGTGGGTTGGGCCAACCTCTTCCCCAATGCCCTCAGCAGGCTAACCCTCCAGGCTGACAGAACAGAGGGGCTGTCCATTGGGCCATAGCTCCTGCCCCCGGCCTCCTGCTTGACTGGCTGCAAGGCCAGGTCTTTTAGGTTGGGAGCGAGCGACAGTGGGAAGAGCCTCCTGGGTCCCATGGAGACTGGCTCTGAGGTGAGAAGCTGGGTGTGAGCGCGGCGGGGGCTGGAGGGCAGGCAGCCCCTCCAAGTGTCTTCTGCAGGTTGTCCACACCTCTCAGAGCATGCTGGTGTTTACAGCTGGTTGCCGTGGTGAGTCCTAAATATTAACCCATGTCCCACAGTCCTTGCTTGAACAAGAAGGGCTATTGCAATGTGGGCTGGCACAGCCGCCGGGGAGCTTTCCCCTGAGAGAGGGGCAGACAGGAGCCCAGGCCCACAGATCCAGCAGTCACAGGTGGACACAGAAAGGGCACAGGCACCTGGAGAGGCACAGCCCTTGCTTTCTCTCCCTCCTTGGAAATGACTTGTAAGCGAGGCTGAGGCGGGGAAGTAAAATCAGTGCCTGCCCTCCGGTGAGCTGTGGACAGGTGGCTCTTTGCAAGTGCTCTGCCACGGAGCTAGAGCCTCAGCCCGATTCTGTAACTATCTTTTATGGCAAATTGAGAATTTTTTTTTTTTTTAGAAGAAAACACGATCCTTCATCTCCTGGTGGTTCTGGCCATACTTGCAGGCAAAGCGCCTGAGCTTGGGGAGCAGGTCTGAAGAGTGGAGCCACATTGGGTGACCAGAGAGGGGGAGGGCCACAGCATGGGTGCCACGACAGCTGAGCTTCTCCATTTTCCCAGCAAACCTTATAAAGAGAGGCCCAAGAGCTCAATGGGTAAGGGTTGGGGGTGTCCTACCAAAGCCAAAGCAGCTACAGGTCCAGGGTGGAAACAAGAAGGAGGAGAACCCAAGAGTGTTAACAGAGGGCTGGGGCAGGCCTGCCCAGTGGAACTTCCTTCAGCCATAGAAATGTGATACACTGTGCCAGCCAGCATGGCTACTTAGGACTCCAGATGGGGGCAGTGTGACTGAGGAATCAAATTTTAGGGTTAGTTTAATTAATTTCAATTTAAATAGGCAGATGTGTCATGTGGCTATCGTATTGGACACAGCAGGAAGGAAGGGATCAAAGAAGTGTATGTTCAGAGCCCTCAACCAGGTGTGATGAGGTAGGCAGCTAGGCATCGTCCTGTTGCTGTTCACGTTCTAAGCAGGAAGCAAAGAGGAAGGCAGAGTCCCTCACCTCGAGACACTGACGTTCCATAGGAGGGAACTACGGGACTCCTGGGGGTTGGGGACCCCACACCTGGACACCCACTGTGGGAGAAGAGTCCCTGATTGAGAGGATGCGGATCTTGCTGGGTAGCACGCTCTCAGTGGGCAACGATAATGGTTGGTGTTGTCAGTACTGCTCTAGGGTCAGGGTCTTCAGGGGCTAAACAACATCACCTTTCGAGTTTCATATCAAAGCAAGGTTGGCTCACCAGGTCTGAGAGTGAGTGGGTGGAAGGGACTAGTGTGCCGTTCAGATTTCAAGGGGCATAAGGTGGCCTGAGAACTCACAGTTGTGCAACTTGTTCCATTAGTTCTCCCAGGGTCTCCCTTTCACATGAGAATGTGTTTTGCTGAACAAATAAATTTAGAAAACATTATTTTTAAGGGTCTTTTTAGTTGTAGATGGACAAAATGCCTCTGTTTTATTTATTTGTTTTTATGTAGTGCTGAGGATCAAGCCCAGTCCCTCACAAGTGCGAGGCAAGTGCTCTACCCAGCCCCCTAGAGAGTGTTATTTTTTAAAGAGATGTTCAATTCTAGTCCTGAAAAGTCCTGGGACTCAGTTTTTCCCCTGGTGGAGTCAGGGGCCAGGAGCAGAGCCAGCAGAGCAGCAGAGGACACCTGGACAGAGGTGCATCCCCTGGGATAGGGATGCAGACCCGCAGGAGGGGTCAGCAGTTCTGGGGGATCCCTGTGTCTAGTTGTTTCATTTTAGTTTTTTCAGTTCTAAGATATATTAGCATTAATAAGAAATATATTTGCATGATGATGAATTTAAAAGATCTCCTGATCTTTCCTTAGGCTTCGTAGCATCCTCCTGGGAGCTGTGGCAGGATGGAAAGGGAGAGGGGAGAGCCTGGACGCCTCACCTGGACAGCGTCTGCAGTCCTCAGCACAGTCACGCTGTGCAGGGACAGGTCAGTCAGTGAGGACACATGCTGACGGTACCTATGGATCACAGCAGGCTCACAGGCCAGGGATGAGCGCTGAGCCTGCACCTTCTGATGAACCTCTGAGTGTCCCCATAGTCAGCTGATACGTGGTGTCCCCAAAGTTAGCTGGCATGTGTGCGCATTCCTCAACTGCCATTAAGTTTTGGGGAAACACACACGCGTGCGCGCACACACGCGCACGACTGCCCTCACTCCTCATGCTTCAAGGAATTAAGTCTGAGTCCCAGGAAAGGTGCAGAGTGAGCTGTTTCACTCTAGTCACCTGAACTCCTGGCTCTGCGACCTGTGCAGGGCCAGCCCCTTAAAAATCACCTGGGGAACTTGTTAAAATAGACACGCACCTGAGCACAGCCTGAGAGTCTCATTCAGCGCAATCTGAGAATCTACTACAAAATAAAACAAAGCTTCTAGGTGGTTTGGACATGAACGCCAGGTTTGGACTGGCTGGTGAGTCACCGACCTCTGACCCTGCCTGGCATGATCCACTGTTGCTATGGAAGCATCGATGGGCACCCCAGCCGCCATGAGTTTTTGGATTTGACTACTTTTTTTTTTTTTTTTAAGTACACATCTGTTTCAAAAGCAGAGGGCCTTGTTTTTGGAAGACAGACATTTTCTTCTCTGCAGATATTCACATGTAGAGAAGCGGTGAAGCTCCCACAGAGCAGAGCACACTCTCTTCTGAACCAGACTCCTCTGCGTCAGTCCACCTGGAAGGAGCCAGAGGGTTTCTCTCCAGAGCTGAATCCCAGATGAGCTGTTGGAGGTGCCTGGCTGGGGAAGCCATGGGCCCTGGACCCCCCTGGTGGTCTGGGGACAGCAGTACCCATCCAGGGTGGCACAAGGCTCTGGCAACTCCGGCTTGAGGCAGACCTGAAAGGACAGTCCCGTGGAAGTCACCAGCAGGAAAGAACCTACATACATGAAGCTGGGTGGCCAGTGACCTACAACGCCCCCACACTGCGCCACGTTCACACTCTGAACTGAGCACAGCCATGCCTGTCTTCCTTCCAAGAGACTAGAAGAGGACTGAGAGGAGGACCAGCAGGGGCTTTGTGGCTTCCCGGTGCAAAGCCGTCCTAATGTGTTGAGAATGTAGTGATTCCTTGTTCTCTTTTCTTTCGACGCCGGCTGTACTGGGGATCCAGGGCCTTCCTGGGTCCTGACGGATCTCCTTGGGACACCGCCCAGAACTCCCCTTGCAAAGCCGCTCATGGGCTCTTTCACCGTGTTAGCAGTGTGGGCAGCTTTAACAGGAGGGCGGGCAGGGCCCTGCAGGGGCTGCTGTGTGCGGTGGATGTCTCCCTGCGGTCTGTGACACAGAAGGAGCTGGTCACGTGTGGACGGTGGTCACCCTGTGGTTCTCCTCCCAGCCTGCCTGCAGCGCTCCTTGGCCTCAGGCAGAGGTGCTTTTAAAGAGCCACAGCCTCTGCGCCCAGACCCATGAACCTGCCAGTGCTTCTGCCTGGCACGGGGGGCGGCCAACTCAGCCTCAGACCTGCCCACACTCTCACCTCCCTCCTGCCCACACTCAGCACCTCCATCCTGCCCGCACTCGGCACCTCATCCTGCCATGCACGCAGACTCCGTGGAGCACAGTTTGCACGAAGACCCCGTGGAGCACAGTTTGCACGAAGACCCCGTGGAGCACAGTCTCCACCCTCCCACAGCTGCACACCGGTCCCCAGCCCTGCCACCCCATGGGAGACCAGAGCACCCCTCTGCTAAGACAACCACCTCCCATCCACACATCTCCCCCGACACACAGCAGCTGTTTCTCTGGCTGCCAGCTGATGGCAGACCTCGAGCCCCCTCCTGGGCTCCCAGGAAGGGGCTGTCACCAGGAGACGCTGGGGCCACCTGCCAAATTTACTCCTAGAGGACATGTTGGGTGGATTAATTGTTCAGGTCTGAGGACATGAAGGGCAGCTGACACAATGACCAAGAGGAATGACAGTGAAGAAGAGAAGGAGCCAGGAAGGGGCAGAGAGAGCTCTTGATGGGGGAGGGGGGACGTGGGTGACATCACCGTCCCATGGACGGGCTCCTCCACACATTCTTCCTTGCCAGGCTTGCGCGTCCCCCTCACGTGGGGACCTGCAGCTCACCCTGGGACCCTGGGCTCCTTCTCCTGCATTTGCTGGGCCACAGGAGCGGGGAGACCGCCCCTTGCTCAGGTGGGTCTGTGCACCTGTCGACTGGAGTCCAGGTGGCACCCTGTGCACCCTGGAGCTGAGGGATGTGCCCTCCTGTCTGCCCCCAGGCCTCCCCAGCTCCCAGCAGGTGAGGGCCCTTACCCCGGGGCCGGCTGGGACCTCAGGGCTCAGGGTACGGTCCAAGTCCTGTGTGTGGACACGGGTGGTGGGTATGAAAGATGGCGGGATTCACCCGTCAGATTCTCAAAGGACCCCAGAAGGACAAGGAGCCCTGACACCCTGAGCCTGCCCCACCTGGCACCTGTTTGGAGCAGGGCGGGCTGGGGCCCAGGTGGCGGGCAGCATGGTACCTTGGAAGCAGCCATGACAGCGGCTGTGGCTGCCACGTTCAAGCCGCGCTTCCCGAAGTGCACGAGGGCATCGTAGCTCCTGTCTTTCGCCTGGACCAGGCAGTCATCAATTTCCTGTCAGAGGGAAGATGGTGCACTGAGCAGGCAGCTGCGGCAATCTCCTGCCCTCCCAGCTCCCAGGCTGGTAGCTCCCCGTGGGATTCTAACTGGCCCAAGAGCCACCGGTACTGCCATGGGCTGTGCAGACCAAAGGGACACGGGCGAGTGGACAGAGACCAGCCCGGGGCTGGCCCAGCAGGGCCCGGGATTGTGAAGCCCCTGCCTCCTGGACGCGGCTGCTCCAGAAGCCACGGCTAGAAGCTGGGGCAGACTCCCACCCTACCCTTCAGACCATGGCTGCAAGGCCGCCACAGTCTCCTGGGGAAAGGGGACAGTCATGACACGGAATCCGTGGCTCAATAGGCCTGGCGGAGGTCATTCCGTAAAGCACCACACAGAGCTGGATTCGTAGGTGGAAGTGTGGTCTGCTGACCCCTGCAGGTGGCCCTGGGGTCCTGCTGTTCTGTTGAGGTCTATGAGCCAGCGTGGCCGGGTGTGTGGGGACAGGAGGGTTAGGATGAAGAAGGAAACAGTTGCTACTTATTGACCAAGATGAACGTTTCACAGACTCCAGAGCAAAAGCAGAACCAGGAAGGCGCTGGTGCCCTTCAACAAGGCAAAGGTGAGGGACCGACTGAGGTCTCCTCCACACAAAGCCAAGGGCGGCACTGGTTTCTTGACTGGTTTTGGGTTGCTTGAGGCTCAGGAGCTCATCTCAGAGCTCAGCCAGATGATGACACCTGGCCTCCGGCTGGCTCGAAGCCCAGCATGCAGTGTTTCTGTGCTCAGAGGGAGCGGGATTCCCATTCCACGGCCCTCTAACCTTGCCATCCCCCAGAAGTGACTCAGCAGCTCTTGAGAGGCAGGGCCCTGCACTTGGAAATCAGGCTGCAGGGGAGGCCCAGTGCTGGGACCGGGAGGACGAGCAGGACTGGAGGCCAGGTCCAGATGGACCCACTCCCCTAATCCCCGTTAGGGGACTGAGAAACAGTGCTCCACTCCTACAGAGCTTCCAGAAACTTCCACAGCAGCCTGTTCAGCCACTGCCTGGCCTCCGCTCAGAGTTCCCCAGGAGGGGGCACAGGGCTCTCTACTCCAGAGGCTGTGGGGACCAGCTCCCAGCCACCCACGGGGCTCCTATTGTATTTTTATTGTCCTGAAAATTGAACCAGTGGGGGTCACACCCCTAGCCCTTTTTACTTTTTATTTTGAGGCAGGGTCTCCCTAAGTTGCTGAAGCTGGCCTTGAGCTTACAACCCTCCTGCCTCAGCCTCCCAAGTTGCTAGGATTACAGATGTGTGCCATGGAGCCTGATCTATTAGAAAATAATACAACTGATGAATTACACAATATTGGACTCCTTTGGCCCGCTAATCCTGCCCTTAGGATCTTACTCCAAGATGGAGAAGGAACCACACTGTGCACCTGGTGACGTCCACTGCAGAATCACCTTCCCCAGGAAAAGATGAGACGGTGTGGGCAGTGGTAAGGGACAGTCCCACTGTTGAGACTACCTGGACGTGTATCATGTGCAAACACATCAGAGACCTCAGAACATAAATACTGCTACTCATGTCAAGGGGTTTGATTTTGCTTGGAGGCTGGGCCTCAAGCTCCTGGGCTCAGGAACCTCCTGCCTCTGTCTCCCACGTGTGGGTGGCACACCACCCCCTACTCCCAGCTTGTGTTTTAAAAGCATTTTCAAAAAGGATTCCATGTAAAATTGTAAATAGTTACATTAAAATCCCATCTGCAGGGCTGGGGATGTGGCTCAAGCGGTAGCGAGCTTGCCTGGCATGTGTGTGGCCCGGGTTCGATCCTCAGTACCACATACAAACAAAGATGTTGTGTCCGCCGAAAACTAAACAATAAATATTAAAATTCTCTCTCTCTCTCTCTCTCTCTCTCTCTAAAAAATAAAATAAAATAAATAAAATAAAATCCCTTCTGCAGAAGGAGAGGGCCAACCATGGCCAAGGGGAGGGACTTCAGCTGGGAGCAGTGAACTGCAATGGATGTTTTACTTCTCATTTTAATTGATGGAAATATGTTACAATCCATAATGATAAATAACATCTGTATAGTATTTCACCACTACTCCTAACATGTCCAAAATCATACTTGAAAAAAAAAAAAAAGAAATCAGCCGGGCGCAGTGGCGCAGGCCTGTGACCCCAGCAACTCGGAGCCCGGGGCCTCTTCCTGGTTTCAGAAGCGCCTCCCCCTTCGTGGGATGGCCTTGCCTCCTGCCTGTCGGCTCTCGGGGCTTCTGACCAGGCCTTAGGTGTTCCACCTCCAGGGGCCACCTGGCTCCCTTCTCTTGTCCTGGATCTGAGCACAAAGGCTCGAAGCCTTCCCCACTCATATGACACTGCCTGCGAGTTTGCTTAGATGGCCTTTGTCATGATGAAGTTTGTACCATGAAGGTATGAGGGATCTTGTCAAACGCTTCTTCCTGTACCTGTTGAGATGATCATATAGCTTCTGTCCTTCATTTTGTTGCTCACAAAAGCTAAGCTATGGAACAAACCCAGAGGCTCATCTAGGAAGAATCAATAAAGAGAATGTGGTACACATACACAATGGAATATTATTCAGCCTTAAAAAAACATGTGTCCTCCCAGTTGCAGCTAAGTGGAGGAACTGGAGGACAGTGTGTTACGTGAACTAAGTCAGACACAGGAAGACAAGTACCTCATGATCTGCCTCATAGGTGGCTGCTGAACACAGCCATCTGAATGTAGGATAGAGACTGGGGTGGAGGCAAGTAGGATGCTGGGTTCAGATGCACAGGTAGGAGTAAACGCTATTGTTCTGTGGCAGGTGGGGCGACTGCAGTTCACAATGGCCCTGGTATATTTTAGGAAGAGCCAGAAGAAGAGTGGAAAGGCTCAGAGGCTGAGTAATGCTTGGTGGGGTGGAAACGCTCACGACCCTGGCTGATCATTGCACACCGCGTCCAGGTGTTGAGTTCTACGCTGTCCCCCACGAATGGCACAATTAAATAATAATAATAAGCAAACAATTAAAAAAATGTTACAGAAACAACTTAAAAAGGGATTAGTAGGAAAAGCTTATTGGGGCTCCAGAAACCCAGCAAGGGGGCTCCTGCAACCTGGTGCTCTGACCCTCGTGCTGACCGTGTCCTCGTCCTCCGCTCCCGGGGTGCATATTACCTTCTCTTTCGAGGACAGCGTGGGGTGCACGAACTTCCTGTACAGGAGGCTGGAGCCTTTTGTGTAGGGGGACAGCAGCCAGGCCACAAACGCAATTTTCAGTTCATAGTAGAATGGAAACCTGGGGAGACGAGAAGATGTGCCTCCATTAGGCTCCCAGCAACTCCAGGCTGGGCACGTGGACACCTCAGCCTGCATAGGGAGGCTAGTCCCAGCTCCTCCTCTGCCCACAAAAGGCCTGCACACATGCACCCATGGCTCGGTCTCCTGGGTCACGAGCCCTCCATGGGCTGCGTGTGGGTCACCGCACATCGAGCCTAGTGGATAGGAACATCTGGTGTCTGGGAATGACCAGTGGACATTCTCTCTGGCCAATTGCCCAGGAACAGTGTGAATTTCTATCCTGCTCTGCTGGGGCCCACACAGCACCTGAGATGGGTATGACCTGCTGAGATGCCAATCAACCTGCTGACTGACATCATGAATCAAGACTCGCCCTTGGAACCTTGCCCCTGCCCTTGATGTCCTCCTTAAATAACCCTCTAGAGCCATCTTTCCTTGGTCTTGTTCCAGCACCCACGGGGACTGGATGTATAGGGCTCCGCTTTCATAAATGTATTTCTGATTCTTTGTATTTTGTTCTTCACTAATTATTTTAGACTTCCAGTTTCCAGGTGGTTTACGCCCTCCTCCTGTTCTAGGGATCTCTGAGCATAACTAACGACTTCCTTCCTGACAGTCATCTCCACGTCTCTGCGGCTCACCACACCTGATTAGAACAAAACATGATGCTATGTTGGGGTCACCTGTGACAGTCTGAGGGGTCAGAAAGGTAAGTCCTCCCCAGGTACCTGCTCAGGTAGGGGAGCCCCCTTGAGCCACACCCCACCCCTTATTTTATTTTGAGACAGGGCCTCACTAAGTTGCTGAGACTGGCCTTGAACTTGCAATCCTCCTGCCTCAGCCTCCCAGGATGCTGGGATTATAGGTGTACACCACCAAAAAGGAACAATTCCTAACAAGCCACTTTAGGACACAACACATGAACACATGTGCAGCCTGAACGTCCGGAAGAGGAACTTCTGCATGAGCTTTATAGTCAGAGGAAGCCCCTCTGTGTAGCTATGAGGAAGAGCACCTGATTCCCACAGCCACGCCCTCATGGTATATGGCCAACCCTAAGAGCCTGTGCCTAGGCTGCGAGATTAGGGCCTGTGGGACAAGATTTCGAAGTGCTTTTGAGCTGCTCAGGCCCCATTTATTCCCTTTCAATACACATTCTCACTTGTGTGTGCGTCCCAGCCCTTTAACCATAAACAGGATACTAGGCACCACTCACAGCCCCTTCACCTAAGATACAACACATCAATGCAAAGAACTGATGATTTTTAATTATTCCATTGCTAAGCATAGCTGTATTGCTTATAAAATAGAAACCAAATTAAATATCCACCAAAAAGACATTTGTAGCAGAGTGCAATCCTCCTACCTCAGCCTCCGGAGTCGCTGGGGTGACAGGTGGGCACTACTGTGTCCCCCGTTCCTTTTTTCTTTTCTTTTGACATATAAATCCTCTACCCAGTGCATTAATTGGGGGAACTGGGCCTGTATTGCCCATATCCCTAGCACCTTGGACAACACCTGCTCTTGAAGGTCATTCAATAAATATGTACTTGAAGAACAAATTTTATAGACCTCGTCATCAAAAGTAATCCAATTAACAGGCCTGCACCTGCACCAAGGTTTGGATTTCAGCCCTGATTCCCCTTCCCTCCCCTCCTCCCGCCTCCCTCCAGGCAAAACAGTCCTGGAAATGTGCCCATTCCCAGAGTCCTTACCAGCACAGGAAGATATCTGTGAATGTCTCTGCCGTGGTGAAAAGTGCGAATATGATCCAGTACATCATCCACTTGACCTGCAGGGAGACAGCACAGAGCTAGGAGAAAGGGCAGGTGTTGGTGGCGCCCAAGTGGCCCCTGTCCACTCCCCACCTTTCCCAGCTCACGTCCAGCTGTACTCCATACGCTGGGGCTAGAAATGGGGCCTATAAATGGCCCTCCCACAGCTGGCCAGGCTCAAGGTCAGATCCAACCCTGTTAGACCCTGGCGGCCTTTCACAGCCTCAGGTGAGCAGGGAGAGACCAGGAGTGACCAGGCTACAGCCTGGCCCTTGTGCCAGGACTACCATCTGGCGATCCAACACCATAGCCTCCACAGTGATGCCCCAGGAAGGACTTATACCAGGCCAGGCATCCTCAAGGGTCATTTAGAACCCTTTCTTGTGGGCAGGCCCCAGGGCCACCTGCAAGACTGTTCAAGTTTCTCCCTGATGACGTCCTTTCTCTCTCCTCTGCCCCTCTCCCTCTCTCTTGAGCTCCTGCAAAATGCCCCTGAGTGCTTCCTTTGCTGGCTGGCTCCCCTGTGGCCCCTTCCCCTTCAGCTCTGTGCAGTGGCCAGGGCTGGGCTGACCTCCTGACAGCTGTTGCTGAGCCTCAGCAAAACCCTTCAAAACCACTACTTGAAGGTTCCCGAGCAACAAGGCAGAGGCAGAGAGGAGGGGCCAGCCCTGGGGGAGCCCTGAGAGAGAGCCCCGCTGGAACTCCTGAGGACAATCCAGGCCGAGGCTGGGGACTCAGCAGCCTGTTGGGTGAAGACTGGAGAATGGAGTGTGAGGCCCAGAGTTGTCAGAGTGGAGAGGAGGAAATCCCAGAGTCGGGAGGCCCCAAGTCTACATGTAATATGCCTTCAAATCCTTGGCCGGCTCTTGAGTGGCACAGAACCAATAAGACTCCAAAATGTTTACTTTGGCATTAAAGAAACAAGCAAATCAATGGAAAGCTGAAGGAGTTGGGCAGGAATTCTGTTTCTCTTCACTGCAGGAGAAGCACGCGTGGAGTTCAAGTCTTGTCTCATTGAGGGACCTAGGCAATATTTTGGAAGCTCTCCTGAGACATCTGGGGGCCAACGTTAGAAATAAAATTTACATGTCAGCACTAAGGGAT
This sequence comes from Ictidomys tridecemlineatus, assembly GCF_052094955.1. Taxonomy (NCBI): domain Eukaryota; kingdom Metazoa; phylum Chordata; class Mammalia; order Rodentia; family Sciuridae; genus Ictidomys; species Ictidomys tridecemlineatus. The sequence continues at coordinate 1,778,487 of NC_135488.1, read as the reverse complement.
CAGCTCTTGGACTAAAGGCAGAACTGAAATACAGGTAAGACCTGCCCCAGGGTGGAGGGACCCCGTCACACCTGGACTGCCTGCTTGGCACACTCATTTTCCACAAGAGGGCAACAGATGGTTGAGTTTCTATTGTGTGTCCTACAGGAAGCCCAGCACAATAAAAATCCCCATGGGCAAAGGGACAGGAAGATACATCCCCAGTATGAGAAGAAGTCCACAGAAACAGATCCATAGATGACCTAGATGTCAAAACTGGCAGGCAGCTTTTAAAAAGATAAGAAAAGAGAAAAAGGAAGAGAAGGTACAAAGGGCCCCTATTTATCAAAAAAGCTGAATCAATAAGGAATAAGTCTGGGCAGGGCCATCAGGCAACGGTAGACACACACACAGCATGCGCAAGGCCTGGGCTCCGTCCCAGCACCAGGAGACGGAGACGAGACAAACAAAACCCCATAGCACAGCAGCACAACAGAACAAGAGAGTGACCTCACAACCACGGTGACAAACAACCTGACAACCCGGTGACAGACAACCTAACAACCTTGGTGACAGGTTGTTACAGGTAAGAATTGCCCCAGGGTGGAGGGGCCCTGTCACATCTGGAATGCCTGCTTGGCACACTCACTCTCCAAAAGAGGGCGACAGACAGCCGCGAATGAGTACAACCACGGTGACAGACAACCTAACAACCATGGTGACAACCCAACAACCACAGTGACTGACAACCTGACAACCTAACAACCATGGTGACAGACAACCTAACAACCGCAGTGATGGACAACCTAACAACCATGGTGATGAACGCTCTCGGCAAAGTGGGGAAGAAGGAACCTGCCCACCTTGATAACAAAATATCTACCAAAAGAAAGAGAGAAAGTCCTGTGACAAACCCATCCCCGAGGTTGAGGAAACAGGCCGTGGCCCTCAAGACCCAGGGACAAGCGAGGCTTTCTCCCCTGCCACTCTCAGGCCATGTCATCGTGGAAGTCCTTGGGAATGCCACAGGTTCTGTAGGAAACCAGAGAGCTGTTGGGAACCCTCCAGGACTAGGGCACTGAGGGATGGGTCGGGACACTGTGCACTCCCCTCGCCTCCCCATGCAGCAAGGAGCAAGGGCAGGGCCAGGAAAACAAGGCCATCTACCCCCTCCCCGCGTCCCTTAGGAACACAGCTAAGGACACCTGTTGAAAGGAAGTCCACATGAGGAAAGCTAGACACCCCAATGAGAAACCAGGCAAACACCAGGAGGACCAGTGGCGGGAAATCCCTTCCTAGAAAGTGGTCAGCAGCTTCCCTACCCTGCCATCAGCCAGCCTGTCCCTGCCTGCAGGGCACATGGCACCCCCTAAGCACAGGGTTTCAACCCTGTAATTCTTAAAGGGGTGCCAGGGACTGCTGGTGGCCTCACCCCTGAAAAGCCCCAAAGGCCAAACTGTCCGGCGTCCCTCTGCCTGACTGGCCGCTTCTCGGGCTCTTCACCCCTTGCTGGGGGCTTTCTAGACCCCTGACCTACCTTAGACCAGGCACCATTCACCTCAAGCTCCCCCTGACCCCGTCTTCTCCCCACCCACTGGCTGGCCTCACTTAGACCTGTCTAGAATGCGCCTGCCCCTCATGCTCTGCCCTGCCCTCCTTTCCACCCTGCCCTCTCGCTCCAGGCACAGTGACCTGATCCCAGATGGGTGATCCTCTGGCCTAGCTCAACCCTCCAGTGGTTCCTTGTTGTGAAAAAACCCAAACTCCTTGCATTGGTTCTGAAAAGCACTGATGGCCCCGGCCTCTCGCTCCAGGCTCCCGCTGCACCCTGCCCATGCCCACCCACTCCGCTTTCCTGAAGAGTGCTGCCTTCTGTCTCCAGGTTCACCCCTGGCCTCAGCCTCAGCCTCTAGGAAGTGCCTGGAGCCCAGGTGGCCTGTCCCTCCCCCAGTGACCCTCTGGCCATCCAGTGCTCACTGAGCCTTGCGAAGGTGCCTGCTGTTGCTCTGCTGCTCTGTGGACGGAGCTCCCCGAGGTGGCTAGCAGCCCTTCTCACAAGTGGTTATGTCCCCAGCACCTGCTCACTCCTCTGGCTCCTGGCACACAATGGGCACTGGGTGGACATGATTTTGATGTGGGCGTTGTGGGTGGGAAAGAGAAGATGGCTCCCAAAGGTGCACAGGGGGTAGGTATACTGGGAAACACGCCCTAACGGCTTTTGGAGAAGAAGACAGATTGGGAGGTGACCCATGCTCCCTGCCAGGGCCCTTGTCTGTGGCTGTGAGATACCCGCCAAAGCCGGGCACCAGTGATAGACGGACACAGTACCACCCAACAGAAGGTGAAGAAAGCCAATTAGGGAGAAGGGCGAAGGATGGACTGAGCATCCAGAGAATACCCAGGGGGCCCAACAGGCCCCCGGAGGACAGACCAAGCAGGGAGGCTGAGCCCCCAGAAACAAGGAGCCATGGTGGGTTGTCAGCCTGGAGAAGCTCCCATCATGCCCCCACCCACCTTAAAACGCTTCCCCCAAACAGAACCTGAGGGGTAACACACAGCCCGACAGGGTGCCCCAGAGATGGGAATTGTGTTCTCCTGTGACCACCAGGAAATGGGTTCCCCAGTGGGCACTCCTGATGCTCGGGCTTCCGTGGCCTCACTTGACAGCAGGCAGCCCCCTCCCAGGGACTGACAGCATGTGGAAGTAGCAAGACTTGTCCCGTGTGTACCCTCCACACACAAGAGCCCGTCCAGGGCCATCCTCTCCACTGCCTCCATCGGGTGTTCACCGGTGGAGCCTGTGTCCCCAGCCACCGCCACTGGGGCCAAGCACCAGCTGACATGGCTCCCCGCTGGTTCTCAGTCTGCCCCCCTCTACCTTCCCACAGAGCCTCATGGAGGGGGCCACGCTCAGGCCCCCCTCCCCAGCACAGGGGCCAGGGGCTCAGGGAGGGCCCTTCTCAGTGTTGAACCCCACTCTGCTTCTCGCCAGGGGCCTCCTCCGAGCACAGAGATGGGGTGACAAGGTGATGCTCTGGGGAGCCTCTGCTCTTGTGCACCCCACAGCCTGGCCCTGAGGCGGAGAGCCCCATGGAATGCTCGGCCTCTCTTGGGTGGGCGTGCTGTCCTGGGTGCATTTCTTCTCTGACTCTGTCACCGACACATGGCCCTGCTTCCTAGCCAGGGCCTCCAGGCTCAGGAACCAAGCTGCTAGGGCGACCTGTCTCCTAGTTCAGCCCAATGGCAGCTCCTCAAGGCTCACAATGTGGTCCACAGAGCCACACCACCTGCACTGCCTCAGAGCATTTCGGATGTGAGAGTGTGCCACTCACCAGGACCCTCTGGACCAGGGCTGGCGTCTGACGGGATCCTGCTCATACACACAGGCTGAGGTCCAGCTCACCCATGGTACCCTTGCCCTCACCTCCAAATCTCTGACACTGCTTTTCAATGGCTTTATTACCTGAGAGGTGGCTGCATCCACCAGGAGTACGAGATGGTTCCAACAAAATGTCACCTGGCCACCTCAAGACACTCACTGGAATATAGGTACAGGGCAACCTGCAGGCTTCAATGCAGTGACAATCCTGATTGTCAGGGGGACCAGGGTAGAGGGACTGGGGGTCCACTGTGGGGGCTCCCTGTACTGTCCCCATTGGAGGTGAAAGTGGTGGCTCATTGCTGAACCCTGCGGAGGCAAGATCACAAGGCCTTCATTCTCACAGTGTGCACAGAGAGCCCTCTCACCAAGTGCCAACCAAGACCACTCGGGCATGAATAGGGTGACAGAAGAGGGAAGGGCCAGGGGAACCCGGGGAGGGGAAGGCATGGATTCTGTGGAGTGCAGGGTACCCAGCACGAGCCTTGAGCATCCTGATTCTGCAGGGATCTGGCGTGTTAACCCGAGCCCCTCTGAACCACTTTACACCCTATGGGTCACCACAATAATTAAGGAGTTCAGGAAAATCTTCAACATGCCCTTATTTTCATTTGTCTGAGAGTCATGATTCATCCTTTAGAAATCATCTTGAAAGCTAGATTCCAACACTGCTGTAATCTCCTGACCAGCTTCGTGAGGATGGACTGTAGCATTTACCTTCTCCCTTCCCATGTTCTGCATCACGTAGTGATCCTAACTCATGTACTTTGTGCTCTCTCCCACAGGGTGCTGGCCATTTGGACACAGGGGAGGAGGGTGTAGTGCACAGCTCCCCAGGACACCCATACCCAAGCCCTACGAGGTGGCTGTGAGGAGTAGCTAAGGCCTCCTGAGGGAAGGGTGTCCTGGGCCCCCAGGTAATCACACGTCCTTAGAAGAGGAGAAACGTCCTGGCTGGTCAGAGGGAAAAGGGATGTGGCAGAGCGCCCAGGGACACGAGAGGCTGGCTCTGGAGTAGGGACCAGCAGCCAAGGGTGCAGGTGGCCTCCAGGAGGTTTGGAGGTTGGACCCAGGTTTCCTGCAGAGTCTGCCAAGGAGGCAGCCCGCCTGACAAGGCCCAGAAGAGGCTGCACCTGCAGACCCTGCAGGGGGTCCCTGGTGACCTGCCACCTGACAGGGAAATGGAGACTGAGCCCTGCAGGGACTTGGGAGGGGCTCTGCTGAGCCTGGGAGCAGGGAACAGGAAGAGCTGGAGAGGCCAGGGCAGCCCAGGGACAGTCACCAGCAGGGAGCAGGAGGAGCAGGAGAGGCCCAGGGCAGCCCAGGGAGTGTGACCAGCAGGGAGCAGGAGGAGCTGGAGAGGGCCAGAGCAGCCCAGGGACAGTCACCAGCAGGGAGAAGAAGGGAGGTGGAGAGACCAGAGCAGCCCAGGGACAGTCACCAGCAGGAAGCAGGAGGAGCTGGAGAGGCCAGGGCAGCCTAGGGAGTGTCTCCAGAAGGTGTGTCTGCGAGGTGGAGGCTCCGGAGAGTGTCAAGGATCCCCAGCTCCTCTTCTGTACAAATAGGCCACTGGGAAAGGAATGTGTGTGTGTGTGTGCATGAGAGCAAGTGTGGGCGTGTGAGCACATGTGCCTGTAATGCTGGCTGTGACACTGTGACTGTGTGTGACTCTGAGCGTGTGGTGTGTGACCTGAGTGTGAGCAGAGAAAAGGGCCCCAGTGCTCCACTTTCCTCCACCCCACTCTCACCCAGAAGCCTCCCAACCTCAGAGCTCCCCTGGGGCCCACAGGACAGCTGCCCGGCATCAGTGTCAACTCTGTGTTGACGGGCTGCCAGTCCCGTCTACGCCAGACCCCCGCGAGTTCAGTGACACAGAGCAGCACACCAGGCTGAGCTCATGTGGGGCTTTCTGCCCTGGGGAGTGGAGGGTCAGCCTTGCCTGTGCTGACCAACAAGGCCCTCCCTGGCCCGCTGCCCTGTGAGGGGAAGAGCCAGGAGGAAAGGCCACTGAAGCTTCACCTTGGCCCAGTCAGTCAAGCCCTGCGGGTCCTGTGCCAGCAGCGTCACCACTATCCAGTGTGCTCGCTGAGACAGGCTCCCACAGTCCAGGGACTGTCTCCAGAGGAGGAACCACCCCTAGGTCCCCTGCTTAGGAGCAGAGCACCAGCCAGGCAGGTGCCCCAGGGAGTACTAGGGACCTGGGAGAGAGGGCCGAGGTGGCTGGAATCCGGGGTGGCCAGCTTCTTTATCAGGGCTCTGGGAAACCTGCAGCAATGCTCTCCAGGCCCACTCTGAATGATTTCCTTACCTGTGTCAAACTTGCCAGGTAATGTCTGAGCAAGAGACGGCTGCTGTCCCCCACCCACTGCCCAGGGAGGACATGAAGGCTCCTGGAACTTCAGTCATTGGTCTAGCCTTGCAGCCACTGAACTTCAGAGCCAGGCCTTGACCAGGCTTCCCATGCCAAGTCACCACCTTGAACAGAGCTAGGTGTGTCCTCCAGGGCGAGGGCACCTTCTGTCCTCCACCACACATGCCTGTCAATCAGGGTGGCCTAGCAGTTCTGTGGAAGGGACCCAGCATGTCCATGGACAGTGCCCAGAGGACCCTCCAACCAGGGGTCCTCCGCAGCGTTTCCCATTCTCAGCCCTCTGCAAGCTGCTGGGGACACCGATAGGTGGTGAGCAGCGCCTGCTGTCAAACAGCTGACACAGCAACAGGCCCACCCCGGAGCAGGAGGAACCGCAGGCTGGAGTAGGGCCAGAGCGGTACCACCAGGAAGACTCCAGGACAGGTGCCCTGCCCGCCATGCCAGGCTGACCCCAGGGTCCACAGTGAGTCCCAACAAGGAAACTGAGGCTGAGGGTGGTGAGGTCACTCACGCATGGGCACCCTGTCTTCTGGCTGAGCAGCTCTGCTTTCCCACCACACTCAGGGCCCAAACTGGGACCCACTGCAGAGGAGTCTCCACCAGCCACAGGCCCACTCCTGAGGGCAAACCCTGTACCCAGCCCTCACCCCCCCACCCCGCCATGCAGCAAAGGGCTCTACTTACATACTCCTTAATGTCCTTGGACTTCACAGCCTTGTAGGAGTAGTACGCAGGGTAAAGGGTGCCAAATATGAGCCTGGACAGGAGAGAGAGAAAGCAGAAGTGTGGCTTCCATTCATCCTACTTGGGGGAAGCTGTCTGTCTCGGGACCAGGAACAGTCCTCCAGGCACAGAAAGGCTGCTGTGGGGCTGGGTCCCTCCAGCCTGGGCCCCCAGGTCCTCCTGCTGATGGTGGTTGCCCCTGGAAACCCCCTGGCCCAGCCCACCCCCGCTTCCTTCAACTTGTGGTCTGTCAACATGAAAAAATGGTTGGGAGTCACAGAGGCCACAAGTGTGGGGGTCCAGCTGAGCAGCCAAGATCCCTGAAATCAAAGGCCACCTTTCCGCTCCGGCTGCTGACCTCTTCTGAAGCCCAAGAAAGCCTGCCCAACTGGACTTGATCTCTGATCCTATAGCCAGAATAAGCTTCTCCCATTGTAACCGTAACCTGGTCAACCCCAGTGCATCCCCACCCCACATTAACCACTGTTCCCGAAATGCAGAAGCAAGCCAGTCAGGGTGGCCATCCCAGCACACCCTGAGATTCCAGCAACTTGGGAGGCTGAGGCAGGAGGATCACAAGTTCAAGGCCAGCATCAGCAACTTAGTGAGGCCCTACCTCAAAATCAGAAAATAGAAAGGGTGGAGGTGTGGCTCCATGGTAGAGCGCTTGCCTGGCACACGCAAGACCCTGTGTTCCACCCCCACACCATGGGGAAAAACGCAGGAGCAGGGACCACAGCACCACTGGGACTGTGTGGTCATTGGCTTTCTCTGCCGTGCCCTGTCCACAGCACTGGATGGTCTGCTCCGTCTGATATAAGCGGCCCAGGATGAAGTGCTCGCTAAGTAGGCGTTCACTGCACAAAGCTCCAGGGTGAAGTCACACCATCCTGGACACTCCTGACCTTGGGTCTGAGGTCTCAGCATCCAGAGGGAGGCCACAGCGTGGGCTGAATCAGCAAAGCTTCAGGCTCTGCTGCGCCCCTCCCCTGACTCAGGCAATGGCAAGGCCCTACTGAGGTGGATGGCGCAGGGCATCCATCCTCTGGAGGAGCGCAGTATGTTTCTGGGAATGGGCTGGTTTGTTTTTGTATTCCTTTAATAAGTATAGTTGCGACTTCTCATATGACCATTAAGTATGAAGGAAAAAACATGACTTTCCCAATTAATGCAACTACTTCTAAGAATAGATCTGTTTGCTCTAAATGCAATGATTCAGCTGTGGAGCGTAAATTGATAATGTCTAATGAAAAAACTCCCTGTATTCCTGTCAAGGAAGTTTTTGAGAAATTAAATTAAAATCTAGAGAAGAAGAATTAATGTTAAGAAGATAGATTAGTGCTTAGTACTGGGCAACTTGTTCTTCCTGTGCACAATGGTTTGTGCTCTTACTCTTGTTTGATTAAAATTAATAACAAGTTAACCACTTGCCGTAACCATGGCACCAGTTCCAGTCAGTAAGTCAAGCAAGAATAGTCAAGGTATAGGCCAATAGTTGGGACATTTCTAACTATTATTAAAAGTTAACTAAACAGAAACAGCTTAAAGCAAAACGCAAACTGAAAGGAAAAATGCTTGCTTATGCATAAGCCAAGATACATTCTTCTATTCTAATTGTAGCTACGTAATATTTTGTTTCTTTGAATAATGATTCCTGTTTTGTAATCACAAAGTACTGTGAACCTGCCAAAATGAAAAGTATATATGATGAACTTCACAAGTAAAGATTGGGATTCAGCACCTTCACTTTGGTGCCTGTGTTGTTTCTCCACCCCCTCTTTCGCCGACTCCTCACCATCTGTTTGTCTCCTGAGACCCCCTGTTGGAGCTGGTCTCCGACAAGGCTCACCATCCACTCTGGGGAAATGTCACCCGTGTCTGCCAGGCAGGCCTCCCCCTGCCCGGAGGTTGGGGCTGGGTAGGTCAGCTGGGAGCCAGCCCCTGCCCCTGGGTCCCACACAGACAAATTTGCATTTTGGTCTCAATGACAATTAGCATGTCACCCCTTGGGGGAGGGGCTTGCAACCCTCCTAATCTGCTTTGGAGGAAGAGCAGTGAATGCAGCAGTCCCAGCCAGGGGGCACTGATGCCTGTGTTCCCAGACCAGGTGCCCCGCAAGGCCCTCTCCTCGCGGTGCTGTGCCTTCCCAGCCCCCCCCACCCCACCCCCCCAAGCCCCAAGGCCTCGGGTCACCAGTCAGCAGCTGTCCCAGTGTGCCAGGTGCCAGTGACCCGTGACTCTGGCGGCTTTCTCAGAGCCCCCATCTGAGTATAGGACCTTCCCCAGCCCCAGGACTGGTTTGTTAAAGCCCACTGACACTTTAAGGCCTGTCTCAGGAGCTCAAGGGAAGCACCCCACTGGGAAGCCTTGTACTCCTCCCTCTGGGGTATCTACAGCCCCTCTAGGCCTGTGGCCCTGAGCAGCGGCAGCCCTAGGGACATTTCAGGCAACACTGGCACTGGGCATGCTCACCCACGTGGGCTGACTGCAGGTTAGGGCTAGGGCTAGGACTGACAGTGGGCTGGCCCGTTCTCTGTCACCTGTGACTGGACATCTTGGACGACCTTCACAGACCAAGACCCTGGGGTTCCCTGTTCACACCACCCAGCTCTGGGTTCACTGGGGTCCAAGTGCCTGGAAGAGCCCCTGACCGGGTGGGTGCCTGATATGTGTCTTTTGAGGAAATGATCAAACAACTGTCATTTATCCCTAAGGAACATAGTCCACCCTCCAGTGACAGCCCTGCAGAGGCCAAGAGGAGAGTGGTCAAATGTGTAAAGGCTCCATCAAGGCTCAGGCCCGCTCAGGCAGAGTAGGGTATCCATAACAGAGCCTCACAGCGCCAGGGGCCCAGGGCTGGCACCCACCCTCCTCCTCCTCATGTCAGTGCCTGTGGCCAGCAACCCCTCCAGAGGTTAGGGTGCCTGCCTGCTGCCGCCTTCTTCTGTCTGTGCCCCTGCCCCTCTTGCTCCAGTTAGGAGCCTTCTTTAGGCTGCTCCCCCCACACCACCCACCTGCACCCTCCAGAACGCAGGGGTGCAGGAGGCTCCTAGGATCACAACGCTCCAGGCGGCAGGTCCCAGCAGGGCGATCTAGTTGTCCAGGGGCATCTGGGCAGCGCCTGGAGCTCCTTCAGTTATCATAGCAAGGAGGGTGCTGCTGGCCTCTGGAGGGCACATGTCCACAGGGCGCAGGACAGGACGCCCCACAGGCCTTCTCCAGCCGAGAGCCCACAGGACATGCTGGAAACCCTGGTCCAGAGAGTTATTTCCTGGTCCTCACACCATGGACTCTTTCCTGATCTCCAGGCCAATCTGCCCTAAGAGAATGCCCAGTGTCCTAGCAAGTGCTCAGGTAGAAAAGGACAGTCCAAGATGGTGGGCACCACACCTACCCATGGGCCAGCGTTGGGGAACACAGCTCTGAGGCCCCTCCTGGAGCTCTGAGCAGGAGGAAGTGCTGCTCACACACACTGACCATTCAGGTGCCCGGAGGAGCGCTGGGCTGTCCCGGGGCCACAGATGCTGCACAGTCTGGGGCTCCACTACAGGCTTCAGTGCTGCCATTGCCAGCTGAGTCCAAGACTCACAAACCACAAGACCAGCCAGTGTTTAAACTGTACTGACCATTCTAGAATCAACGCTAGCAATAGTTTTTCTAAAATTAAAACGTGAAGTGCAAGTAGAATAATGAGCCTATTTATACAGATGTTTATTCCACCATAAAACAAACCACTCTAAAGAAACAGTACTCCCACACTTGATCTCCTCCCCTGCGTTTTGGTTATGGTCTATGGACATGCTTGTGCATGCAGGAACACACATGGTCTATGGACACTCGTGTTCATGTAGGTACACAATGGTCTATGGATACACATGTGCATGTGTGTACACACAGTCCATGGGCATACATGTGCATGCAGGTACACAGATGGTTTAGGGACACACATGTGCATTGCAGGTACACACATGGTCTAGGGACACACGTGTACCTACAGGTACACACATGGCATATGGACACATGTGTGCATATTAGTACACACATGGTCTATGGATTTGGGATGCACATGTTATGGTTAAAAATTTTTAAAAGATAGTGTGTTGCATTGAAAAAAAACAAGTTTGCATAAAGTTCTTCCAGTTATCCTGTTTCCTTTGAGCATTCAAAGCAATATAAATTTTACACTGATTATATTTTGTGCTTTATGTTCTTAATGTTAAAAATATATAAGTTATAATTACTATTCCCTGAGGGTTTTGGTAAAAACTTATAAATTAGTTTTTTTCACCTTAATGGAAGTGACTCTCCTGGGCTGCTATGCTGCCTATACTTTTTTTGTTGTTATTATTGCTACTAGGAATTGAACCCAGGGTGCTTAACCACCAAGCCACATCCTCAGCCCTTCTTACTTTTTTATTGTGAGTTGGGGGCTTGCTAAGTTGCTTAGGGTCTTTCTAAGTTGCTGAGACTGGCCTCAAAGTTGTGACCCTCGTGCCTCATCTCCTGAGATGCTGGGGTCACAGGTGTGCACTACCACGCCCAACTTTGCTCTCTATTCCAATGGAAGGGTGCTTTGTGGTTCCAGAGTTCCTTTTGGCATTCCAATAGATGTGTTTCAATTATTTTAAATATGGAAAAAAATTTAAGTGAGACACCTTTGAAGTCCCTCATGTACACTTTCCTGCTATGATCCTTTCCCCTGCCCCCAAAGTTGTAAATTTGGTATTTATTATCCACACCTTATTTTATTAAGCCCATTGTGTGCCATCAATCCTTTACATAGGACACTTGTAATAACCTATATTGAACAATTTATAGGGATTCTATAGAATTCTATAGGTGTTGCATCCAGGATGATGGAACATAATGGGTTAACTACACGAGCTATGCATAGATAGTACCGTGTTCTCCCTGTTTGAGGCAAAGGAACAGAATTTCACTGGATGGATTCCAAGGCATTTTGTTCTTCTCATCCAACCTTATGTTTTGAAATGCGATCCCTGTTGAGATTTGTCTTTCTAGATCATTCTTGAACCCATGTGCCACCTCACTATATGACCACATTGCGGCTTACATAAGTTCTTTCCAATTCTCCCCAGGACACACATGGCCATGACTGACATCCTCATACATGTATCCTCATGCACATTAGAGACTTTTCTTAGGGCACAGGCAGCATGGAACTGCTGGGTCACACACACAGCACTTCCACCAGGCGACGCCCACCCACAGCAGAGTGACAACAGTTTTTACTCCCTCCTGAGTGAAAGTTCTGATGCCCCTTCTCTTGCCAGACGGATACAGTCGGATCTGAAATGCTTTGCCAGTTTGATGGGTGCAAAATGGAACCCAGGTTTGCATCTCTTCATTGCAGGTGAAGTCGACTGACCTCTTACGCCTGTGGGCCACTTGGGCTTCATAACTGGCCTGTTGATGTCCCTCCCTTAAGTTATCTTCTTAGTGATCTTTAGGTGACGATCTGCTTCGAAAAGATGCTCTGCAAGTCTTTTCCCAGCACAAACTCTTTTAACTTGTTTGTGATACCTTTTATGGTGTAGAAATTTTTAAATTGTAAATGAACAAATAGATCACTCTTTTAAACATATCTTACTGAGAAAGTCTGCTCACATATTTCCTCTTAATTATTTATTTATTTTTGTTTGGGATATTGGGGATTGAACCCAGGGGTGCTTAATCACTGAGCCACATCCCCAGCCCTTTTTATTTTTTATTTTGAGACAAAATCTTGCTAAATTGCCCAGGCTGGCTTTGAACTTAAAATCCTCCTGCTTCAGCCTCTTGAGCTGCTGGGATGACAGGAATGTACTAACATGCCTGGCTTTTTTTTTTTTTTTTTTTTTTTTTTTTGGTAATAGAGGTGGGACTCAGGGGTGTTTAACCACTGATCCACATCCTCAGCACCCTCCACCCCCCTTTTTTTTTTTTTTAGACAGGTATTGCTGAGTTGCTGAGGCTGGCCTTGAACTTTCAATCCTCCTGCCTTAGCCTCCTGAATTGCTGGGATTATAGGCATGGCCAATGTGTCTGGCTTCACACATACTTTCTTGTAATTAACTTTTGCTTTTTCACTACTAGGTTTTTATCATCTGGAGTTCATGGAAGTTGGGGTTTGGTTCCATTCTTCTGTGAAGGTGTCCGATCGTCCCAGGTGCAGCTGTGGAGTCCCTGCTCACTGCTGTGTGGTCAGCCTTCTGACATGCAGGGGTTCCATGGCCACCGTGTGAGCACCACCCCACTAGCGTCTTAAGAACAGCCATGGTGGTGATGACCACAGCTTCAGAACAAGTCCGGAGATGCTAAAATCCTCGTGGCCATTCCTGGCCCTTTTCCTGCTTATTTTATCATAGGTTGTCGAGTTCCTTGGGAAACCTTATTTGGATTTCCCTGAATTTCTAACGTTGGCTGGGAAGAGCTGCTGTCTCTGCCAGGCTCTCTCCTCCTGAACACGGCCTCTTCTGTTTCCTCCTGCTTTCCTTTCGGCCTCTTCATGATGCGCTGTGAATTTCCCCATCCAGGTCTGCGTGCTTTGCCTGCTCCAGGCCCTCTGGCCGTGGGTGGTGCTGACAGCCTCTTGACCCCCCTAGATTCCTCGTGGTGCCGGAACCACACTCAGAGACCCGGCCTTGCCGAGTCAGGAGCCGCAGAGTCTCAGGCCTTGCTGTGGCCTGTGCAGGGTGATTCCCCCCAGGTGGATTTTCCTTTTTAGGATTTGCTGTTCTGGAAAAGGCAAACTTAAAGGGACAAAAGCCACATCCCTGGTTGGAGGTGCGGAAAGCACTGGCTTCTGCGGAGCGGCTAGGTGGGTGCTGGGCTGAGAAGCTGCCCCTGGACCCGGTGCTGGCTGCGCACGGTGCCCGTGGTCAAAACTCGGCACTGACACTCACACCAACATCTCACAGGGAACTGGGTGGACATCACCTATTCCACCTCAGCACGAGGGCACCTGGAGGAGCTGACGCCTGTGTCAGCTGTGTCTCCAGATGGATGGCCCAGATTAGGCTGGGCCTCTGAGCTCTCAGCAACAGCACGTTTGGTTGTCAGAGGCCCCAGTGTGACAAGAAGAGGACCCACCACACATGGAATCTTCAAGGTCCACCGATACCCACCTGCTGGGAGGGTCTCAGAAACACAGTGGGCTGGGGCGGGAAATGTGGTGAGAGACCTGGCCTATGCCACTCATGCTGGACAGAGACCCAGAAGCTTTAGCACGCAGAGCTCCCAAGTCTGGCCCAGGGGCCCAGGTTTCCAAGGAACAGCAAACCACCTGGGCCCTGGTTGCCACAGGTCCCCGATAGGCCTTCTAATCCAAGGCTAGAGGGGGAGGGGAGGAAGCCAGAACCAGCCCTCTGCGTCTGGCTCCAGAGGTCATGCCTCGATGAGCTCCTGGTGCCCAAGGGATGCGCAGACTCACCCATAGGCATCAGCAATTCTTACCTTCCCAGGACATGGTTTTCCTCATGATGTGGGTGGGAAACGGGGCTCAGTGAAACTGAGTTTTACAATTGGTCAGAGGACGGCCAGACTTGGACTAGTTCTGTCCAAGCCCCTAGCCATCTCTGCCCCGCTAGGACACACTGCCTGCCGCCCACCAACCACAGGGGTCCCTGCATGTACATGGTCCAGCGGAGGGTGCGGATCTCCTCCCTTGGGCCCTAAATATGCGCCAGGTGACATCCCAGGGCCCAGCTCACAAACAGGGGCCCTCTCGGAGGAGCTGACCTTGGCAGGGCAGAAATGAGCCTCACTCTCCTCCCCTTGATGTGAGGGTCTGCAGGACTCTATCCCTCAGTCAGCCTTGTCCAAAGCTCCCTGCTGTTCCTCCCTGCAGACAGGACAGGGGACTCTACACAGCTCTTGCTGGGAGACACCGTCCTAAGCATCGCATTCATTTCCTTGCTCATTTGATCTGCATGGCACCCCAAGATGACTAGGGTCACGTTCACCAACTGCAAACTACAGCCTAAGCCTCAAGTCAGGGACCTGCGGGGCCCATCCCCTGCCCCATGAGACCCACACCCAGGCCCCCGAGGCCTCAGCCATTCCCAGCCCACACAGCCTCTTTGAGCTCGAGAGGGGTTTTCATGGCTTAGTGGGAGCTGTGTGCAAAAAAACGACTTCAGCTGGGTTGTGGAAATGCTCCTAGCTCAGCTTAGAAAGGAGGAAAACAGAGTCCTCTGAGGTAAGCAGGGAACAACCACCCTGCACATCCCCAGTCCCCGCCACTCATCACCATTGTCCAGCCCCTCCAGATCCTGCTCAAACGTCCGGCTCATTTTTGGTTTTGTTTTAAGTTACAGAGATTTCTATTCTTAAGAAACTCAGCTTGACGGTGTGGGACAGAAAGAGGCTGACGTTGGATGTCAGACTGCAGAGTGAACCGGCTCCAGCACTGACGCCCGCAGGCACGTGGGTGCGCTTCCCAATGCCCTGCCTCCCCCTAGTGGGGAGACGAGAGTGCTGGCACCCAGCAGCCACTGTGGAAGTTAAATAAGGGGACCTTAGCTGGAGACTCAGGCCCCACAGACACGTGCATGCACGGCAGCTATTTGCTCCTGTCCCTATTTCCCTACAGAAATAGCAACTTCAAATGACAATCCTTTTTTATTTTGGGTACTAGGGATTGAACCCAGGGACGCCTAACCACTGAACCAAACCCCAAGCTATTTTTGTTTTATTTTGAGACAGGGTCTCACTAAGTTGCTGAGGCTGGCTTTGAACTCGTGATCCTCCTGCCTCAGCCTCTCAAGCTGCTGGGATTACAGGTGTGCACCAACCCCACCCAGCTTCAAATACCAATTCTTTTCACCACAACATTTTTCACTCACTGATTATTCGTTGAGCACCTACTGTGTGCTCTGGGTTCCTGAAGGGAAGGCAGCCACGCACACATGTAAATACAAAACTAACTAACAACAGTCATCATGGTCCTGCTGAAGAGAACAGGTTTGCGCACAGTGACCGTCTGGGCCGCTAAACTCAGTCTCTGCTGCCCCCTCCCAGATCTGAGAGCCCCCCACAAGAGGGCTGTGGTTCCTCCTCCCAGAGGGCTTCTGCAAAGCCCAGAGGGACAGGTCTTCCTGTCTTCCCGTGAAAGGGGGGCACAAGGGTGCAGGGCTCTGGAACTGGCCTTGGTGTCTTTGGGGCCTTCCCTGCTCAGCAAGTGTCCTGTTGGCTCCCACCTGGCAGGGACTGAGAGTGTCCTTCTGTGGGGACAGCCAGGTCTGCACCGTGTGCATGGGCCGTTGAAGGTGAGTACTGGTGGACTCTGGGGAAAGCAGGGGCATGGGACAGATCTCTCCTGCTGCCACCAGGTGGCACTGGGACCTGGGACTTCAGTCACCACCTGCAACCTCTTCCACTCCCTAAAGTCCTGAGTCACAGAGCTGCTGAGCTGCTGGCTCCAAACTATCCCAGCTTCAAACTGCTGGCTCTGCCCAATCCCCCACCACACCTCAAGAAGGCCCGAGCTCCATCCTGAGGCAGGAGCCTCACTGTGTGCCAACTGTGCCCCAATACTTAAAGTGGGGAAAAAGAGAAAGAGAAAGAAGGAAACAAGCAGACACAAGAGAAGCGGGAACCCTGGGCGGCAGGCGCCTCACCCCAGGATGGGCGGTGGAGCACATGCGTGGGCCAAGTGTAGGGGGACTGGCCTGGTGCCTCCACTGTGGGGCCCTGAGCTCTTGGGGACCTGGCAAGGTGACAGCCTGGTGCCTCCACTGTGGAACCCTGAGCTCTCGGGGACTGCGGCTTCCCTCTCAGCATCTCCACTGTGTGGACTCTGAAGTCCAAAGGACATTCTGCAGGAGGTGAAGACAGGTGGAAAGAGACGCCCACCCCAGGCCGGCCTAGAGAGCTGTCGGGGCACAGGGCTGTCGGGGGCACGGGGCTGATGGGGCATGGGGCTGATGGGGCATGGGGCTGTTGGGGCACAGGGCTGTCGGGGTACGGGGCTGTCAGGGCACGGGGCTGACGGGGCACGGGGCTGTAAGGGTACGAAGCTGTCGGGGCACGGAGATGATAGGGCACAGGCCTGGGGACAAGGCAGAGCTGACCCCGGTGCCCGTCTGTCAAGCTTGCAGCCGAGGCAGTAGAGAGGCAGAGGTCTCACTGGGTGCCAACTGTGCCCTGAACTTTAAAGTGGGGGGAAAGAGAAAGATAGAGAAGAAAACAAGTGGACATGAGAGAAGTGAAGCACCAGGCCCCCCTGCCTGGACCCCGAGTCCCAGCCATGAGGCCATCAGGATTCCTGCGACTTGGCGGGGGTAGCTCAGCGGTACAGCACCTGCTTGTCAGCATCTGTGCACTGGACTCCCAGCTCTGCCCCAAATAAAATGTTTTTATGATTTTTTTCTGACCCCCCCCCCCCACTGTAAAAGCCTCAGGCCCAGGAAACCTCACCCTTGAGCCCCCAGACACGATGGAGAAGACACCATGAAGGGACAAGGCTCCCTCGGGGCCGGCCTCACGCCGGAAGAGACAGGCAGGAGCTGGCTCTGGAAGAGAGGAGGAGCCACCCAAAGAGCGCAGCCAGCATGGCCAGCATGCGGCACAGGGCCTCTCTCAAGTCCCAAGTGACCATTCGTCCCCAGGAGTCTGCAGCCTGCTCTACACAGGTCCTGGTGTGGCCTCTCTGACCACACTGAGCAACCCTGGGCAGACAGGACAGCTGCGGCCAGTGGCACGTGGGAACCCTGGTTGCTAGTGAGCTTTGGCACCCTGGTGGCTCCAGGGGACACTGACCCCACTGCCTCGGGGAGGCCAGTTCACCTTCTGCACCTGTAGCTGAAGGTCGCGGCTCCCTGTCCAGCTGCTACTGCAGCTCAGGCTGCACCAGATGCTCCTGCCCAGACGGGAGCCCAGGTCCTCCCATCCCCCCGCCTGGACCCAGAGGCTGCCCCCTTCCTGCTGCCCCCTGGCACTGGGAGAGGCTGGCAGGCTGTAGGGCTGAGTCCTCACCTGCCAGATCACCAAGCCAGAGAGTAGAATAGAGCTGACCTAAAGACGGCTCTGCCTCAAGGGGCCTGTGCCCACCGCAGCAAGAGATCCACCAGTGCACAAACAGACGGTCATTCAGCCCCAAGAAGGAGGAGACTCTGACACACGCTGCAACGTGGGTGATCAGGAGGACAGGGTGCTAGGGAGATGAGCCAAGTACAAGGATAAGCCCCAAGAGGGTCCACTGATGAGAACGTGCTCCAGAGGGGCCTCCTGCCCACTGAAGCCAGGGCCAGGCAGGGGAAGCGCACGGAGTCAGCAGGTGCAGGAAGCAGGCAGAGCTTCCAAGTGCAACTCCCAGGTGAAGAAGTCCTGAGTCTGGCTGCACAGTGTGTGTCTGTGACCTGCAAACCAACGCTGACCAGAAGCGGAGATTAGTAGGCAACGCAAATATTTTTAAAATGGTTCTGGCTGTAGAGAGCAACATAGCTGTGTAATATGTTCCCTTTGAAGTTATTTTACCAGGTGCAGCGGCACATACCAGGAGGCTGAGGCTGGAGGATCACAAGTTTGAGGCCAGCCTCAGAAACAGCAAGACCCTGTCTCAAAATAAAAAAAATAAATAAAAAGGGCTAGAGATGTATCTCAGTGGTAGTGTGATCCTGGGTTCAATCCCCAGTACCAAAAAAACTCCAAGACTGGACCTGGGGGGTGGCCCAGTGGGATAGCACGTGCTCAATAAGTGTGAGGCCCTGGGTTCCAACCCCAGCACAAAAGAAGGAAAGAAATGTTCCTGATATCTTGGGTGTTTTTTGTACAAAGGATCCAAGGTGGCTTGGTTATAAATAACTGTGCAGCTTGTAAGTAATTACGGGATTCAGGACATTGGCTGTCAGCATGCATGTTGAGGGAAGCTAACAATGGCCTGCCACCTAACCCAGGGGAGGGAGGAATTAGGGGAAAGCAGATTAGCCCAGACCTGGCCAGTCTCACCTGCTCGGGAAGAACAAAGGCAGCTTGAAAGAGATGTCGGCTCAGGTCCAGTGCCACACGTTTAGGCCACAAAACCCCAGGAGAGACAGGTTGGGAAGGCGCCAGGGCTCCTTCAGATTCTGAGAGGCTTCCCAGGGTGTCTTAATTCTGAGCAAGTGTGGCCGTCAGCAAACACAGATGCTGCTCAGGAAAGTTCTGGCTGGGGTGCTCCTGCCTACTCCTAAGTGGAGGTCCAGGGGCAGCGTGGCACAGTGGCATGGGGCAGAGGGGGCACAGATAGCTCTGTGCACCTGCCCTGCTATGACGTAGGAGGCCCCGTGTCCTTGGGAGGACGCCAGCCAGAGGCCCAGGTCCCAGCTCCTGGGCGCCGTGTACAAGGAGAGGCCCAGTCTCAACAATGACTATTTTTTTTTTTAATACTCTGAACAATGATCCTTGGAACTGATCTAAGTTTGGTGGAATGCTGTTTAAGAGGTTAAAATAAAACAAACAGCTTGCTTTGTTGAGAAAATAGAGATTCCTCTCAACTGCCTCAGAAAGAGACTGTGCCATTTGCTTTTGCAAATCTGAGGACAGAAATAACTAGGTCAATAGGAAGGAGAGGAACATTCTAAGAATATCAGATAGAATTGGCTCTGCACATGGGGAGGTGAGAAGCAACAGAATAGCTACAGGTGGCATATGGGATGGCCCCGGGGAGCCACGTCCTGTCACCAGGAAGCCTCATTTGGAAGTAAGAATTGTCATTGTGGTGAGCAGGGCAGTCTTAGGTCGCCACGGTGTGGGCAGCCTGTGGGCACCACACGTGTGGGACCTCGGGCATTCACTGTTGCCATCCACCGCCCAGGACAGAAATGGAATATGGGGAGTGAAATGGTCACCCAGGTTAAGTCCCAGGCACCCAGGACTCCAGGTCCAGCCTGGTACTAAGCCACAGAGGTCTTGACCTCAACTGGACATCATTGGGAGAACATTCTGAACATGCATCTTGACCATGAGTGTGAGCTTCGCAGAGACGTCCTGCCATGCTGAGGGCCGGCTGTTGGACATGAGGTCACCTGACACACAAGCCCACCTGACAAGGCTGGAGAGCCGACACCTGATCAGTCCACCCCACTCCTGGGGACCTCCCGCCAGGGTGCTAGCCACATGCCTGGTGCCCACCCGACAGGCAACCTCAGCGCACTTCCCTGGGTCCTGTTCCAACCACCACCTGGTCTCCTTCCACCTGCCCATGCTCCAGGCTCCCTGCCCCAGAGTGGCCTGTGCACGGGAGGAAGATGTGGTGGCCTTCTGCCCGGCTGTGAGCCTCTGAACTCTCAGCCACAGCCTGGGAAGTGGGACAACCTCAGAGACTGTGGAGCGTGGGGGCCCAGTGAGCCTGCTGAGGGCTGAGCAGACCTGGACCCTGGACACCAGTTAGGAGCTCACCTGCTGTCCCTGCAGGTGAGGGTGGGAGGGTCAGGCAGGATGACATGCCCTAAAGTAGCTGGAAATGCAATAAGCATCTGCAAGCCCTTCCTCCTGGGAGGCCGGGAAGCTGGAGGTTCCAGTACAGCACATGCACTCCAATGCCCCAGCACCAGGGGACATGGCACGGAGCCAGGGTGGGAGCTCCTCAACCAGTCCTGTGGGGGGCTGTCAGCCCGTGCACCTGTTAAGACCCAGGAGAGCCACATGGCTGGAGACCGAGACAGCACTGCCTGCAGGACAGAGCCTCCCTGGGGTCAGGCAGGGAGGGGAATGTATTTTCCATTGGTATCTCTGCAGGTGTGGGGAGGGTCTCCATGGAACCAGAAAGCACCCTCCTCCCATCCGCTGGTTCTGCTCTCAGGGAGGAACCTCTTTCTAGAATGCTCTGGCGTGTCCCAAGGACACTTGGGATCTAGCCTGGGTCCCTCCCCAAATAGAAGACAACCAACAAGTCCACGCCAAGCCCTTTCCTTGTATGTGGCTGGTCCAAACTTCAGCACCCTGAAGCATCCCACCTCCCAGCCCATCCTCCCTGGCCTGCCAATCAGTACCTGGGCAGAGACTCCACTAAGGACACCTGGGGGCACAGCTAAGGTAGCCAGAGGTCCCCACCTTCTGAGCAATCCAGCAGCAGGCACGGAAGGCAGGGTATTTTTAGGTTGGTTGGTTGGCCTGGGGAGCAAAAAACAGGAGGGGCCCAGAGGGCAGAGCCAGTGCCTGGTCAGGGCCTAGGCGGCGGCACTGGGTCCCTGGCATGGAGGGAAATGTGGCCCGGGGGAGTGCAACAGGGGTCAGGGACCCTGGTTCTAGGCTCAGCCCTGACCCCAAGGGCTGGGTGATCCCAGGCCATCACACTCTCCCCGCACCTTGACCCCCTTCTTCTTTCATTCAGAAAACATCTGAAAACCACTGGCCGAGTACCCCCAATCTGAAAATCTGAAACTCCCCAAGATCCAGGACTCCTTGAGCACCACCATGACGCCACAGGTGCATGACACCACAGGTGCATGACACCACAGGTGCATGACACCTCATCTGACCTCACATGACGGGTGCTGTCAAAATGCAGACGGTCTGACAACGTATACACTGCCTTCGGATCAGTGGCCACACCCGTGACTCCAGTGGCTCCAGTGGCTCCAGAGGCTGAGGCAGAAGGATGGCAACTTAGTGAGACCCTGTCTCTAAGTAAAACATAAAAAGTGCCAAGGTTGTGTTTCAGTGGTTAAGCGCCCCCGTGTTCAATTCCTGGTACCCCCCCCAAAAAAATTGCCTTGGGCTATGTATATAAGGTGTCTGTAAAACATAAATGGGCTTTGTGTTTAGACTTGAGTCCTGTCCCCAAGATAGCTCATTAAATATATGCAAACATTCCAAAATCTGAAGAAACCCTCACTCTAAAACACTGTGGTCCCAGGTGTGGCCGATAGGGACACTGGGTAGGCTACAGTGGAAGCTGGTGAGGTGCTACCGCGGGTGCACCCAGTGCAGGGCAGGGCCTCCCCAACACAGGCATCCAACTCCCAACTCTTCCACTGGACTCAGGTCCAGCCTTGGCCTCTGCACTGGCTTCCTCTGCAGGGACGTCGTTGGACATGAACCGGCCCCCCATGTTCCACCCTGCACCCTGAGGTGGCGAGAAGACACTGCCAACACTGGCACAACCAAGCTCGGTGCCGAGGTCACCAGAGGAGCTCTGGACAGCCACCCGCCCTGGGGTGTGCTCCTGGGAATCCAGCAGGAAGCACAGTGCTCAGAGGGATCAGGTGTCCTGCACCCTTGTCACCTGCTGACGGAGCTGTCCTCTGGATGGATAGACAGGAAGGCAAACTGGAAGCCTGGCTTGGGAGCTTCCAGACTGTGCAGAGGAGCAAGCCACAGCAAAGCCAGGGACACCACTCTTGATGAAGAAATCCCGTTGCTTGAGAACTGCCAGGGGCCCAGCGCCCAAAGCAGAAGGTCCAAACTGCTCATCGTGGCACCAAAGGCCTCCACCCCCCAGCTGCAGCTGCTCCGCCAGCCTCATATGCCCTCCACCAACCCCCAGGTCCGCACGTGTGTCTGCCACTGGGCTTGGCCACTGTCTTCCAGGCCTCGAGTGCTCTTTCTCTACCTCTGTCTGCCAAAGTCTTGTGTGTGCTTCCAGAGCATGGGTCAGAGGAGTGGCCCTCTGACATCCAGGCCAGGCAGCGCTCTGCCTTGTGCCTGGTGGGACACTTACAGCTGTTCCAGGCTCTACCCACTAGAGGACATGGCCTTTCCTTCACCCATGTTAGTGGCAATGAACAAGATGTGTCCTGAGGATGAAACAGCCCCTGCTTGAGGACCTCTCACTATGCCAGGGTCCAGTGCTGCCTTTCGGGGATACCGCAGGAGGGTCACGCCCCACCCAGCCCTTAACACAGCCTGCTGGCCCTGTAGTCACACCGTCCCTCCACGTGGGGCTGCACATTCCTCAAGGGCAAGGACTGAGCCCAGGGCCACCCAGAGCAGACCTCCAATGGATACTGACCTAGGCAAAGCCAACCACTGGGCTCAACCTGCTCAGAGTTAACATAAACATACTTCACTTGTGTGCATTGCAGAAAGAATTAAATACGGACAAGAAAAATACAAAGATAAGCGACCCCGCAATTCAACCACAAAGCAGAGACGGCAGTCAGATTGCTGGACATGGGTGTCCCTCCAGCACAGCCCACCAGTATGCATGGGTACCTGTCACTGCCATCTTTCCTCCAAAGCTCAGAAGCATCTGCAGCAGAAGTGGCACCAGGACCAGGCTGGCGTGGCCACAGGAAGTCCTACCGGCCCACCCAGCTGAAGCTTAGGCCCTGGAGGACGCTGGACCCTACTGATACAGAAGTGCCATGGCCCAGCAGGCCAGTCCCTGCAGACCAATCCCCTGACCTGAGTCTGCTACCTGCAGCTTTCTCTCCTTCATCCAGTGCAGACTTCACCTCTTTAGCTAAAACGACCTCCTTTCTCCATTTCCCTGCAGAAGAGCTAAGATCAGAGAAGCTGGGTGCTGTCCACGGGCTCCCCTCTGAAGCTCTGTGGGGCCGGCTCCATGGGCTCAGCAGAGGGCAGCCATGGCAGATGCCTCGGTAGGCTCTCCAGAGCACCGGCCCCACCACCCCGGGAACAGAGGGAGAGCCCCTGCACACCAGGCAGGCATGGCACTGGGGGCAGAGCCCATCTCACGTCTGCCACATGCGGGCTTGATGACGTGAGGTCATTAAAAATCCCCTTCTCTTCAAAACAAGAAATGACAGTGATCCCCACTTCAAGGACCACATGCAGCAAGAGTCTTAAAAGGACCTGCATGAGGGCACTCACCAGCCGGCGGCTTCCTCTTGGTCTTACTCATGTGCAGCCCTTAATTCACTTCTTAATTCACCGAGTGCCAACAACATAATGTCATCTAAAAACATGATTCATGAAAGACGTCACTATATGTGACCAACTAGAAATAAAGCTTGGTCGGAGGGGCTGGGAATGTGGCTCAGGCGGTAGCGCGCTTGTCTGGCATGCATGCAGCCCAAGTTCGATCCTCAGCACCACGTACCAACAAAGATGTTGTGTCCACCGAGAACTAAAAAATAAATATTAAAAATTCTCTCTCTCTCTCTCTCTCTCTCTCTCTCTCTCTCTCTCTCTCTCTCTCTCTCTCTCTCTCACTCTCTCTTAAAAAAAAAAAAAAAAAAGCTTGGTCGGAGCTCATTGTGTTTCTCAGTGTCCTCTGAACGGCACCCATTCCTTCTGACCCACATCGGAAGACTAAGCAAGGGCACTCTTGGTGCCTGGACAGACGTGCACACCCAAGAGGCCAGCAGAGGAGTTCCCAGGCCAGTGGTGCGCAAGTGACTCAGCCTCAGAGCCCACACTTACTGCTGGACCCTCGCGGCCAGGAGGCCCATGCAATCGAACCCAGCGTGGCCTCCCCAACAGGGAAAGCTGCCTGCGCCTCACCCACACCCCTTTTCTCTAGCTCCCAGAGGGTCTCCAAACCCAGCTGGGCTTCCAGAGCCCAGGTTCCACCTGAATGGACACGCGGCCACTTCACACGGCTGAGGGCTGCAGAGGGCGCCTGGCCCAGCCCTGCCTGGAAAGGTGCAGAGCAGTAGTGTCCCTGTCACCCAAGGCCTCAAGCTGCGGCAGGACAGGTCTTCTTCCACCCCCGGCTCCCATCATGAGAATCGCTGCCTCTTCCTCCAAATTGAAGCCAGGGCCAGTCAGGAGGCCCTTGTTGCTCAGCTCCTTACTCCCTGTCTTCTCTAAAATCCACCAACCTGGCTGGGTGTGGCTCGGTAGGTTCCACCCCAGCACCTCACACACAAAGACCCCACAAAGCCAGTTCTCAGACCCCACAGGGGGAAGGGCTGGCAGAGCGTCCTGGAGAGGCAGGTCCTTCTCGACCGTCACAGCGCTGCCTTCCTCTGGCCAGTACTGCACTCCTGGGAATTCATCTAAAAGAAACCATCAGAGGCAAACAGAGATTAAGGGATAAGTGTTTTCCATGTCGAAAATTGAATATCATCCAATAAGAAAGATGGAATCAGCCATAGAAAATGAAAAGGTCACTAGAATCTTATCTTGGAACCCTGTGGACAATGAACAGTATTAATGTATTAATGTTTAGTGGAAAAGCAAGACACGGTAATTTCAAAATGTCCTAAGGGCCCCTCCAAAACATACCTCTGAGTAGTGGAATTGTGATTTTTACTTGTTTAAAATCCTTTCCTTTCCTTCCCCTTCCTGTTGGCCACACTCACTGACCATCCATCACTAGCAGGACTCGGGGATAAGTGGAACGGCCCTGGACCTCACTGACCTCAGACGGAGCTGGATGACCAGCATGTGGACCCACAGGCGCACACAGTAGGGCTGCAGTGAATGTGAATGAGTGGACAGACAGACGGATGAGCGAGGGCAGTAGGTCACCACAATCCAGAGAGGGGCCAGCAAAGCCTCCCCCTCCGCAAATCCAAGGAACAGCTCCTGGACGCTGCCCTGAAGAACGTGCCCAGACTCAGCGTAGCACTTAAGCCAGCAGCAAGCTGAGCCTAGCAGGGCAGGGAACCAGCAGCATCCTCTCCCCTGGCCAAGAACGCAGGCTCAGGCGTCCACTGTCCACCCCGTCCACCGCCGTGATGCTCCCACTGAGTCACAGACTTTTGGGGGAGGGGGGCTGCACCCAGGAGATGAACAGGGATCCAATTCTCCCCTCCAGTGCCCCCCGCACATCCAGGCCAAGGGTTAGGACCTGGTGCACAGCCCCGGGCCTGCTCCAGGCGCCGAGGGGCTCTGTTCTCAGGACAAACACCCACCATCTCCTCCCGGAGCCTGCGCTGGCAAGGATGGGCCAGACATCCACAACAGACCTGCCTGGCACGCGTCTCCCATGACGACCACCTCCTCCCACCCCGCCAGGGGCTGCCAGGGACCAGCCAGAGGCACTGTGGACACGGTGGAGCCCAAGCTGGGCCCCTGAGGTCCCCCACCCCCAGGAACTTAGGATCAGGGCGGAGACAGCTGCGGGTTGCTGAAAATAAAGACTGTGAACCTCAGTAGCTGTGGGGTGGCCACACCTGGACACGCACTCCCCAGTGTGAACCTGAGCAGCTGTGGGGTGGCTGCACCTGGACACGCACTCCCCAATGTGAACCTGAGCAGCTGTGGGGTGGCCATACCTGGACATGCGCTCCCCAGTGTGAACCTGAGCAGCTGTGAGGTGGCCACATCTGGACATGCGCTCCCCAGAGCAGAGTAGGGTGCCTGCAGAGGAAAGTAGAACTGACACCAGCGTCCCCCCTTCGTGCTATGACAGATGGGCAGGAGGGAAGAAGCAGGACACAGACAAGTCTGCCCCAGCCCTCACTGGTGCCTAAGGCAGGCACAGGGTAGGAAGCTGAGTGGACACTGGCCCAAGGGAGAAAAAGGGGCAGGGCAGAGAGCTTCCTCATGACCTGGGCAGCTCTTTCTCCCAGCCCCTCCTATGCATGACCCCTCTGCCCAAGATGGTCTGATGCAGGTTGTTGCTACTCACAGGGCTGACCCATGGAGCCTCCAGGGCCTCAGTCCCTCTCTGCCCAAGTCCCCTCTCAGGGCACTCCTGCCCTATCTGCCCCCTGGGCAGGGCCAGTGTCCACACTGCCCCCCTGCTCTCTCCCATCTCCAGCATCTCCTCGGATAGCACACCCTCACCTCCACGCAGTTCTCCATCTTCAACAGCTGCCCATGAGGACATGTGTGGCTCACCAGGAGAGCCTGTGGAACAGACCTCTGGGCCACCATTCAGCAGGTCTGAGCTGGGCACGTGGGTGCCCACTGCCCGTCCATCTGTATACCCCTCTGCCTCCCACCTGGTGTGATCCCTGGCTCTCTCCTTCAGCAGGCCTGAGCCGGGCACAGGGACCCCATCTGAGAGCCTGCTGCCCGTCCATCTGTGGTGTCCATCTGCCTCCCGTCCAGTGTGACCCTTGCTTCTCTCCCAGCAGGCTGGATGAACTTGAACACCTTGAACTTTCCCTCTTGGCCACCTCTCTGTGGAGCCAGTCCTTGGTCCTTCACAGCCCTGGCCTCCTCCTTCCATTCTTGGGGGACCGTGAGAACCTGTGACCAGCTTGCCCCTCACTGCCAGAGTCCTCCACCTGGGTGCCTTGTCCTCAGGCCACTCCCACTCCAACCCTTGACCATGAGAGATAGGATGCTGAGGCCACGCGAGCCGCATCCTGTATCCTCGTGGACATGTTCTCGTTGCTCCTGGCCAGGTGCTCAGGTCATATGCCAAACGTGTCATATGTATACATTTTACTTAATGAAAAGCCCTGCCTGACTATTTTCTAAATTAGCTGTACCGTTTGGCATTCCCTTCTTGCCCATAGCTTTTAAAATCACTGTATTTTCTGCTCTTAGCTGCTGAATGATTCCACAGAGGAGCAAACACCTTCTGGACCCCAGCTTGGCTGCTCCAGATCCCACAACCTGGCCCACACCTACCTGTGCAGCGAGACCCCACAGAGGGCACAAGTCCTGGCCAAGTCCCCTGCTGAGGGCCATTGCCAAGTAGGAATGACGCATCGAAATGTCCTTGCCAGCGTACCCCATGTTAAATGGACTTGCCTTGGACAGCATGTGTCTTTGAGAAAGGTGACCCTGCTCATGGACCAGGGTGGATCCAGGATTAGGGTGTATCCTGCAGGTTTTAGGAAGTATCCGGGTTTAAGATAATTTGGGTTTAAGGCGTTCCTGGTTTAAGACAATCTGGGTTTAGAGGGAAGTTCTAGGTTTAAGGTTATTCCTGCTGGGAATAGGGATAAAAAGCCTTGTGAAGTACCGAAGGGCGCGGCAGAACTGGGATTTCCCCAGAACATGTTTGTGTAGAGGCTGGTGTGAGTTCGGGAATAAAGAATTGATGTTTGAATCTACAAGGTGTGAGTGGCTCGTGATTCTGTGCCCAGCCAAGACTGCAGCAGTCCCCCATGTGCACCCTGCATCCTCAGGGCTCCCAAGTCAAGCCCCAACCTCCCCCTCCCCAGACCCAGACACACAAACATCTGAGCAGAGAAACGTGATTGTAGTAACCTAGTCCCAGCCTGTCATGTGGTCTACTCATCACCCCAAACAATTAACACTATCCACTGAATGATTTCCAAGAGAAACTCTCCACTCCAGTTCACACTGGCACCGTGTTCCCACCAGCAGGGACAGCTCCTGGAACCTTATCAGGTGCGTTTTCCTTCCCTGTGGAGTGTCACTTGAGCCACACCTTTGTGGCTGGGAACAATTCTGCTACCCAACCTCAGAGGACGCCAACAGAACCCGTGTCTTCATCCCACACATCACTTAGGCAGGTTCTTGGAGAGAAGACCCACAGTGAGATTCTGACAGCCTCTCTGTGGAATTCGATGACATGCACCAGAAGCCCTTGAAAGAGCCACGTGTGTCTATCCACAACTCCACTGCATGGACTCCAGCATGGAGAAAAGACCCTAGGCAAAACTGAAAGCTGACTGTTACACGTGCAGTCACACACAAAGAGCAAGACGACAATCGACGGCCACAATCAACACTCGAATCTGACACCTCCTGTGCTCCTTCATAGTTCTCTCACACCGAGGGGCTTGTGCGACAGCTGAGTCTACTGTGCTCAGCCTTCTAGAATGGACATAACCACCCGTAATCCCAGCAACTTGGTTGGGGCTGGCCAAGTTCAAGGCCAGTCTCAGCAACTTGGTGAGGCCCTAAGAAATTAGTGAGATCCAGTCTCAAAAAATAAGGCCTCTGCCATGGCTCGGGGTGGGGGGTGGAGGGTGGCCACCATGGCACCATCCCAAGGGCTGCCCAAGGGGCTGGCTGAGGCCATGGCAGGGCCAGGTGCTGGTGGGCAGAGGTGGTATCAGCTGTGAGTCTGATGAACCTGTGGTCACCGCTTCTCCTTCATCCACCTGGAGCTTGGATGTGAGTTTCAAGTGTGTGAAGGTGTCCTGGACACATGGGGTGACAGCTTCCTAATGAATATATGAGTGACAGCAGAGCCTGAACAAGGGATACTGGGGAGAAGGGTTCATACATTCTTCTCCTGATTGATCTGGACACCACTGATGCCAGCAGTCTCCACGGGCAGGCTTTATTTTGAAGGAGACTTGTTGGAAGGTCAAAGGCACAGGTGGCCAGAGAAAGCGAACATGGAGCTTGCCAGGACAGCAACATGGCCCCGACTAGAGAATGTCCAGCTTCTATCGCATCAGACCACAGAGCTGCACAGCCATGTGAGTGGGACGCATCTGGCAGCTGTCCCTCTTCTTGAGGGGGGAGTGTGGTCATCCTGGACAAGAACTGCCGTCCAGAAGGGAGGGACTGAGTGTCACAAAGCTGCCCTGGCCAACCCAGAGACCTTTCCTGGCTGTAGGTTCCCAAAGCCCCTTCAGAGCCTGTTCCTCGTATTGCCTGGGCAGAGCGTTTGGCCAGGAAGACGCTGCTCGGGAGTGTCACCCGACCGCTGACCCTGGAGCTGCCTGGGAACCAACAGCAGCTGGAGCCAGCGCTCAATCCTCTAACGAAGATGGTGACATCAAACCCATCTCCACAGAGGAACGGGCAATGTCAACCAGGACGGATCCAGTGAAACTCTTCACCAAGCTTGTTAAGGATGAGATCAGGGATCTATCAACAGCGGGGAGCCTCCAGGTCCCAGGACTGGGCGGAGCGCAGGGGCAAGAATCCTAGGCAGCAGATGTACAAGCCCGCTGGGTCGGAAGGACCAGGGTTCTAGGTAAAGAGTCTTTCCAGAGAGCACGGAGGGTGGGAGTCTGTGTAGCAGCCGGGGATGGAGCTGCGCTCCTCTGGGACACGACGGCCCACCCACAGTGGATTCTGTCACTTCCTCTGCAAACCTCAGGAAACACATTTTCAGCATGAATATGAAGAGCAGATGTGATGTGAAGTCAATGACAAGGATGTGATTCCTGCTGTCGTTAACTGCTCCTGGTGGCTGCCCTGCTGACGGTAGGGGAGGGGCCAAAGGTTTTGTCAGGGAAGATAAAGAACCAAACCCAAGAAAGAAGCCCCTGTGCCCTGCGCACTGGACTCTCCTAGCCACTAGACCCTCCTAGCCCCCCTCACACACATAGACTGCATGGCTGAACATCCACCAGGTGACCATCCTCACCCTGCAGATAAGATGGTGAGAGATTTGCTACAGTAGCCCAGACGTCCAAACTGAAGATGGGAAAGGGTCAGCTCTAGGTCCTCGAGAGGAGAGAAGCAGCTGACAATCATGAGACGATGTCAGAACTGGAATGAGAAACAGCGCCTGGCTTCCAGTGGGTGACTTCCCTCTGGACCACACCCCTTCACAGTGAAGACCCGGGAAGGATGTTCAACTTGAGGTCGTCAGTGACGGCCCTGAATAGTGGGGCCAAACAAGCCCATGGTGGGGCCAGCAGCATGCAGGTGGCCAAGAGGATGGAGCCCTGCGTTCCACCCACACAGCACGAGGGCGAGATGGAGCACTGCCGTGGACGCAGAGGCCCTGGAGCAACACTGGTATATGCCAGGGGACTGTCACTGTGAAGAGGGCACATACAGATAGATAGGATGGCCTTAAGCTGAGCCAAGTCCTCTCACTAGGTTATTGGTCACATCCTTGGTCTGAAGGGAAAACAATGACAACTGTGACTCCAAATGGTTCTGCCCTCTTTGAAAGTACTTGTTAGAAGGTTGGAGCGTGTGGAAATGAAAGCAGGGTCCAGTTTAAACCCCTGGGCACAGCATGTGAGTAACCAGCCAGGACACACCACTGTGCATGTGGCCTTTTTGATGCAAACACCTGTGTGTCAAGGTGTTACTCAGTAGGTAGAAAAATACGGTGGTCTAGTAAAGAGCTCAGCTAGCATTAACACCAGGCCATTATTTTTGGTTACAGGAATTATTTTTAGCCCAGATCTAACTATTTTCATACTCTTGACTGAAACAGATTTGAAGAAGTGTGCACAGAATGTGTGCACGGAAACTGGCTTAAGGTCGTCACTCTGTACATCAACGTAACAGTGTCCACTGGCTCAGGTTTGCACTGCCTGGGCAGTCTGCATAAGGAGGCAGTGTGTGTACTGTCACAGTTGCAGGTCACTGACATTTGGGGTTTCCTAAAACTCAAATGAGGACTAGGCTCAAACACATGGCTTCTGCCTACTGCTGCATATGCCTGAAGAGCTAAAAATAAAGGTGAAAACAAAGGGCTGGGGTGCAACTCAGTGGTCAACACCCAGGGCCAGTTCCTGGACCTCCAAAAAACAGAGAGATTCATGAGACATATGACACTGTTGCTGTGACTGTGTTAAGGGGACAGTGGAATACAGAATCTTACTGTGTACGGTGACAGCGATGTGTTTTTATGAATTAACTCACAAGTAGAACAACCCAGGAAGGCTCTCTTTGGTCCCTGCAGTTGAGGCAAGGTGGAAATGGCGGTGATTTTCCCCATTTCTACACAGATTCCAATTAATGAACTCATCTAAAAATACACCTTAAAACAACCACGGGAACCAAGTGGGGCTCAGGTGTTAAGTGTTCCCTGTGACAGGGCTCAGGTCCCCTGCTCTTGGTATGTCGCTGTGGGTCATGTTACAAGAACAGGAGAGAGACAAATGCAAAGAGGGAGCCCTTGGTTGTGGCCAGTGCACACCGCCTGGCCTCTTAGATGGACCGGCAGTCAGGATGGCAGTGGGTCTCCACTGAGTGGCACAATTGACATAGGAGAGGGATTCCTATGGCAGAGGATGACAGGCTTTGGAACTGCCCTGGGGCTGCAATGACGGCCTGGGGCAGGAGCTGCCCTAGGACAGGCTGCAGCTTGCAGGCCCCTCCCTGATGGCCAGGACCAGCCCTTGTCCTCCCTCCTCCCAGGTAGAATGGAAGGGCCTGGGAGGGGTCTTTAGGTTTGAAGCAACAGAACTGGAGCTGGTGTCAGTGATGGAGACTGTGGAGTGGACCCACGGGCAGGGGGCCTTCTGACATCCAGAACCCGGGACCATAGAGTCCTGGGGAGCTTACAGGCCCCCTGCAGCCTGGATATTCTCAGGACGTCTCAGCCATCCCCCAGCTCCCGCTGCCCCGTTGCCATAAACGTGTTCAGCATGGCTGCTGCCTGGGTCTGCAAGCTAGGACCCAGTCACGCCTGTCACACTTTCACGGTGGCCTGGTTAAAGTTCCCTCCCCAATGCAGTCGGCTCCTCCCACTGACCTATACCCAAGGGACCCCTCAGCTGCTGACCAGCATGACACCCAGGCCTGTGGTGAGCTCCCCTCAGCACCTCCTTTAGGAGAGCCCCACAGGCTCTCTCACCCCCCCCCCCCGCCCCTTCGCCCACCTTCGCTATAGCTCCAGGCCTCCTACTGGCCCCAGCTGAGCCCAGGCCCTGTCCCCAAGGCCTTGTGCCTGCCTTGGGCTTCAGCTGGCCTGCCGAGGCTGTCCTAGAGGCTATCTTGGCTGAGGGCCACTCTGGAGAGAGACCCAGAGAGAAAGACACTGGGTAGGCGTGTGCTGCGCAGTGGCCTTCACCCAGAACGTGGCCGCTGAGCTGGGCAACTCAGGCACCAGGGCAGAACAAGACCCAAGGCTTCCTCTGCAGCACAGGTTACTTCCCCTCGCCCCTGGGCTACATCTGTGGTGAGGACTCTTGGGCTAGGATTGGCCTAGGTGTCCTCCTGTGGCAAAGCCATCCCTAGGGCTCTGACCACCACTCCTCCATGCCCACAGGCTCCACCTGCAAACACCCTCACAGAGAAGCCAGGATCCCAAACATGACCTGGGTCCACAGCAGACCTCTGCATCCAGGTCCAGGGAGGGGAGACAGGACTGGCCTGGCTGGTCAGTCGGCGTCTCCCACTCCCCACCACTCGTCACACACGTGGCTGCCGGGGCCCTCATGCCCTCCAGGCTGCCTGCTCTCTGCCGCCTGGAGGAGCGGCTCAGGAAGCGGGTCAGGAAGTACCCACTGGCTCCTGGCCTACCTCCAATAAGGCCAGCGTGTGGAGAGCAAGAGTCAGGCTGTGGTGCTGGCCTGGGCTTCTCCTGGGCCCATCACAGCACTGGGCACGGGGAAGGTGCTCAAGGACACCATTGCTGCGTCACGGAAAAGCGGCCTGGAATTCTAGAAGGATGGGAACTTGTAGTCCAGGGATGGACACAGACACGCCATCTACCCCAATGGTCAAGAAGGTGTCTTTCAAGCTCCTTTCTGCTTTCTTTGGGGTGAAGTTCTGGGGATCAACATGGGGGGCACTCCACCCCTGAGCTACACCGGTCCTGTTTATTTACTTATTTATCTTGACAGGATCTGGCTAGTTGCCCAGGCTGGCCTTGAGCGTGGGATCCTCCTGCCTCAGCCACCCCAGTGGCAGGAATGACGTGCACCGCTGTGCCCCGCTGACCTTTTCTCTTTCTGATCTTCCTAGACCAGGAAGATTATCTTTTGCCACTGCTGAGCTCTTTTATCTCCACCTGTTAAGTCATCACAGCCTGTAGATAAGGAAAGGAAGCAGACACAGGCTGTCTGCCCTCAGGCAACCAAACCCTGAGCCCCAGAGGCCAGACAGAAATTTAAGGAATTAATCCATGAATTAGGAAATGGGGAAGCTGCAGACTATCTCCAGAGTTCTGTGTGGGCTGCTTGCTCAGCACCTGGTGTGTGTGCAGAGGTTGCAGAACAAAGAATCCATGTTAACCAGAAGGGTCCAGGGGAGGAAGGCAGGTGGCAAAGGGGGATGGATAGAGCTGTGGAGGGGCATGGGGAATGGCAATCAGGAAGGGGCAGCAATGACCCCAGTCAAGGTGTGGGAAGTTCACGTAAGGCAGGGATAGTCACAGGAACAGTGAGAATAAGGTCCTCTAGGGTTCCATCATGAAGGGTCCCACACACCAAAGCAGAATTCTAGATCCTCATTAAGAGGACTGGGAAGAAGAGGGACAGTCCCAGGGCCTGCAATGGTTCTGCAAGGACAGCTGTGCTGAGTGGCCCTTGTCTCCTACAATAGGAAGGCCAGGGTTTAGGGGTGTTTCAGGACGAGGGACACTGCATTTGCTTCCTGGGGCTGCCATAACAAAGCACCACAAACTTGGTGGCATTTATTCTCACACTTCTTCAGGCTGGGAGTGTGAAATCAGGTGACAGCAGGCCGTGTTCCTCTGGCAGCTACGGAGCATGCCCTGGCCTGGGGCAGCTCCCTCCAATCTGGCCCAGGTGTCTCAGGTGTTCTCCTGCATGTCTCAGATTGTGCCCAAATTTCCTTCCTATGAGGACACCAGTCATTGGATCAGGAAAAACCCCAATCCAGTATGAACGCGCGCTAACTAGGTCCACACTTGCAAAGACTTTGTTTCCAAATAAGGGCACATTCTGAGACTAGGTGGACATGAACGGGGCACTCTCTAGCCAGGGCAAATGCTGGTGACTGTCGCCCCTCTGTCACCGGCTCCAGAACCAAGGGCAGGTGCCTGCCCTTGCACTCTGCTGCAACTTCCAACATGCCTTCCCCTGTATAATTTTGTGGCTCAAGTCCTGCCATTATTTCTGCCCTACTTTCTGCCAATTCAGCCTCTGTCCATTCCTTCTGCCAAGACCCTGGGTCAACTCTTGCTTCAAGTTTGACACAGACACACGGCTTTCCCACTCTCCTCCTCACTGTTGGCCTCTGCCTACACACAAGGCTCTGCTTTGACCGCAGGGGCTACCTTTCCTTCCAGCTCCCAGAAGACCCCACAGGAATTCCCAAGCCAGCCTGGTCTCTCAGACACACCCATCACATTCCCTGCATCTCCTCTCAAACCGCCTGGCTGGTGCCTCCCTCACTGGAGAACAGGACCCCAGCAGGTGGAAGAGCATGTACCCCCTTCCCACAGCAGGACCAGCAGTCTGGCCTGCAGTCCTCCTGCATTCCCAGGGCTCCTCCTCCTCACAGGGGCAACGGACTGGCAGCACCGCTCAGGCAAGGAGAACACAGGCTGCAGACAGGTTCACACTGGGGTCCTGGCTCTGAGATTAAGAGCTGGGCACATTCCTTACCTGTTCTAAATTCAGACTGCTCACCCACCCCGTGGGGCTGCTACCAGGGTCAAGTGAGACCGTGTGCACAGACGGCCCAGGGACTGCTCCGGGACAGTGCAGGTCCCTGTCCACAGAGTACACCTTGATTTCATTGTGGCAAATACACCAAAGTGTGCCTTTAGGTCAAGGGAATGAGGCACAGATACTGTGACACTGGCTGCTCCCTGCATGCTGCGGGGACCACTCAGGAGTGACAGGCATCAGCACAGGTGTAAAGCCCGGTGAGCATTTAGCCTTTTCCCTTTTGCCTTAGTGCAAATAGTCAATTTGATGGAAAGTTCTGGGAGAAGAGTTGATATCACAGCAAAGCAAACGGATTAAAGCAGAATATCAGAGACCCTTTCAAGAGTGTTCGGCCTCTCTGCCCCATCACCCCTCCTCCTTCCCCTCTCCTCTTGCAGCTCAGCTGGACCCCCCCCCCCATTTCTTGAGCTAAGCAATGTGATAAGTAGCACCCAACCCCCTTGTTCTGAGTAGGGAGACTGGGACCCAGACAGGACAAGTCACTCACGCAGGCCACAGGGCTCTTCAGTGGCAGAGCCTGTAGGTATTCTGACCATGGAAATAGACAGGGAAGTGTCCCCTAGTGAGCAAACTCCCGGGGGGTAATGGGCACCCTGATTCCCAGGATTGGAATGCCCAGCAATTCCCCGCTGAGGCTATTAGGATAACTGTGTGGATGCACTACCTGATTTACACAGTGACATCCTTTGAAGGAGAGGGGCTCTGTGTTTGCATCCACCTGGACCTTATCTCAGTTAGCCAGCACTCAGGGTTAGAGGAACACTGGCTGAAGTAGTCACTGGTGGGGGCACTATGTAACTTTTGGGGTTATTAAAGATGACAGCAGAGATGGGGAGGCACCCCTTTTGTGTGCCATCCTCCGACTGCACCTCCTTGTGTGTGTGTCTGTGCTTTGTGCCCCTCCTCTACAGGTGTCCCCGAACAGGTGTTCCATTACGAGAGCTAGGACTGCTTTCCTGCATAACCTCGTGGAGCCAGTGTGAGTGTTAGTCACTTAACAGCAGAACAGGGGTGGGAACACGGCCTCCGGGGCTGCTCTGGAGATGCCCGGTGAGTTCCCAGCCAGGGACAGAGAGACCAGCAGAAGGTAAGACAGTGACCTCACAGCCTGGGCCCCAGGGGCTGAGGGAGTGGGAGCAGGCACCAGGGAGCCAGCCCTCGCCTGCTGATGGTGCCCACCAGGAGCCGTCCTGCAGTGCCAGGTCTGCAGAGTCTTCAGGGGAAGCCAGAAATCTGGCCTAGGTGCACCTCTGCCCCTGAAATGCTGGGAACTGTTCAAATCTAAGCACTGCAAGCCAAATGGGCATCTTCGGGCTGGTTTCAGCCCAGGAGCCACCACACCGTGACCCTGGATCCCACGATACACCAGAGAGCAGGTCGAAAACTTCCAAGTAGAGCGCTGAGGTGGGGAGACCGGCCCACAGTGACGGGCACAGTTTCTGGTTCTCCTTCCGGGATCAGAGCTCCCACCCCAAGCGATGTCACCCAGCCACAAGGCTCCTTGCCTGGTGCTGGGAATGCAGAACCCCAGCTGATCTCACTCTGCTGCCAGCCCAGGGCATGGGCTCTGCAGCCTTGACATCCTCGCCCTGCAGGAAAACCACCTCGAAACTGGAGCCTGCTTAGACTGGACGAGTGCCTCCAGGCAGGGGCTGAGCCTGTGGCTCCCAAGGGCGCTGTGGGGCGGGGCTGGCCCAGGTTGGCCTCAGACTGTGAATCCAACCTCTCCTGAGACAAGTGGGCAGGTGGGCTGAACAGGCTGGGGGCACTTGCTGGCCAGGACAGGAAGCCTAGCCACAGTGCTCACCTGTTGCACAGGTGGACAGACAAGGGCATCCTCAACAGCTTCTTCAATTCACTTTCCTGACCCCATGTGGTTGGAAGCCAATCCCGCCCTCCTCAGCTTCTCTTTCTCCCTGGGGTGTGCACAGCGAGCCAGTACCAGTGTCTTCCATGTTCTCCTGACCCTGTAGCCCCT
This sequence comes from Ictidomys tridecemlineatus, assembly GCF_052094955.1. Classification (NCBI taxonomy): domain Eukaryota; kingdom Metazoa; phylum Chordata; class Mammalia; order Rodentia; family Sciuridae; genus Ictidomys; species Ictidomys tridecemlineatus. The sequence continues at coordinate 1,742,005 of NC_135488.1, read as the reverse complement.
CCTCATAAACCTCAAAGACTGCAATGTCCTGAGACTCGGGGGAGTTGAGGAGGGTCTGCCTAGCTCAAAGCAGCTGGCTCTCTGGAGGTGTAGACACTGGGATGGTGTGAGCAATCTGGACTGGCCTGCCACTCCATGAGGCCCTCGACCGAAAGACGCCTGCAAAAGGCACAATACCCTCTTCCTGCCACTCTGTTTCATTCCGGAAAATGTAACTATTTTTCATAAACATGTGTTATTTATTTTAATGTGTAAAATAAATAGGTTTTTATTATTTTCAACTAATAAATACATATCTGAAATGTCTCCATCTTAGGTTTTGACGTGGTAAATACTGAAAAGGTATAAGCCCCATAAACAAAAGCTTTTGAAGGACATCTTGTTTTTAGGATGGTAAAGGGGTCCTGAGACCAACACGTCTGAAAGCCCAGGTTCAGGGAATAATCTCATCCTTGAGTGACAAGCGGCCGTGCTGGGGGACCCAGGTCAGCAGGAGGGGCGGGCTATACAGAAGAGGGAGCACACCAGGTAAGAACCAACAGGTGAGCTCGATGCTGAGCCTTCAACTCCTAGTGAGAGCCAAAGGTTTTTACAGTTGAAAATGGAAGCAATGTAAATAACTCAACATACTATATCAATGCCAGGATGCCGAGAAGCAAACCAGGTCCAAGGAGAGCCCCGGGAAAGTGAGGCTCCCGCTGAGGTGACGTGCTGAACTAGACTGCAGGCATGACTGCTGGGTGCAGAGACGCCATCGTGGCAAGGCTTTAGTTGGGAGAGGGGATCAACATGCTGGGTCCTGGGCCACCTTGGTGGACCTTGGTGTCCTCCTTCATAGGTGTGGAGCCTAGAAATGTGCGGTCCTAAGGAGCTCCCGGTTCACGAGGTGAGACTGCGGGTCCCCAGAACACAGGGTAATGCTGGCTCAGGACGTCCCTCTGTAAGGCTGGACCTGCGTCCCTTGAGGAGACACGTCAAAGTTCCAGCCCCAGCACTTGTGAACGTGACCTGAGTTGGGAACAGGGTCCCCATAGTTGTAATCAAGTGAAGAGGAAGTCGCTGGGTAGGCTGTAACCCAGTAGCCTGGTGTCCTTAGGAAAGGGGACAGGAGACTCAAGACCCAGGGAGAATGTGATGACAAAAGCAGCCCTCAGAGGGATGTGTCAGCAGGCCAGGGAGGCCAGGCTGCTGACAGCCCCAGAAGCAAAGCCAAAGTCCAGTACTCCCCAGAGCCCCGGAGAGCATAGCCCTGCGACACGCTCATGTCCAGCCTCCTCAAGAACTGGGAGGGAACACATTTCTGCCTTTTTAGGCCACCAGTTTGTGGCCTTTGTTACAGTAGCTCTAGGGGACTAATACTGACTCCAAAGATCTACATCATCAGTGAAGGGGGAAGACAGAAGAGCCCACAACCTGCCTGGAGGTCCAGGAAAGGAAGGTCCCACAATAGCAGAGAGAAAACTTCCCGAGAATCTGTACCCAGCAGTCTCCCTCATGTACGTTAGCAGCCCCAATTTACATGCCCAAGTTTTTTTAAAAAACTTTAAAAAAATATTATTTTTCAGGAATTTGCTTTCCAGTGGTCCAATATGGGAAGTGTTCCTGGACACTCAGCGGAAGCCAAAGCGAAACTCCTCTGAAGAACTGGCCTCTATCCCAGGCCTCCAAGGACTCCCAGGGATGAAGTCCTGAGGAACATCAGCTCACAGGGGAAAGGATGTACAGAACTCACAGCCTACCTTGATTCTGAGGGGCTGGGGGCAGCTCGGTGGCAGAGCACCTGCCTGGCATGCATGGCCGGGTTCCATTTCCAGCAGCACACCTCCCACACACATGCACACACACATACGTGCACACACATGCACACACGCTCATACACACATGCACATACACGTTGCACACACACATGCATGCACATGCACACACATGCATACACGCTCATTCACACACACGCACACACACACATGCACACAGGTACATGCATACACAGCTCAAGCAATAAATGTGGTGGCCTCACCCATAATCCTAGCAGCTCGGGAGGCTGAGGTAGGAGGATCACACGTTCAAAGCCAGCCTCAGCAAAAGTAAGGCGCATGCACACACACACACATACACACATACATTGCACACACATGCATACATGCTCATATACACATGCACACATGCGTGCACGCGCACACACACACATAGCCAACAGAAGCAGAGATGGGATGGCTGAACTGCCCTTCAAAGACAATTTGGGATGCCAGAACAATGAGACCCCCAAACCCAACATAAACATGTCAAATATGTTTAGAGGAATGAAAGTAAATTTAAGATATATAAAAAGAACAGGCAGTAATTGATGCAGTCACGCTGTCTGGAACTGAACTAAACAGGATTTCTAAAATACGACAATTGAGATTTCAACACAGATGGATGTGTTCAGCAGCTGATTGGCCATGGCTGAGGACATGCAAGGTCCATAGCAGAGAAAGACGTCAGGCAGAGCCCCAGGAATGGGTCTGACACATGCCCACCGCGAGCACGGAAGGAGGAGCAGCCAGAGACACAGCTTTGTCAGCTGTCAGCAAATTTGAAAAATGTACTCAGATTAAGTCCTAAAACAATGTTGATCCAAGAAGAAAGAGGAAATCTATAGCCATTAAGGAAACTGAATTCGTAGTTTAAAATCTTCCCATAGAGGGGCTGGGAATGTGGCTCAGGCGGTAGCGCACTCGTCTGGCATGCGTGTGGCCTGGGTTCGATCCCCAGCACCACATACCAACAAAGATGTTGTGTCCGCGGAGAACTAAAAAATAAAATATTAAAAATTCTCTCTCTCTCTCTGTCCTCTCTCACTCTCTTTAAAAAAAAAATCTTCCCATAGAAAAAGAAATCATAAATGGTTATAAAATAAATAAATTCATTACAAATTGGACAATTGGTTTTTCACATGAAAAAAAGAACAAAAATTGGGGGCTTCTGCTTCACATCATTTATGAAAACCAACTCAAGATGGCCCTGATGATCCAACTAGCCAGTTCTATTAGAGAAAGCAACCCAAACTCCACAAACTATCCAGAGTCTATCCAGGAGGGCTGGGTGGAATAACGGTAAGATTATTTGCACAGTTTGCCTCTTGACAGGCCGACAGCGATCTCATGAGGAGCACCCGACACAACACCATTTCTTATAAAAGTTTTCTTAGCAAACTGGCTCTCAAGTAATGACGCTCACCCCAGCAGTCACCCCAGCCCTTCTGGGGCTCTGGGTTCGACACCTGCAGTCACCAGGTACTGGGGACCAAGGGCAGGGCAGCTGGTGTAACTGCAAAGACACACCCTAGAGGGTGTGACCAAGGAGAATCCAGGAGAACCCAAGGCCTGGGAGGCCACTTCACCAATAGGCAGCTGCACATGGAAGTTTTATTAAGATCCAAAATACAGGGCTGGGGATGTGACTCAAACAGTAGCGCGCTCGCCTGGCATGCATGCGGCCCGGGTTCGATCCTCAGCACCACATACCAACAAAGATGTTGTGTCCGCCAAGAACTAAAAATTAATAAATATTTAAAAATTCTCTCCCTCTCTCTCTCTCCTCTCTCACTCTCTCTTTAAAAAAAAAAAAAAAAAAAAAGATCCAAAATACAAGCCATAAATGTGGTGGCCTCACCCATAATCCCAGCAGCTCAGGAGCCTGAGGCAGGAGGATCACGTGTTCAAAGCTAGCCTCAGAAAAGTAAGGTGCCAAGCAACTCAGTGAGACCCTGTCTCTAAATAAAATACAAAATAGGGCTGGGGTGTGGCTCAGTGGTCAAGTGCCCCTGAGTTCAATCCCCAGTAACACCCCCCAAAAAAAGATGCTAAATATGATGGCACTGACAGACATCACACACTTGAAAATAAATCTAAAGAATGGCCTGGCTGATGTTTACAGCAACAATTACAAAATTTTATTGCAGGTCGACAGAGAAGACTTACATAAATGGATGCTACACTGTGGACTGGCATGCCCCTGTCTGTCAGTTCCCTGTCGCTCTGTTCCTTCCATGCTGTTCCAATCAAATACCAACAGGTTTGGGAAGCTGTATGTGTGTTGAATGAAGCACATAATTCAACACTAACTCTCAATAAGCCAGAGGCCCCTCCAGAGCACTGGTGATCAGGACAGGTGCTGGTGCGGGCCAGGCAGGTGGCCCTGTGTACAGCATGAAGAGAAGGAACAGACCCAGGACCACACAACTCAAGATGCAAGGGCGGGGCCTGCCATGCAGATGAACCTGCTGATGGATAAATGGTCTCATATGGAAAAGAAAGAATTTTGGCTGCAGTTTCACGTCATTTATAGATATCAATTCCAGATGGGCCAGGAAAACTGCAAAACCATTAGGAGTAACACAGAAGAACATCCTCACAATTCCAGGGAGGGAAGGCTTCCCGGGCTACATAGTCAGTCGCGGGAAGATGCAGATGCCCCATGCCTCGGCCATTCCAACCCCGAGGCACCTGTGCAGCCCGGAATACATGTGAGAGTTCACTGCACCACTCTTTCCAAGAGCAAAGGAGGAAAGGAAAATCTAGAAACTACCCAAATGTTGGTCAAGAATTCAATGGAGCCGGGTGTGGTGGGGCATGCCTGTAATCTCAGCAGCTCAGGAGGCTGAGGCAGGAGGATCCCAAGTTCAAAGTCAGCCTCAACAACTTGGCAAGGGCCTAAGCAGTTCAGCAAAGCCCTGTCTAAATAAAATAGAGCTGGAGATGTGACTCCGTGGTTAAGCACCCTGGGTTCAATCCCCAGTACCAAAAGAGCTCAAGGATAAGTAAGTGCATACATTCTTACAATGAAGATTACGTACCTATGTTCGTATTTTGGGTACATATGGTAAAAAGAGCCCTGGCCAGGCAGGAGGTACCCTTGAGATCAGGTCCCATGTCCAGAAACTGGCTCTTCAGAGGCGGACCATAACTCATTCATCTTTATATCCCTGGTGCCCAGAGTAGTGCCTGGCACATAGCAAATGGTCAATAAAAGAGCAAATCAATGAGTCCATCAACCCAGCAATGAGCGAATCAATCAATCATTACTCCTGGGCAGGAGTGGAGTCCTAACCAGCAAGACTGAAGATCTTCCCTGTAACTCTTCTCTCTCCCTGCACCACTACCTACCACTACAAAAGAAGTATTCATAACAGTCTGCAGGTCGGAAGGTCTTGCCTTATGAGGCAGCCCAGGGCATGGTTAGTGCTCATCAATGGGAACTTTTCTTTCTGTCAAGCCTTCTAGTGCCCCCTGGCCCACATCCTGACCACAAAGCACAGCTCGCCTTTTCCCACATTAAAATATTTTCAGAAAGTGGAGTCCTGGCCCCCAACTGGGACTAGCTGCTCAGGCTGCCAACCTGGAAAGTCATTAGGAGGTCACTGGGCAAAAGGATATGACATACACACACCTGGCTGCCAAGTCCTTCATCACTGTAACCTGTCCTCCAGGTTTCTAACTTCAGTGATTCCTCTCTGTATCCTGGAAACCACCCATCATTACTTAAAAGTTCAGCTAAGGGGGCTGGGGATGTGGCTCAAGCGGTAGCGCGCTCGCCTGGCGTGCGTGCGGCTCGGGTTCGATCCTCAGCACCACATACCAACAAAGATGTTGTGTCCGCCGAGAACTAACAAATAAATATTAAAAAAATTCTCTCTCTCTCTCTCCTCCCTTCTCACTCTCTCTTAAAAAAAAAAAAAAAAAAAAAAGTTCAGCTAAGCTTGTCAGAAGGCTGCTGTGATATTTCATCCAAGTTTTTTACAAGTTTTAACTTCAGCTTTAGGGAGGGTTTGCAGACTATTTATTTTTACATATTTCCAGGAACAGAAATCAAATATTTCATTTTACAGATGAGAAAACCAAGGTGTAGAGGGATTAAGTTCCTGACACCATCACAGATCAAGTTTCTATAAACTGTGTGTTGAAAATGATCTTCTCATCTCAAAGAAAATATTGAACCATTCTTCATAGGCATAAATGCAGATGCCCCATGCCTTGGCCATTCCAATCCCAAGGCACCTGTGCAGCCGGGAACACGTTTGAGAGCTCACTGCTGCAGCCCGGAACACGTGTGAGAGCTCACTACACCACTCTTTCCAAGAGCAAAGGGGGAAAGAAAAATGCAGAAACTACCCAAATGTCCTACTGTGTGCTCAGGACTGCTCCAGACCTGGAAAACAGCTGTGAACAAGATGAGTGTGGACAGTGATGGAGACCAAGACTGGGAGAGAGGGACGTGAACAAGAAAACGAATCAAAAGCACAGTTCCAGGAACCCCAGGGGAGGGGGTGACAGGAAGGGGGTTCTGAGAAGGTGGTCATGGTAGAGCCCTTTGTGGGAGGGGACGTGAGCAGAGCCCTAACTGAACAGGGGAGGGCATGGCAGCCCAGGGCAGAGCTGGGGGCAAAGGGAGAAACAAGGACAAAGCCTGCTGGGTGGACATGGTTCCTTCCCAGAAGAGCAGCCCAAGGTGAGGTCAGAGTGGGCAGGAGCCTGTCCTGTTGAGAATGGTAAGGAATCCGAGCTGGGTTCTCCATGGGGTGAGAATTTATGGACAGCTATTCAACAGCAAGGGAAAGAAGTGACCAATCTTACATTTTGTATTAGTCTGTTTCAATTACTATAATAAAATACCAGAGGCAGGCTCACTTTATTTATTTATTTATTTATTTAAAGAGAGAGTGAGAGAGGAGAGAGAGATAGAGAGAATTTTTAATATTTACTTTTTAGTTCTCGGCGGACACAACATCTTTGTTGGTATGTGGTGCTGAGGATCGAACCCGGGCCGCACGCATGCCAGGCGAGCGCGCTACCGCTTGAGCCACATCCCCAGCCCTGCAGGCTCACTTTAAATGGAAAAGAGTTTACTGAGCTCAGTGTTTGGAGGCTGAAAGTCCAAAAAGCATTGCAAAGGTTTTTGATGAGGGCCCCTTGGCTGTGTGACTTCCTGGTGAATGGAAATGGGGTGAGACATGGGGAGGAAGAAATCACGTGTTAGGGAAGCCAGAGAGGACAGGTCATGCCCCAACTGGGCTGAAGGACCTCCCCAAAGGCCCATCTCCAATGCCACTCACGGAGGACCAAGCTTCTCACACGTGAACCTTGGCACAAACAGAAGCCTTATCCAAATAGCACATCTCAGGTGAATCACTGGAGGGGCAAGAACACAAGTGGAGACAGCAGCAGGGCTCTGGAGGGTCCAGGTGAGCAGTCCGGGGCTGGAGTGGGGTGGCAGCCGTGGAGGTGTGAGCCACGGTTGACGGGGGCCTTGTGAAGGTGGAGCTGAGACTTCTCAACAGGCCTTCGCAGCACACAGGCTTGGGCGGAAGTGCCCACAGGCAACCAGGATCCCCAACTGCTCAGGAGGAAGACCCATAGGCCAGGGGTTCTGAGCTGCAGGCGCTCATGGAAAGTCCTCACAGGTTCCAGAACCCAACCGGGACTCCAGGAGACTCCAGAACACCCCCCCACCGCCCCCCCCCACCAGCCCTCCCTCTCTCCAGGAGGGCTGCAGCCCACTGTCCTCAGCAGCCTGACCCGCCAGCCCCACCCTAGGCTCACTGGGCAGCCCCATGCCAGCCCCAAGCCTAGAGGTGACAGATTTTACTGGTGGCCATTAGGCAGCCGCCTAAACAAGGCACCTGGCTGATCTCAGACCTCCCAGAGCAGGTCAGGACCCCTTGGGGCCAGCACACAGCCACGGCCTGGCACGCAGAGGTGGCCTGGGGCAAATCCAGCTCTGCAGTCAATGAGGGCACCCTCATGTGGGTGGGTGACAGGTACCCAACCCCAACACAACCTCACCTGGAACTCCAGGTGACCACACCCTGTGTCCAGACCACGCCTTGAATAGGGAGTCTATAACTCACTCATGAGCCATAGGCATGTGTTAGGCACCTACTGCATGCAAAGAGAGAAGAGGGAGAGGAAGAAAAATGGCCCATAAGGGGAGACAGTGCACAGACCACCATATCACAAGGTGCAAAGTGCCAAAGCCCCTCTGGGGACCCAGAAGACAGGACTCTTCCTCCAGTTAGGAGAGCAAGTGGGGCCTCATGGAGAAAGGCAGCCTGGGACACGAGAAGGCACGCAGTGGTGGTTGGGGGCCAGCGCTTATATTCCCTGATCTTTCTTCGAAATCAAGGCCCAGCCACAGACTGGGATCCGCCATAGAGTAAATCACACTGTGGAATTTCCAAAATACATCCTACTGTCATGTAGCTAAAAAGAATAAGAAAACCATGAAGACCACCAAGGCTTCCTTCTCCTGTTTTGACCTTCAAAACAGAACAAAGAAAAGTAAATAAAAGGGAGGGAGCCAGAGATTTCCAAGGTAAAGGTAAAGGCAGTGCCAGGGCCCCAGAGCAGGGCAGACAGCCCGTTGGTGCCAAGGACAGGTCCAAGTGTGCAGAGCTGGTGGGGTCCTTCACTGCTCACCTCCGGAGGTTCCCGGCTGTTCATGGACACCTGGGTGACCACACAACCCTCCACTGCTCAAGTTCAGGCGCGGCCAGAGCAGAGGTGACAGGCTTCCACTTCCCAGTGGAGGTAGTTAAGAGTCCACAGTCCATCCTGTGTCCAATGTGGCAGTAACACCCAAGAGAATGCGATGGCATCACCTGGGTCTCGAGGACACAGGCAGAGCTTTGGCCAGCCCACGTTGAACAGAGAGCACAGGGCACAGAAGGGACCTATGTATCTCGAGCCACACAGGTGAGAGTCACAGCACAACCCAGCCCACTCCATCCCAGCCCTAGGGACAAACATTGAGCCACGCAAGGTCAGGAACGGGACCTGGGGAACCAGCGGACACGTCCCTTCCTCCCTTGGGCATGTCCCTCTGCCCACCTCTGCTTTCCCGCCCTTTCCACTCAGGCCCACCCGCCTGCCCCAGGGGCTGGGGTTCAGCAGGTGCCAGTACCCACGGCCACATCTTTCCAACTCCGTGCCCTGTAGGTGCAGCTCTTCTCCCAGCTCCAAATCAAGAAGCCCTGAGAAACTCTGCTGGCTCAGTCCAGTCACATGCCTACCTCTGGACCAATGCCGTATCCAGGGAAGTGCACTCCTGGGCCTGAGCCCCTGCCTTCCCCTCCCACTGAGCAGGAGTGGACGGTGTGTGACCAGAGAGAACAGGATTGCTCTGCAGCCTGAAGTACTATTCACAGTCCCCAACGATGAGCCAGAAAGAGCACAACTGCAAACATGCACGGGGAAGTGCCACCAACCAAAACCCGGCTGTCAGTGTCAAGAGAGCAAAGGAGAGGGGACTCGGTTGTACCATGATCCTAAAGAGGAAGGAGGTGGCATGGAGAGCACCAGCTAGACAGCTCCCTGTGCTGGCTGCAACATCTGGGACCCAAGGAGCCAGGTGTCTGAAGGTGTGGCCGGAGCAGGGTGGGAAGGGATGGGAATGGGGCAGTGGGTGCTCTGTTATCAGTCGGGTACCTCTCACAGTGGGCACACTTCTCCTGATTGGGAATGGGCTAGGCCTGGGAGAGCCCACCCTGGACCAGCATGAAGGAAGAAAGCCCTGCAGGATCTGGGACTCCTTCCCCACTGAACCCAGCCCAGCCTTGTGCTCCTCCCAGGCAGCTCACGCTGCAGCTAGAGATGGCAGCTAGAGATGAAACGGGTGTGCTAGCCCTGCCCTGAGCACCAGTGCCACGCCTGAAGGGCTGCCCTGATTGCCCATCGAGGCTCCTCCCAACCCCTCCACCATGCACCAAACATTCTGTCCTTTAACAACATTCCCTTTTTCTAAGGAATCACTAAAACTCCCCAAAGGGTCAACAATGTAATTCTGTGTGAAGACAGACAAGATCTGAAGGTTCGAAACAAATGATTTGTATATAATTATCCATCCACCAATCCCTCAGGCCTTCGAAAGCCCAGAAGTAGAGGGAGCATCCTCAGAGACAAAGGGCAGGCACTTGCAGCTCTTGTTGGTAGCTGGTGACCAGGGCACATGTAAGGCTCGTCCTCGTCCTCGGCAATGAACTTCCACCCCTAATAATACACCTGCAAGGAAGATGTCCTTTTCAAAAGGAAGGAGGGAGGACCGGTAACCAGCAGGTGAGGCCCCTTGTCAGCTAGCCTCCCATACAGTGGGGACAAGCCTCAGCAGCCACTTCCCAGCAGGCGGGCAACGATGAGGCAGCTGAACCGCAGTGAAGCCCAAGCTGGTGTCTGTCACTTCCTTGAGGACACCTCCTGCTTAGGAATAGATGTGGTGCAGCCAGGCCAGGTGGGGGAAGGGGCCTAGAAGAGCAGGGACCCTAGAGCCAGGAGGACTCCTGGGACCTGGTCCCCAGGTGGGCAGGTGGTGCCCTTAGACTCCCACCTGGAACCAGCGGGAGGCCCAGAGCCCCTTGCGCTCCCTCCCGAGCTTTTCCTCTGACCCGAGCTTTTCCTCTGACCCAGCTCCCGCGGGGGGGGGGGGGGGGGCAAGCCTATGTTTAAGGGTTTGTGTTTTTCTGCTTGCTTTGCCGTGATAGGGAGTCTTGAGGACAACCCACATTCCTTCCTCTCCTGCAGGTTCACATCTGACCCAGGAGGAGCCCCCCACAGTGCTCTCCTGGGCATGGCCAGATAATCAGCCATTAAGCTAAGCTTCTGTCTTGAGCACCACCCCATGCTTTCCTAAATCTAGAAAGATGTTCAGGGTGGAAGGAATTTTTTTCCTGCCCAGCCTTGGGTCATTCAGAAACCCTTATTGAGGTAAGCCTGTTTCCCTGCACAGTGAGTGGGGTTTGGGCTGGGAAGCTCTGTTCAGCCAACCACCTGGACCTTGGCCAAAACTGGGTCCAGAGACAATGAAGTAACATTTGATTATTGGAGTAAATGCTACAAAAGGGCACATTCTCCCAAGTCACAGAACGTCTATGTCCCCCTCCCTCGAGGTACATGTGAACATATCCTCCCCAGGGTGAAACATATGCAGCTTAGGCCTTGAGCTGTTTGTAAAGAAAACAAAGTATTTTATACAAGGCGAGCAGCAAGCCCGGAGCCTCCTGTCTGAGCAGACGTCCCACCGTCTGTCTGCAGGGCCCACCTTAAGAGTTCTTTATTAATTCTTCCCAGGTATGCCAAGGAGGATAGTAACTGGCAAGAAAGGAGTATCTCAAACTGATGCCCACTCAGTGAACTGTGCCCAGTGGGCACAGGCCTGTCATGATGCCCACCCAGGGACTCCATTCCCAGGGAACAGCACCAAACGGTGTCCCTCCTTATACTGAGGGCCTCTGATCTCTTCAAAGCAACCACCTTTGCTGGGTGGCATAGGTGCCTTAAAAAGAGCCCTTGGAGGGGCAAGGGGTTGGAGAGGGAGACAAGCCACCACCGCTGCCCTTGGACACTCAGGCAGCTGTCCCCAGGGGCCATCTGCTCCTCTCTAGGCCCCTGGAGGGGGTGCCTGGGACCACAAAGACAGGAAGGCACTCCCTCTCCATCCTCAGAACACAGCGATAGGTCTTCCTTTAATGTTCTTTGATGTGACAAAGGCTGACACAACCTTGAAAAGACTGCTCACAGGAAATGGGACTAGAGACAGAACCGTAGGCTGCTCTTCCAGGGAGCTCAGGAGCTGGACAGAGCTCAGTTCAGCATGACCCCCGGGTGCCCAAGGTGGAAGGGGTTTGAAATAAAAAGTCCAGAGTTTCTTTCCTCTCCACCAGCTCAGCTCTGTCTCTGGGCAAGGGACATTCCTTCCCTCCGCAGTTGGACAGAGAAGTGGGGCAGACTAGACCAGTGGTTTTTATTAGCAGTTAAACCCAGATATTTTCCTCATCATAGTTAACCTAAAACCCCAACATATAAAGTGAGCCAAAGGAGAGCTGCTCATGCCAAACTGGGGCTTGGAGCCAGAGCCCACCTACTCAGGCTACTGGCCCTTAGGGAATCCAGCTCGAAAAAGCCCCTCCAGAGCTCTTCCATGCTCTTGCGGTGTACCTAGGAGGACAAGAGGAGTCACCATTGACTGGGACTCTCCAGGTGCTGAGGAGTTCACCCATTGTGTGTCACTGAAATCAATGCAACAGCAACATGGGGCTAATTAGCTTGTGAACTAAGCTCTGTGGTGATCTGGGCTAGGACCTGGGACCACTGGCAAGAGGTAGAAGTAGGATTTGAACCATGGGTTTTCTGAGTCCAAACATAATATCCCTCCCCCTTCCTAAGATGCTCCCCTAGATGTGTCGTCCTGGGCCATCAACCATTCCCTTGAATCATAAATGTCAATACAAGGGCATATATGCATAAGAATAGGCCCCTCAGGGCTGGGCTGTGGCTCAGCAGCAGAGCACTGGCCTAGGCATTCGAGGCTCTGGGTTCCATCCTCAGCACCATATAATATAAATAAATAAAATAAAGGTATTGTGTCTAACCACAACAACAACAAAAAAATTAAAAAAGAATAGGCCCCTCAAAATCATTGTTAGTTATCTCTGTGTAGTGCTACTGTGCATGATTTCCAGTCTGCTCATGCACATTTTCTAGTTATCCTATAATGAGCAGGTATTACTTATATAAAACAGGTGTTATTGCTTGTTAAAAGTGGAGCTAATAATTCATACTTCACGCTGGGCTTAAATAGTGAATCGGGGACTGGGGGACAGATGATACCCATCTTGACCTTTTGGAGTCCAGTGGGACCAACAGCCCAAATCCCGCCAACCCTCCCCTGACCTGAGGGGGTGGCAATTCTCAGGGTCATTTAAATTCTCTGAAGTCTGGTTCTGCAGAGTGTGGTTGTTTGGGAAAAGAATGGTCACAGAGACCCCTCCCACATCCGGCTCTGCTTTTTACTCTGCAAGGCTGCCCCCTTCTTTGGGAGGTGGTGCTGATAAAACTGAAGATGGTCTCCTGTCCCCATTCAGCTCTCATGCCAGCCCAGTGGACCTGTAGAGAGCATCAGTCAGGCCTACTAATCTCTGCTGCCCCACCCTGAGGGCCCTGCAGCAGCCACTGATAAATGTAGAGATCACCGTCCACCCTGAAGGCAAGAAGGGCCTTGGCCAGGCTTGAGGTGTGGCAAGGGCTGCCAGGCTTTCCTGTGTCATTCATGGGCTCTGCCTGCAGGAATCCTCTAAATATTCAGCAAGCCCTCTCAAGGTACAGCTCAAGCCAAAAGACAGTTGGCGGCAGCTGTGAAGGGGCCTTGAGGGACTGACTAGGGGGGGCAAGAGGCAAGGCACTGGCTTTGGAAGAGAGCCGGGAGGTGCCGAGACAATGCTGGGAAGGACCTGAGAGCACTGCCCCGCTGCTGCTCTGGAATCAGTGAAGGAGGGGACGAGACCATGTGTCAAACGCGGGCAGTGATGAGGCACAATCCTCTAGACCCCTCTTTTTCAGACAAAGAAAAGCCGAGGCCCATGCCCCTCAGCCACCCCAGGCCCATGCCAGCCCTGGCTGCTCTGAGCAGGTGGCACATCTGTCCTGCCCCGGGTGGGGAAGGTTAGGATAAAAACGTCCCCCACGCCCATCCCCAAGGACTTCACCGGCCTCACCCCAGATGACTCTGCTCTCCTGCGCCTGGAGGTGTCAGTGCTACCGCCCTGGGGGCCGTCTGTCACCTGGAGACTCCCTGAGCATTCCTGAAGACGCCTGGCCCATCTCCCACCCCCTGCAACAGAAATCAGACCTGGGGGACGCAGGTGTCTACCCCAAGATTCACAGCCATCCTGCCTTGCCGCTGTCGATCTGAGAAACCTAAAAAGGAGTATTTTCCGACCTCCGGTGGCCCCGCCTCCGTCTCCCCACCATCCGCGCGTTGACCCTCCTGGCAGCGCCCCTCGCGCGTCTGGGCTCTGTCTGTCGCCTCCACCCGACAAAAGCGTGGCGCCGGGGCAGGTGCCCAGCGACCCCGGCATCTCCCCAACAGACGCGTGTGTCACCGCGGCGCGCCCCTCGGGGCCTCTGCCAGTCTGTCCACCGGGAACAAAGCGTCTGGGGCGCGGCGAGGCGCAGCCCCGCAGCCCCCGCCTCGGCCGCGGGCGACTCTGCACGCGGGTCCCGCGGCGCCCCGGGCAGCTACTGTACCTGCTAAATTTAGCGGCGCCGGGTATTAATAGCCTGGCGCCCCAGCCCGCGCAGCAGGGGCGCGCGGCCGGGGCTGGACTGGAGGGGGCACGGAGGGGAGGGGGCGAAAGTCACTTACACCACCAGCCGGGAGATGATCCATGACACCATGGCGGGCGGCGGCGCGGCCCGGTGGCAGCGCGGCTCGGTGCGGGCGGTGCGGCGCTCGGCACGTCAGTGCGCGCACGGCCGCCGCCGCCAGACTGAGCGCGCTCTGCCCGCCCGGCTCTCGCGCAGTCGGCGCAGCCGCGGCACGTCCGGGCGGCGGCCCCAGCCCCCGGCTCCGCGCCCGCAGCGATTGGGCGGCGCGCGGTCAGGCTGCTGGCGGGACCGCCCCGCCCGCTGGCCCCAGCCCCCGCCGAGTTCGGGCGGGTCTGCGCCCTGGGCACCCTGCGGGAGACTGGGAGCCGCCCACCCTGGTGTCACTGGGGAAACCCAGGTCCGCACGGGGTCTTTGGGAGTCCATCTGCACCTGTCTGGGTGAGATGCTGTCACCGCTCACTCAGATAATGCGCTAGTCTCCTGAGGGATTGGCCTGTACCCAGACCTGACCTCTTCGTTCTGTCCCCCATAGGCCATTACTGTGTAAGAAACAACCCTAGGTTTGTGTCTCCCTAGACGATTCCTGAATCCCACTCAATCCCGTCCCTGCCTGCAACCGGATCGCCACCATAGGTTCCCAAATTGCCCCTAGCTCTGTTGCCGCAGGTGCTTCGGATTTTCCTATGAGCTGTCTCCTCCGGCCACCATGCTCTCGGGGCCTCACTGCTGGCCTTAGTTTCTTCAAGCCTCTGCTGAAGGGCTGGGAGAGCTGGAAGCCGCTGCCCCTGTCGGGAGCCCGGAGGAGCCACACTGGCTCCGACGTAAACATTTTAATGTACTTTAAGAACATTGCTTTAAATAGTATTTGTCTTGACCACAGAATTTCATGGTGCCCCTAGATTTTGCACTCCAGTCGGGAGCCCGGTTTTGCTCAACCCTGTGGTGGACCTGGATGGCCCTCTGGTACACAGGAGAGCTATGTCTTCGTCCTCAGCTTTGCCAGCTTCCCACTCTGCAGCAGCCCGGGTCCTCTGTGGTGCTGTCTCTGAGCCTGTTCTCTTGCTGATGCTCACAGCCTGTAGCATTCCGCAGCAGAGGAGAGACCCAGTGTGAGCCTTCTCTAAGGAATTCGCCCAGGAGGGCTTTGGGGAAGAGGCAAAGTGAACTCAGACCTTGGCAGGAAAGAGCCAGACAGATAGAGGCTGTATAGAGGTGCAGGTGTATATACGAACATGCTGGAGAAAGGCAGGAGACAGACTGGTGCACCTTGGTGTCTTCTGTGGTCAGGCGTCTCCAGGGAACACACAACCACCTGAGATGTGAGGTTTGTAAATGCTGTTTGACTCAGTTTCAAGGTCCTGGCTGGAGACTAGTCAGTTCCCTTCTTATCACATTCTCACGCTCCAGGCCACTATGCGGCCACTCTAGACACCCCAGGGTCAAGGACCAGACACTGGAGACAGCTCTGGCCAGAGCTCACTGGAACCATCAGTCAGCCCTTCCTGAGCCTGGTATTCCTCCTGCGACTTTTCTGCCCTCCTAAACCACAGGGTGGTGTTTGCTGACAGGTCCTCCCTTCCTCTGACTGTTACCCTGCTTGAGCCCTGATCCCCGAGGGAACTGGGAGAACAGAAGTGTGGAACTCCAGTTTCCCTCTCCTGGTCTGCCTCTGGCCTCACCATACCTCACTCAAGGGGAAAGAGTTAAACAAGTCTCTGCAGAGGAAGGTTTGAAACACTCACTAGGCAGATGGAATGCCAAAACCAGACCAGGAGAGCAGGCACCAAGGTGGCCTCCTGAGACGTCCTTCCTGGGCCCTCCACACACCCTGGAGAGGTTGGAAGATGGGTTATGGGCATTATCAGAAGAGGATGGAACCCACACTGCCTCCTTCCCAGAGCACGGTCCACACTTCAGGTGGAATTCTCAGGTTCAACTGTTGTGAAGAACAGGAGTTTCAGTTACCAAAATAAAACTCTTCATGGGGTTCAAATGTGTGTAGTCTAGAAGAATAGACCAGCCCCAGCTCTCTCCTGAGAGGTGGGAGAGGGCTCCTCCCGGCCCAGGGCTGTCGGGCAGAGGAGGGGAGGCAGAGGAGAGCTGTGCAACCCTCTATCTGTCTCAGTGCAACTGTTGCACAAGGCATCTCTGCACACTGGGCCCTCTGTGTTGTCCTTGACCCTGGAAAACGTGGGCTGGGAATGAACTCAGCCTTCTGGACCATGGGGTTCCTACAGCCCGTCTCCTGCTGAGATCCTTTTTGTATGAACCTGCGTCTTCTTTCTTTCTGCCACACCCCCCCCCTCGCGCATGCCCTTCCTGCTTCTGAAAAGAGCTCTCCACTTTTTACAGGGGACTGATTCTCTCACATTCCAACCTTAGAAATCCTGACTCTGTGCCCTTTGCCCTTTGTTGTCCCCACCTTGATTGGCTCATGGAAGCAGCAGGGTCACTAGACAAACTGGGTGAAGTTCTTGGCTAGGATTCTTTAAATGGAAAACGGGAAAAAGACTTCTGCTTCCCCCATGAAGCGCCAATCGCCAGGGGAAAGGCCCTCCTCCTATTGTAAACAAGTAGAAACCAGGGAGATGGAAATGAGGAGAGTCTTGGACTCACCATTCCCTGTCCCAGCAGATGGAGAACCCAGAGCCCAGCAACCACAGAGCAGGGGAGGCACAGACCAGGGCTTGGGCGGGGGGGGGGGGGGGGGGGGGCGGGGGGGGCTTCTGGGAAGAAGGAGGCCACGCACGCAACACGGGTGGTTATCTTCACACCAGCTGAAACAGAGAGGCCTCTTACACACCACGCACACAGCACACAGAGTCCCCAGAAGGATACCATCTTACTCGTGGGACTAAATGAGTCTTGAAACACTGACCTTCCTTAAAATTTAAAATCAAGCTTCAAAAGGCTCAAACTGATCCCAAGCACCTTACATGTGCTTGGACATACACCTTAAAGAAATTGAGCACCCACTATAATAAAATCCACAGCTCTGCTATGGCTCGAACATCCCTCTAGAAGGTGGGTGGAAATTTACCTGGCCGCTGCTGTTTGGGGAAGTGGGGCCCTGAGAGAGTTGAGGTGGATCTCCCCAGGAGGGTTAGCCATAGGGAACGCAGCTTCTTCTGCTTTCTCTGGCCCCAGTCCCCTTGCTCTCACCAGGAGAGGCCCTTGCTGGGTTACCATGCCACAGGAAGACCGGCCCCCGATGTGACCCTTCAGCCTTGGGCTGCCCAATCTCCAGAGCTCTGAGAAACACATTTCCTTTTCAAATAAATGATGGAGTCTGTGATGTTCTGTCATAACAGCAGGAAAACAGGCTAAGCCAAAGTGTGACACACAAACAAGAATCATCAGGTAGAGATCCTGACTCCAAGCAGACGAGAAATCAGTCAACTGAGACAGGCCCAGACATGGTGGACTAAGAAGGCAGGGTCCTTAGATTATGTAATGTTTGAACAGACATTTCACGGAGAAAAAAATAAAAACGGCAAAATAAAAATGCATGAAAAGATGTTTAGCACCATCCATCATTAGGGAAATAGAAATGGGAACCCGAGGCGTTTCTCTCTGCAGACACCAAAGAATGGCTACAATTACTAGGACTGATCTAGCAGCTGGAATTCTCCGCTGCTGGTGCAGGGTCCCGACTGTCCCCTGCAGGCCTGGGTATTAAAGGCTTGTTCCCAGGGTGGGCTGTCCACAGATGGAGTCTCAGAGGTGGGGTCCAGTGGGAGCTCCTCAGGAGGAGCCAGTCCTCCCCTTCTCTTTTGCTTCCTGGCCAGGGGTGACTGGCTTTATTCTGCCACTGGCCCTGCTGTGAGGTGCTGCCTCGGCAGGGGCCCCAAAGCAGCAGGGCGGATCGACCAAACCTCCAAACTGTGGTGCAAGCGGCCATAAGTTGGCCATCTCAGGCCCGTGTCTTGGCCACAGTGGGAAGGCAGAGTGGCACAACGACGTTTGGAAAATGGTCAGGCAGGGTTTTTATATAAACAGAAATGACTCCTTTTATGCGTTTATCAGAGCGTTAGAGTCATACGTAGTAGTGGGGCTCCTTTTGACAGGACCAGGCTTGTAGGGAACACAACGCGCTCCATCCAGTCCCCGGTGCTCTCCCTCCCCTCCACGGAGGGACACAGGGCAGCAGGGGAAGGGCACAAGCCGATGGCACAGGCAGCCGCAGATGAAGCTCACTCCTCAGTGAAGCTAAGTACAAGTGTTTTAAGAACATCGTTCCAACACGTGGGACATGAAGCTCTGTACCGGTAGATGCCCATATTCTTAGGGGTGTTTTCCTTATTGATTCATTTTTAAATGTTTACATATTGAGAAAGGAGGCTTTGTCCGTCATCCACACTCCGTCCGATGTCATTCTCAGCTGGTCACTTTCTTCGTCAGACGGCTCATGGTATTTCTTCCTGTCAAAATTTTATGTAGTCATATTTTCATAATTTTGGGACTACACGGATCATGTTCTGCAGGGGCCTTTCCCACACTAAAACTGATAGTTTAAAATTCAAAACTCTCCCCACTTTTCTGCTTTTATGGTTGCAGTGTTATACCCCGGGGTTCATGTTAGAGGAGTCAGCTGGCTGTCCTGAGAGGCCCCCCTGCCCTCTGCACTCTGTCCTACTGTTCTCTTCTTGGTCGGAATGATGCTGAATTTGTAGATCAACGTAGAGTCGGTGTTGGCGGGAGCTGGGCTGCGGCTCAGAGGCAGAGTGTTTGCCTCGCCTGTGTGAGGCACTGGGTTCGACCCTCAGCACCACATACAAATAAATTAATAAAAAATAAAGGTGTAGTGTCCACTGACAACTAAACATATATAAAAGAATTGGTGTTGGCGTGACATTTGTCTTTCTATTCAAGAGCAGGTTGTTTGTTTTCATTTACTCAGATCTTCTTCCATGTCCTTAAGAGTATTTCATTTTTTTTCTCTTAAAGTAGATCCTGTACAGTTCTTCACCTTGCCACTCTGACCAGTGTGTTGTACTGAGTTTCATAACTACATCATCATTTATTTAACCAGTGTCCTCAGTGGACACGTAGATTAGCTCCATTTTTATTTATTTGATTTTATTTTGGTGGCACTGGGAATTGAAGCCAGGGCCTGCAGGTGCTAGGCAAGCATTCTCTTGCTGAGCCATGTCCCCGTCCTATTCTTAACTTCTTTCCTTCTTTCTTTCTGTTTCTTCCCCCCACCCCCCTTGTGGAGGTGGGGGAGTACAGAGGGTTGAACACCAAGGTCACTTTGCCTCTAACCACACCCTCAGCCCTTTATAAAACTTTTGAGCATGGTCCCACTAAAGTGCTGAGCATATCACTTAGTTGTTGAGGCTAGCCTTGAACTTCCAATCCTCCTTCCTCAGCCTCCCAAGACTTTGGGATTACAGGTGTGCACCAGCACACCTAATCCTAGTTCCAATTTCTATCAATTAAAAAATAATCTAGCAATGAACACATTGGTAGCTATTTATTTTAGTGTATCTATGATGATTTTGTTAGGATGAATTCCCAGAAACCGAATGTTTAGGGGTATGCACATTTTTTACAGCTTTTGATGCCTGATGCTAAATAATATTATCAAAAAAGTTTCCAAAAAACGTTCCTTCAATTTTTGAAAATTGAATGGGCTTCCTTAGTAATGTGGGCCTCACCACATAATGATTAATATCTGTAACTTAACTGCAGGTACCCTGGGGGAGGGGAAGCAGCAGAGGGTGCAGACCTCCTCCAATGACTTGGTGGGAAGGTGCCTTGCAGGATGGTGTGGCCAGGTTCTGCCGTTCCTTCAGGCCCTAGTCCTATGGGGCTCTCACATCCCAAGGCAGGGGCACCCTGCATATTTGTATCTTTTGTATGATATGATCCTAAGGGGTTTCAGTGTTTCAGCTGCAAATGAACAAAAATATGAAGAGATTGATCCACCCTTGAAGAACCAGCCGTATCGGTCCATTCGGGGCTTAATAAAGAATTTTGATGGCGAACAGACTTTTGCCTTAAATATTGATATTAATACAGCAACCCAACATAAGGTCCAGGTACACCCAGAGATGAAGGTGAAGTTTCAGGGTGCTTAGTTAAGAGCCCTGGGTAAGACCCTGTCTTATGGTCACATGATCAGATGTGAATATCACGTTGTGAGAATGGCCTTAGGCCTGAGCCTAAGCAACTCCATTTTAAAAACTCCAGTTTGAAACCTGCAGTCTCACCAGGCACACCCACAGAGCCCTCCGGTGTGGCCTCAGATAAGTCACTTCCCCTCACCCTGATAAACAGAGTGTAGCCTCAGGCAGGCTGTCTTCCCCTGATAAGAGGGAAAGGTGAGAAGATCAGGGTGGAGACCCCCAGACCAGATGTTTCTGATCCCAGGGTAAATGATGTCATGGAAAAATACAGTTGTAGCTGATAAGGATTGAAAGGGGAGTCAAAAGCCCCAAAATTTAGTATAAATAATAGAGCAAGTAAACAGGGATTCAGCAGCCGGAAGAAGGATGCACTGGAGCTAGAGAGCCTGATGAGGACCTGACATCCCATCACTTGTCATCATTTCCTGATCCTCTGCGTGATCCTCGCTCTACAGCTCTCAAACTCTACCACCTCGTCTGGACCTTGGAGAGAACTGCAACTTCTCCCTATGTCCCTCTCCTCAACTGGTCATCCACTCCACGCCAAGAAAAGCCTGACTTGGTTCCGGACCTGGTCACCACAGTCTGAGTGAGTGTGCATCCGCTGAACATAAAGCTTAAGGCTTAAGACTTTTGAACTTAGCATGCAGAGGGAATGTCTGTCATTAGCCTATCATGATTAAGAGTGTTTTGCAGTGATTAGAATTAATCTAGAATTGTTTGCTGTGAATTAATTAATCTAGAATTGTTTGCTGTGAATTGATTATGTGTATTGCAGTGCCTAGCATTAAGGATTGTCATTTTCTTGATTAAGAACCTATAGAGTGAAAATGTATGGAGTAATTTGAGTGAGTAAAGCATTGAACAGGGGCAGAAGCATGTGGACATTCTTTATTTCTCCCCTCGACTGCATATGCCACAATTTTACCCATCATGACACATGTGCAAAAGTAAAACATTTAATTAAAATCTGTAACTAAGCCATTTTAATACTCTGTGTGTTAAAGGCTGGAGCGGTCCAGTCCAGAGGTCTAAGGATGGGGCTGGAGCCATCCAGTCTGGTTGTGGACACTTGCTTCCCTGGCCAAGGCGGACTGATCCAGGGTGGTCCCTCCTCATGCATGTCCATCAGAACTCTCCCCTGAGAGTTGTCAGTTGCGATCGGGAACTGTTACAATCCCCTTCGGATGGAGAAGGTCTGGGTCAGGCTGCTGCTCTTGCTCTCCTCTTCATGCGGAAGGTCTTCAAGGTTAGGAGGGTTGTAAGTGGACACAGACACAGTGAAGGGAAGAAGGAGAGCAGTATTCTATCCTCGGTTCTTGACTCTGGGGCCCTGTCCTTGCTGCCTTACCTGTGCTATGTAAGTGTCCCCAGCATATCCCTCCTTTGGGCACAGGTGATCCCAAAGCTTCTGGCACTTGCAAGCAAGAGTTCTGAGAAATATTGCACTCTCGCCTGGCAGCCCTCTTCGAGACCTTGGTGTCACTGCTCACTCCCATCAAACAGGCACTGGGTGAGGTGTGGATGTCTCAGGTGGTCCAAGTCCTCTGGCCACAGGCCAGGCCAGCATGGGCCAAGCATATCCATACCGTCAGGCTGGCCTGAAAAATGGAAAGGGACAACAAGGGCTGCGTCCTGGAAGACGAACAGTTAAATCCAGGGAGGCAGAGCCCAGCCTTGAGCACGAAGGGAACAGTGAGAACCCAAGAGCAGGCAGCAGAACTGGAGGCTGAGACGCTGGGCTGTGGGACAGCCAGCTGCTGGGGGAGGCAGGCCCCACCTACCATCTTCAACAACTTGGGTGGGTGTGGGGTAGGGGGGAGGCGTGGGGGAGGGGAGGTGTGTGTGGGAGGCTGTGGGCCCCTGTCCTAAAGGCCTGGGCTGAGAGTCCTGAGCACAGGAACACACAGGGAAGCAGATACCAAGCACAGGGCCTTACTAGTTTGGGGTGAATTTCTCCACCTTCGTGAGCCTTGTTTTCTTCATTTTCAGAGTGGGGCTAGTGATACACATCTCATGTTCTGTGCAGACTGACGCGGAGGGGCACCCACAGTGCAGGTATCTCACACACCAGCTGCAATGCAGGAGGTGGGTCTGTCCCTGTCCCCTGGATCTGGGTGAGGATGTCATGGCCTATTGCACAGGGAAGTGGTTCGCAGGACTTCCCAGGTGAGGGAAGCTCCTACCTTAGCTGCTACTCATTCTCAGAGCTCTGCACCACCAGGCTCCTAAGAGGAGTGCTGCTTTGCTGAGGCCACTGTTAGGGTTTAGACTTAGAATGTCCTCAAAGGCTCAGTCCCCATGCAGCAAGGCTCAGAGGTGGGGCTGTCAGGGAGGGATTGCCCCTTGAGGGGTCTGAGCTCCTCAGTGGATCAATACAATGGCGGATTCACAATTTGATGGCCCTATGAGGGGAGACATAAGCTTCAGAAACAAGTCTAGTTGCAGGAAGTCGGTCAGGGGCATGTCCTTGAAGGGTGTGTCTTGTCCCTGGCTGTCCTCTCTCTCTCCTTCCCAGCCACTATGACAGTGATGAAAGAGTCCCTAATGTCTGATTCCATTTACGTGAAACTCCAGGAAGACAGCTCTAATCTAAAAGGACAGGAAGCTGACTGGGGTTTGGATGGAGTGAGAAGACTGTGCAGATGTGCAGGGAGCATCATGGGGTGACTTTTCTACATCCTGATTATGATGGCAGTTTCATGACACAGAAATTTTCTTAAAACTCAATACTGTGCACTTGAAATGGTGTGACTTTTATTATGTGAAAATATAATTCCATAAAATTGATTTAAATAAATTTTTCTGTTTATATGTAACTTGATGCTCTGCCTAAAACCTGGGCTACAAAATGTTTCTGGAGTTCTCAAAGGAAGACACCATGTGGAGTGAAGGAGAAAGCCATCCTTTTACAGTTGTGAGAGGCCCTGGTCTCCGGGACCCTGGTTCTCCCACTCGGGGGCAGGGCTCTTGGTTGGTCTTACCCCGTGGGTCTTACCCCGTGCCTCGTGGTTCACGGGACACAAGCCGAGTGAATGCAGCCTTGGGGAACAGTTTCATGACTTGATGAAGATCGCCAGGATGACTGTCCCTCCTTCAAGTGGAGAGCCTGTGCACATGTTGTTCTGGGGAAGATGTGGGCACCGCTGTCACGTGGACCTAGCACAAAGAGCCTGCTGGGAAGAGCCCCTGTAGCTGGGGGCTCCAGCTTCCCTTCCATCTCTCTGCTTATCCTTAATTTTAAGGCGTGAGTGTGTGTACATGGCATCTGGCATGGATGGTTGGAGAAGGGGTTCTGCCTCAGATGTTGCCTCTTGCCATGGGGTGGGGTGGGGTGGTGGACAGGGGTGTGCTGCTCACAGGGTCTGGGGGCTCGTGGGAACATGAGGAAGGGCCTATTTAATGAGGGACTGTGAAGGGACCCTGGGCACCAGGGCTCCACCCCTGGAAGCTAACTAAGGGACAAGAATGGCCGAGCATACCCCTTTGGTGGCCTTCAGAGCAGCAGCCCTGATGCCCACAGCCCAGTCCACACCACAGCTCAGAGGCCTCCCTGGGTCTCCTTCCCCTCAGACCACTTGGCCTTTCCTTCTGCAGCCTCCTCAGCCAGCCTCACAATTGGCAGATCCTCATTTCTCCTTCTGCCTTCGTGGTGAAAATTCCTCTGAACCCCCCATCAACACACCCAGGACCTCATGGCTACTTGCACACTCAGCCCCCCAGTCCCGGCTTTGCCTCTCATCCTGAATGAGAGGACAGTGCCTCGGCTGCACTATGACCACTGGCTGCAGGTCCTGCAGGCTTGAGCCCAAGCAGGGTCCTGAATTCCCAGACTCCGGAATGGCATTTAGGTTTTTCCCCCGAAACACTACCCTCCCTTCTGCCACTCCTGCCCCTCACTACAGACACCCTTGGCAGGACGCCCCCATCCCTCACTGTCCCCGGGGCCCACCACAGTGCTCTGGACTGTTCCTGCTGGTTAGAGCCTCCTCCTTTGGGATCCCACCAGAGCCCATCTCTGGGTGGTTTGGGGGCCACTCCAGCCTCTATTCACCGAGGTGGGCATAGGCATGCCCAGAGTCACCCACAGTCCCTCGACAGCACGTCACAGATGCACTCTAGCCTTGTCCCCATCTTGGCAGGGTCCTCTCTGCTGACCCTTCTACGCTTGGCTGAGTGCTTCAGCTCTGTTGGTCGGTCTGCTCTTGACATTGGCTTCATGCTGAGTGCCAAAGTGCGGTGACTCTAGTGCAAGAAGACTGATCAATGCGCCTCAAGCGGAAAATCTGTGAGTTAGTCCGGCTTCCCGCAAGCGCAAGTGTTGTAAAGCCAAAGCTACAAAGATGAATCAACACTGCACATCAATCACGGGTCCCCCAGAGGCTGGCGGGAACCTCACTCTGCACCTGCCCTCGGAGCAAAGTTTCAGTGTTCTCGAATTCTGTGTCCCCTATGACCTCGCAGAACAGGCCACTGGCACAGGAGAAGGGCTGGACTCTATTGCTGGGTGTCCCCCACTAGAATGTGCGCTCACAAACACAGACATTCCTACCTTTTCCCCTGGTGTGTTCAGTCCTGGTTCCTAGAACAGGGCTCCCAGCAGGCCCTCAGCAGGTACATGAGGAGGAGCAAGGGAGGAGAGGGTTGGACTGCACAGCCCGAGCCCTGGGTCACCTGGCATAGCAGTGTCCACTGGGGTCTTATCCTGGCCATGTTCAGGGCCAAAGGGTGCTTCTCCCACCTCCCTGGCCTCTTGCACGTCCCTGGCCACTCTGCACTTGCTTCTTCAGGACTGCTGTTCCCAGAACACACAGGTCACAGTGGCAACAGCTCCTCTCTGGTCGCCCAGCTTTTGACTCCAGGGGCCTGGGGAATCCTGGTGGCCTGTGGTTTCTGGCTCCTTGCTCGCGTGGCCCTTGGCAGGCACCCATTCCCTGTGAGCTTGCTCCCGGGTGGGGCACGCCACCTCTTCACCCTGGGCTTCTTCACCAGGTTGACTCAGTAGCTCCTTCTCTCTCTGCCTCTCTGATATTTACGTTGGCTGCACAGATGACCAAAGACAACATGGTCCCCGCAGCCCCAGACTTGATCCCCCAGGTTGGCAGCCCCAGAAAGAGAACTGTGTTCCCAGAGCAGGAATCAAGCCTGGGGCAGGGTGATGGGCTTCTCGTTCCAGCTGGCTTCAGCCAGCCCCCCTTTAGCTTCCTGCGTCCTTCAACAGTAGCTGCAGCCTCCATGGCAACCCTCCAAAACGCTGGGTGGCTGGGCGAGGCTGGCCCTCCTCCAAGGCCAGGAGGTGTGCTCTGGGCAAGGCCCGCTGAGAGGTGCAGGAAGTCCACACTTCCCTGCCACACATTGTTCTGCAGAACTGGCTGAGAAGTCTGGAAAAACATGCTGTTCTCCCTGCAAAAGGGAGAGCTTTGCCCCCTGCAGTCAGGTTTCCCACCAGAGAAAAGCCGGTTAAGCCCTCCAGGAGCAGCACTGAGGTTTCCAGGAAGGAGAGTCCGTCCCTGAAGATTAGTAATAATAGTCAACGAGCGTTCCCACCTCCTGTGCTCATCCACACAGAATGTCCACGGTAAGACAAATCCAGTGCGTGACACAGGGAGCACCAGGGTGCAGCAGGTGGCACTGGGTGGACAGGGGAAGCCCCTCCACCCCCGAATCTCAGTGCTTCCCGGCCACAGAAGCAAAACAGCAGCACCCTTGCTTTAGTAAAATGAAGGCACCTGAGGGCTGGGGGTGGCTCAGGGCAGAGCCTTGCTCAGCACACATGAGGCCCTGGCCAGCCTAGCAACACAGAAAGGACAGTAGCAGGCCACTAAGTGAGGAGAGTGTGCCCATAGGTACATAAATAAACATAAGTGACACCTACATTCATAATACAATACGATCTGCAAAGGATATAAATGTCGTTATCGTGTAAATACACGTAGTCAGGTTTCATATACACACATACATGTTTATTTACACTGCTGTTTATATACTTTCCTTTCAATAACCAGGTGCCATTATTTTAACCAAATCATCTTTTGCTTTTATCTTTTAATTGATCTAGTTAAATGGTCATTTAAGACAAGGTCAACATGGAGACTTTGAGCTGACTGTGAGCAGGACTTCTGGCTTCAGTGGCTAGACTCACTGTCATTTCCTTTTTCTGATGGGTAGATGAGAGATCCAGGGTTTAGTTTTCTTCTAGTTATTTTAATTCAGAATTAATCACAGCCTTTCCCTTTTGTCTACATGCTTCTGTGGAGCTAAGTGAGTGGCCTCCATGAACTCTAACCCACCTGGAGCCGTTGTACGTGCTGGCTGGCCCTGAATAGGAGGGCCATGCAGTACTGCTGAGGTGCTGGGTGCAGGCCCAGGCTGTGTGGGTGCAGGCCCCTGCACTGAACCGCTATGCTAGGGAACAGCTGGATTCAGGAGAGAATCCTGGGAACCCAGAGCCAGAGCCCCAAGAAAGGGCCCAGAGAAGGCTGCTTTGTGTGTTTTTACTGTTGGCTTCTTAAAATGGGTGACCCTGGGTACAACCAAGGCCCAATGACATGCTGGGTGGTGCCGCTGGGGGCCCTCTGCACCCTGTTGTGGACCAGGATTGTGTTTCCCTGCACAGGCTGGGCTCAGGGCTCTGGGTTCAGGGCTCCAGGCTCCATCCCAGCCAGCATGCTGGCTCTGATGCACTCACAGAGCTGCTGGGTGTTCCAGGCTGGATTCAGGAGAAAGGGGGCTGCAGGGGGTAAGAGACAGGTTGCATTTCTTTTCTAGGGAACAGGAAGCTGCCCTGGACCCCAAGGGTGAGCCTGGCATTCACACATCTTCGCTAACCCCATGAGATTGGCTTAAGGGTTGGTTATGTCTGCTCAGGGATGTCCTTCCCAGAAGGGGACATCTCTACCACAGAGCCCAAGTATGCAGGTGGTGCTCATAAATGAGCAGAATTCTGCAGAATACCTGCAAAGCTGGGTGCAGGCGACAACCCAGGAGGCCAGAGCGTTTGGTGCTGTGATACAGACCTTATTAATAATGGTGCCATCCACCAAGCGCCCTGCCTACCAGGCGCTGTGCTGAGTGCTTTGTAAGCATGTCCTGTTTTAGCCTCACGTCAGGCCTTTTGACATAAGCAATGTGTCCAAGGTCAAAGAGCTAGTAAGTTACAAAGACGGCAGATAAGATGTGTGTACTAGAAAGAGGGTAAAACCCCAGAGCTGAAGATAGCACGGGCTTCAGACAGGATCCTCAGGAGAAGCCAAGAGCAGTGGGGGAAACCTGTAAAACAGGTGGAGACGGTTCCAGCCGAGTCGTTCTGAAGCCAAAGGACAGCAAGTTCCCCAGGCTCTTCCTCGCGTGTCCACAACCCTCTGGAGATATAAACCGTTGCAATTCTTTTTTAAATGAGTAGAGTGGAGATCCAGAGCCTTCCAGATGGAAGGACTGCCCCAAGCGAAACTTATCCTACAGCCAGGTGCTGCCGTTGAGCAGAGAGAGGGAAACAGAGCAGCAGCTCTGGTCTCTGCGGCTCCTATCCACAGACTCAGCCACCCTGGGAATGGAATCCTGGAAAAAAGCTGTGTCTGTGCAGAACATGCACAGCTGTCTCCCCCTCGTGTGACTCCTACACAACACGGTGTAGCAGCTAGTCACATAGTGTTTACATTGTATTAGATCTGATAAGTCACCCAGGGGCTGTGCATAGGTCCTATGTGAATACCACACCATTCTATATAAAGGACACGGTCATCACAGATCTGGGTGTCCAGAACTACTCCCTCATGGTACAGAGGGACAATTGTACAAGAGTGTCTTAATAAGCCACTGTACAGGGCATTGGAAAGTGTCCCATGGCCTCCTGAGCTGCAGGAGGAGGCAGGCTGCACCTGGCGCGGGGTCTTTTGCTGGAGCACCCACCCCCCAGCAGACCCTGTGAAGCTGTTTTATCCACAGGAGTTTATCATGGGACTAAGTCTGAAGAAAGACCCCTGGTCCCTAGACTTGATTCTCTGTAGTCCCATGATATTGGCCACATCTCCTTACCCTCTGAGCCTCCGTGTCCCCACCAAGAAATGGGGATTATGTAGCACCCCTCTCCAAGGGTGGTCAGGAGCCTCATAGCCATCAGTGGGCGTCAAGAGCAAAGAATGTGCAGACCCCTAGCACTAACCAAGGGCTCTGCTGTCACATAGAAGAGGACACTGCTGTCCAGGGACAGGAACAGCACCTCGAGGTCCAGGCCAAGGAGTCACAGAACCAAGACAGGACAGCGGCTGACCCACTGCACACACCGACCTGCATCTCCTGTATGCCAGACATGGTGTGAGGGCCTCGCAGCTACAATCCGTAACGTTCTGAGAGTCTGGGAGTGACCTGTGAGCTCCCTACTGTGCAGATGAGGAGGCTGAGCCCAGGCAGCCAAGTGGCCGGCTCCAGGCTGCAGAGCTGCTTAGTGGCAGAGCCCAGGCGTTTCTCATTAGGCTGTTGGACTTTGCCTCAATCAGGTGACATGTTCATTCGCAGCCAGTCTAAGAGACAGCTGGTAAGAGTACAAAGGCAGGAGGCTCGGATGTGATTTCTATGGTGCCAGGCTGTTTGGGGGACTTGGCCTTCGTCATGGGCTCCAGGAGAGCCCCTGGAGTAGCCACAGAGGTCAGTGCCCTCTCCTTTTTGAGCCCCCTTGGGGGCTTCCCCAGCTGCCTCCACCTTGAGCTTCCTGGGTGTCTGGCTTCCCACAGGGTTGGGGACCCAATCAGCACAGCCTTTCAGCTCTGGGCTCTAGCCCCAGCTTCGCCCCTGCTGCCCTTGGCCTCTCTGCACTCCACCCCTGCCCCCAACAGGTGTGGGATCATGTGCCTCCGTGGCTTCCTTTACTCTAAGGATCATACAGAACCGTGTGCCTAAGAAGTGTCACACTGTAGTCCCTCAGTTTGCTTTGTCCCCCACACCCTCAGGCTGCTCTGCCCTCCTTAGCCACACACCACTTTCCCTCTAGCTGCAGGCCCATCCAACGGCAAAACACAAACTCAAGTGGAAATCGGTCGGGCCACATGTAATCACAGCAACCAGCACAGCAGCGTGTGTCCCAGGCCGCTGGGAAGCGCCTCAAGTGGCTTCTTGCCACATCTTCACCCGAGGCCTGTCACCTCCCAAGGTTTCAGAGACAGGGAGTAACTTGCCTCTGGTCACAGGCATGTGGTGTCAGAGCAGGATTTAGACCCGCAACCCAACCCGGGCTGACAGCTGCCCCCACCGGCCCCCACTCGCCTGCCTCCTGCCATCTGTTCCCCTGAGAAGCCAACCTGGGCCACTCGACCTTCCCCCCGGGGAGCCAGGAAGCCAAGGGAACGCTCAGGTTCTGCAGTCCAGAGAAGGGACTCCTTGGGGACCTGGCCTGGGACTGGTATGCCCTCTGGGGGAGTTGGCAGAAAGGCCCCCACAGCAACTGAGTGAGGGCTCAGGGCCTTGGGAGACCCACGGGGAGGGAGGACAGTTCAGTGGTGTTTGCCCAACTGTGAGCCATAGAGGGCGCCGGGAGCAGGTGGGTGAAACTAGGAGCTGAGGCCCCGTGGCACTGGCATGGCAGGACAGGCTGGTGCTGCCCAACTGGCACCCCAGCACCACGTTCAGCCTGGGTCCACGGGGGGGGGGCAGACAGGTGAGGCAGGAACTATTCCTGTCTAGCCCTGAGAGGGTCCCACCCGACAGGAATGGGACAACTGGGGCCACTGGGGCCAAAGGAATCCCCAATTTGGGTGTGAAGTTAAAATTAAGAAAAGCCCTGATGTGTCCGGGCTGAGGTGGTCGTGCCAGGGCTCTGGGACAGTGACAGATGGCTCTGGGGAGAAGGAGCTGTGGGGGCCTGCTCAGCCTGGTACACCTGAGGGTGGCAGAGTGCACGTGGGGGCATCTGAGATGGACAGGGGTGCACTAGCCTCCTGGGTCTCGACGCATGGGCCCAGCCAGCAGCTCCGGCACTGCCCAGGACCTTGGTAAAAAGAATTAGGACTCCCCACCCCAGACCTGCGCAATGAGAAACTGTCCCCAGGCTCCTCCCAGGACTCTGACGAGAGAAAAATTTGAAAACCACTCACCTCCAGGGGTTGTTACCAGGTCTGTTTTCCCCTGTTTGTTCATCAAGAGTAAAACAGTAATGGTCTCACTATAGTGAGCTCACGATGAGGCATTTACTGGGAAGCCCCACAAAAATGAAAAGAACGTTGTGCCTTCTCGCCAGGACACAAGAGCACAGAAGGCAAAGGCTAGCCTGGCCCAGGTGACTTGCAATCTAGCCAAAGCCAAGCACCACGGCTGGGAGGAAGATGAGGTCATGAGCACTGACAATGGAGATGTGTGATTTGGATCTTGAAGGATGTGTGCGAAGTCCAGCAAGCAGAGAAGGAAGCACTTATTGTCACTTCAACCTGGGGTCCCTGACACTGACCAGAACAGAATAGTGGTCACCCTGGATATTATTTAATTCACTGGACACATGGGGCAGGTTCATTAGCTGGTTGCCCTCAATAATAACAGGAAAGGGAAAATAAATGATCCTTATGTGTGCACAAGGTCACTAGCCACCAAAGATTATGGCTGGAGATTGTTCCACATGCCACTGGTTCTGAGTAGGAGCAATACACAGAAAAGAGAAATACCCAGTGAGAGAAATCTCTGAGCTCAGGGCTCTGGAGTTGCAGGGTCCAAGCAGAAGAGGGAAACTACACCGTGATTTGAACAAGGAAAGTCTAACTAAGAATTAGTTAAATTAATGGTTTGAATCACAAGGGGTTCACTCATAAAAAGCAAAGATAATTCCAAAGAATATAGAAGTGGCAGGCTAAAGATGTGGCTTAGTGCTACAGTGCTTGCGTACCATGCACGAGGCCCTGGGTTCCATCCCTAGCACAAAATAAATAAATAGGTTATAGGCATGGCGGATATTCGAGGAATAATCACATCTCGGGGCTGCGGTGGCCAACAGGACGGCAGATTTGCTGAGGCCCGTGCCTGCAGATCTTGCTGGAGACCAGCCCCTTGAGCAGGACCAGCTGCTCAGAGGAGTGTTGCTGGAGGTTCTCCACTGTGAAACCACCACTGGGTGCCACCGGAGCCTGGGCAGAGAAGCCACTGCTGAGGAAGAACCACCTGGACCCAGAGCAGAACCTCCCACCCGCGGAGCCTCCCCAGCCTCCTCTGCTGATAGAGCTTTAGTGGCCCTGGAAAAGGAGAGTATCTGAGTGTCCCAGCCCTGCTTTCATAGAGCAGGCAAAAAGGGTGAAGTTGTAGCTGAAAAATGATAAATTGATAAGTGACACTCTCTATAACCAACTACCTTCAAGGTTCCAGACACTAAGAAAGGGTATCCTTTGATTTGTGTGGGACCCACCTTCTGGTAGGAGACCGCTTGGCTGGGCTACAGGTGCAGGTTAGCAGGCGGAGGCTCACCCCACGGGCACCAGCTGTGTGTGTGTCAAATATTTATAGATGTTCCTTCCCTTCCACTTGGACTTCCATCCTAGGAACCCACAAGAAGCAGATGCCACCAATTATTCATTGCCAGGATATTTGCAAGAGAGGCAAAGAACTGTTCAAAGTCTGACCCTGGGCGGCAGGGCGTGAGGGTAGTTAAATAAATCAGGGTACATTTATAAGACAGAGTATTGTGTGCTCATGGAAGGGACATTTAAATAATTCTAATGGAACAGAAATATATTCAAGATGCCATGTAAAAAGGAAAAAGGAACAAAAATGTGTCCATTGTATATTCCCAACGAAGCTGAAATAATCAAAAATGGATGTGTGTATAACAATCCAAAAGAATGTGGTAATCCATCTCTGAATGGTGATTAATTTTTCTCATTTTCTTCCGATTTGTCTATATTTTCCATGTTTTCTGGACTGAACATATGTTATCTTCATAATTAGAAGACACTGTAAGGGCCTGGGAGGAGGCTCAGTGGCAGAGCGTTTGCCTACATGCTTGAGGCCCTGGGATACACACACACACACACACACACACACACACACACACACACACACACACACGCTCACAGGCATCTTGCTCCTGTTCAGCAGCAGGAGACAAGCCTGATATCACAATTGCTTCTGGAAGCTCATGCTCAAGAGGGGAGTCCTCCCTGGGAGCACAGACCTTAAGTGCCTATGGGCGGTGCCCCTGGGGAGAAGAGGAGGGGCTTTTCTGCCCACTTCATCTCCTCCCCTATGATCTCTTGAATCGTTATCCTGCCCTTCCCCCGCGCAAGAACAGAAAGAGAACAAAACCCGCAGCGTGGCTGTGACTCAGTCCCAAGAGAGGTCCTGATGCAGCAGCCAACTCACTGCAGCGGTCAGGACACAGAGCCGCCACCTTCCTGCAGCCTCCCTGCCTGGTTCATTCCTAGTTGATGTCCCCTCCCAAACAGTCACCAGATAAGACAGGTCCCTTTCCTCCACCTTCCACCTGCCAGAGCAGCATGCTGGGCTCCTGTCTGGGTGTGGCGCTCTCTCTTTCTGTCTCTCTCTGTCTCTTCTCTCTCTCTCTCTCTCTCTCTCTCTCTCTCTCTCTCTCTCTCACACACACACACACACACACACACACACACACACACACACACACACGGAAACTCCCTGGAGGCCAGAGCTTACATTAATTTAAGCTGAAATACCCACCCTTGGCCAAGGCTGCTGTTTGAACCGCACAGAGGTGTCCAAGCTGGGAGAACTAGAGCGACCAGGAGCTCCGTCCCCTCCTTCTCTAGGGCACTCAGCTATCCTTGCAGGAGAGTCCCGTGCCCTTGTGCAGTGGGGGACAGAGAGTCATGATGGGTGAATAACATGCCAGGACAAAGAGGTCCCAGGAGCCTATCTACCCTCCTGAGGCTCCGCAGAAGTCACGGAGGGAGCCGGGGAGACTCCAGTGCCAGAGTCCCCTAGTCATAAAGAGGAGATGCTGTAGGTAAAAGACAGTCGGCGAGCTGCATGGCCATGGCCATCTGATGACACAACCCAGGAGGCTTTGCCTCCAGAGTGGGCACAGCCATCCTCAGCTGCTGGAAGAGCTGTTAGCTGACCAGTGTTACCTGGGAAGTGCCCTGGCTGTGGGATTGCCCTGGGGCGGGGGAGGCCTCACACATCAATGACCAGTGGACATCAGCCTCCCTGATTCAGTTTGGGACAACTCTGAGGCCAGCCAGCAGTCCCTTGGAATGTGCCAAGGCCTCGGTGGCTACCAGCCCTGCCTTCCTGCCTTCTGTGGGGCTCTCATGGATACAGACCCTCTCTGCGCACGGCTCCATCTCAGGCTGGGGACAGCTGAGGCCTGCAGTGGTCCCAGGAATCCGACTCAAGAATGGGTTTTGGACCAGCTGCTGGCTCACTAGCAATGAGGACCCCAGAACCAATGGCTGAGCGTATGCTTGGGACAAGAACATGGAGCACTGGACAAGGCCCCTGAGCACACGAGACCTGGAGGGCAGACCCAGTGGACAGACCGGAGGACCTTCCAGGAACGTGTAGGGAAACCAGTGGGGGTCCCTGGGTAGGGCGTGGCTGGACTTCACTCATCCACAGGGGACACAGTGGAGAGGGGAGTGTGTAGAAAGACCACACAGGGAGCTGTGGGCAAATGCCAGGCAGGGAGAAATCCTGCAGGGACAGAGACCAGGCTTGTTGAACATCGGGGCGTATTGTGAAATATGGAAGATACAGTAAGCAGGTTTGGTGTCATATGTGTATAAGCCTAGAACAGCTCAGAAAATTACACGAGAAGCTGGCATCTGTATGTGCTGGCCAGAGGCAGGCAGCCAAGAGACCGTGGGAGGGGGGTCACTCTTCAAAGTACCTTCATCACATGTCGCACATCGGTGCCCTGTAGTCCTATTGCCTTTCCAACAGGTAAACAGATATTTTCCCCATACATTTTATTGTGCATTATAATTATACATAATGACAGGACTGGCAAATCTGTTTTTAAAGATAAACAATCAAAATGGGAGTATTTGCAGTACAAAACTTAATACTGATGTCTCTGTTGTGTCAATATTGTTTATAGGTCCACAAGAAAAAGATAAACAGTTAATAGAAAACAGTATTCACCTATTTGTCTGTTTCAGCTTCGTGACTATGATAATTACTGTGATAATCAACTTTTAAAGAGAAGAGGTTTGTTTGGCCCAGTTTTGGAAGTTTCAGCCCTTGACCAGTAGATGGGGTTGCTCTGGGCCTGTGGCGAGCAGCATCTTAGGGCCAGGAGCCATAGTGGGGAGAAGCAACCTGCCTCATAGTCAGGGCGCAAAGAAAGAGGCTGGGGTACACTCTGGCCCCCAGTGGCAGCACAGCGACCTGAAGGCCTCCCCGTGCCCGCCTCTTACAACCTCCCCACTGCCCACCTCCTGGGAACATGGGCTCTAGAAGACACTCCAGATTCAAGCTCTAATGCCGTCTTCCTCCACGTATTGAGTGAGGTCCAGATTGTGTGGGCTGAGGACGGGGTGGCCAAGAAGCTAAACCAAACCCCTGGCACCTCGGAGGCTGGTGATCAGTGACAGGGTCATAGGCAGAACCACACCCAGGCCACTCACAGACACCAAAATACTGGTGGCCACAAAGAAATAGGATCCTCACTGTTAAGAGCCACAGCCCAGTCAGAAAGATGCCTGGCATTTGCCAGAGGAAATGGTTGTAAGGTGACGCCAGCGAACCATTGAGATGATGATTTGAGTTAAGCTATATATAATTGCTGTGATGCTGGATTGATTGTATTGTATATTTGACCTTTACTGTCAGGCTATAGGGCGGCTCTTGCTGCCTCGGGGGCCTGCTACTTTGGAGTTCCCGAGAGTTCTGGTGGGGGGGGCGTTCGGAGAGATTGGACGGAGCCCATTGGAGGGAGTGTGGTTGCAGTGTGGTGTGTGCAGTGCCGGTGAGAGTTGGGGAATAAAGAGTTGCTGTTTGAATCTACAAGGCTTTGTGGCGGCTCAGTTATTTGTGCCCAGCCAGACTGCGGCACCTCACACAGGCAGATGTGAAGTGAAACCAGAAACACTTCACCATGGATCATTCAGGACCAGGACAGCGAGGGCCAGTAGGTCAGAGGCGGGGGTGGGGGTGGTGGTGCACGGTGGGGACTTGCCCTGTGTTTAACTTAGAGCCAGCACCCCACTTTTAGTGTCCAGAAAGTCATATTAACAAGTAGCATTTGTCGTGATTTTTTTTTAAACATTGAAAGCAATCTAGAACTTCATCAAAACATATATAGCTAGGCAGGCACCCTGGTGCACACCTGTAATCCCAGCAGCTCAGGAGGTTGGGGCAGAAAGATCCCAAGTTCAAAGCCAGCCTCAGCAACTTAGCGAGGCCCTAAGCAACTCAATGAGACCCTGTCTCTAAATAAAAAATAAAAAGGGTTGGAATGTGGCTCAGTGTTTAAATGCCCCTGGGTTCAATCCCTCATCCTTGGTTACCAAAACAACAACAAAATCCCCACAAACCACACACACACACACACAAATAACATAAATGGAAAATGACATATCTACATGGATAGTACTATTTTGATGTTAAAATAATGATATAAAAGCCATAGATACTGACCTGGAAAGAGGTTAGCCGACAGAGTATATAAATATTTACCAGTTTAGGTTAAAAAAAGACTCCATATTTTTTAGTTTTGGAATAGTTGTATGCTCAAAGGAAGTTTCCCAAATAGTTCACTGAAGACTGTCCCCTTCGTCCAGTTTCCCTGGTGGTAAAATCTCACGTATCTGTGATGGAATGCAGACACCGGGAACTCGCCGTTCTCACCATGCCAAGGAGGAGCTTCTCAGATTCTATCAGGTTCTGTGTATTAATGTGGGCGTGTGATTCTAGGCCACTGTGTCCCACACAAGTCCACGGAGCCACTGCCACAGCGCAGGGGCACACCGTCTCACACAAATCCTTGTTACCGCCACTTCACTCCATGTGCCCTGGTGGCACAAATCTGCCCCCTGTACTACGATTTTGCTGTTTCAAGAGTGCTGTTGTAAGGGACCGGTGAAACGTAGGAGGAAAAGACCACAAGAGACTGGCTTCATGCAAAACACACAAGGGGATTTTTATTGAGG
Organism: Ictidomys tridecemlineatus; assembly: GCF_052094955.1. NCBI lineage: Eukaryota > Metazoa > Chordata > Mammalia > Rodentia > Sciuridae > Ictidomys > Ictidomys tridecemlineatus. The sequence continues at coordinate 1,705,645 of NC_135488.1, read as the reverse complement.
ATCCCAATTCAGCGAGCTGAGACTCTAGGCCCACTCAAGAAGAGAGAGCATCCCAGAGCCCAGAGCAGGGGTTGAACAATGCTTAAGTACACCTTTTGGGGAGGGGGGGGAGCTTTGCATACATCACAGTCTCCTTTAACAAATCACCTTACACCGTGGGAAAATCAAACAATGATTCTTAGACTTGATTAGTACATTCATTGGCGGGAACAGGGCTGGCTGGAGTGATAGGTCTTTCCTAAGGAGGGGGTTACATTTAAACTGATTGGTTTGGACCCTGAATATCTACATGACAAGCTGCACAGGGTCTTGAATGCTTACGTGAGGAGTTGCACAGGATCCCAGGCCATGATTCAACTAAATGGCCAGTAGGGCCTTGTCCTAACTGCCTCAGGAATTTAACCCATGCTTTGCAGTTTAGAAGCAGGTTTATAATGCCTGGTCCTTTACATTTTAACTCAGGCTTTGCAGCTTAGAAACTTTACCCTTTCACTGTAGAAGGGGGATAACAAGGCCTGGGAACTTTGAGATTGTTTCTTTTCACTTACCAGATTGCCCTTGAGGTTCAGGTTGGATCAATAGCTTGTTCCTTTTTATTGCTGTGTAGTATTCTATTAAGTGAGTGTAACATTATATGTATTTTTGGGTGGGGGAGGGTACTTGGGATTGAATTTAGGGGCACTCAACTACTGAGCCACATCCCCAGCTCTATTTTTTATTTTGCTTAGAGACGGGGTCTCACTGAGTTGCTTAGCACCTTGCTTTTGTTGAGGCTGACTTTGAACTCAAGATCCTCCTGCCTCAGCCTCCTACAATTTTTTAACTGGGATTACAGGCTTGTGCCACCCCACCCAGCAACTGTATATATTTTTGAAACAATGTATCTTTATAAGCAGTTATAAAGTTAGGAAAGGATACACTATAAACTAGACGGAGTTACTTCTGGGAGCTAGAATTGGAGCTGTCAGAAAGAGGAATATTTAAGATCCTTTTGTGATTCAAAACAGGAGTTTATGGGTGATTTTTCTTTTGTTTCCTATTTTTCTTTTTTTTAAGAATTAAAATACACTAAAATAACTTTGCCAGAGAAGGGGGGGATGCGTGGCAGTTTTCATGAAATGCTATTATGTACTCACATGCCTGAAACTTCGTTGGCTGAGGGTTTGTGTTGGGATTGAACCCGGGCCTGGCAGCCAGAGCTACCACTGAGCCCAGCCAGGCCTGTAGGAAATCAGAGAGTCCCTGCTGCTGTCTGCGACCCCTCATTAGGGCCCCGCCAGGTCCCGCAGAGTCCAGCTTAACAGAGGTTTGTGAACCGCACCCTGGACCTACCTGGTGAGGTGCGCACGTGGGGCGCGCCCCGGGGCCCAGAGCCCTGCGTGGTGGACCAGGGCGAGCCGGCGCGCCCGGTTCAGAGCTCGGCTCACAGCATCAGGGAGGCGGAGTCTGCCCAGGTGGCCACGGCAGGCTTGCTCTGCCCTGGTCAAGTCACGTTCTCCCAAGGCTGGCAGGTAGGCTGACTGGACCGCGGGCTGTTGGAGCGACAGAGCTCCAGATCTCGAGGCCACCCCAGGGTTGGCCGATCTGCTCTGAAGAGGGAGGCGCTGCCAGCCCTGCAGTGGCGGCCAGTAGCTCTGTTTGTGGGAGTTGATGTTAATGTGGGCAGAACATCAGTGAGGCACGTGGAATAGGTGAACAGGCCCCAGGAAGTCTAAGTCTGCGCTGCGCTGCGGGCTCCGGGGGGCGGGCGCCGGGCTGCAGCCTCCCGCCTCGGCTGCCCGAACGCGGTCCGCGGAAGGTGTGAGCACTGCGGCAGAGGTGCGGGAGGGGTGAGCCGGGCCAGGAGGCTGTGCACCTGCGGGGACTGCGGGCGGGAGGGGGCAGTTCAGCTCCGCTGCCTGAGTCGCCCTCCTCCAGGGCAGGAGCACACCTCGCCCTGTCATGGCTGCAGGCTGGGGGCCTCCCGAAAGGCCAGCCGGCAAGGGCCCTCCCGCAGGCCCTATGCCCTGCTGCCCGGGAGAGCCGGGGGCGGGTTTAGGTAGTTACAGCAAAAGAGACCTGGAGGTGCCCTGGGGTCACCCCTTTCTCTCCAGCTGCTTTGGCGCCTGCTGCTGTGGTACCGGTGGGAGGCTGGGAAGAGGGACTTCCACATAATGGGTCAGGAGGGAAGTGTCTGGCAGGGCAGCCTCACTGGGGAGGCCAGGGCCTCTGACCTCTGCCCCTGGGGCCTCCGGCCAGGGCAGGTGTTTCAGTCAGCCTTTTAGTGGCCTTCCCAGTAACAATGTAGAGGAGGACATGGTTATTGTGGCTCAGGGTTTCACTTCACCCATGGTGGGCTGACTCAGTAACTCTGGGCAAGAAGTGATGCAGAACGTCCTGGAGGAAACACTTGGGGAAAGCAGCCCAGGAACGGGCACCAGGAAGCAGAGCGAGCACTGCTCACCAGGGACAAAATATAAACCCCAAGGCACTCACCTCCTCAGGCCACACCCTCTGCCTGCAGTGACCCCCCCCCCTCCAATCCAGATCAGTGAGGCACTGATGGAGTGCAGCTCTCATCACCCATCATTTCACCTCCAGACTTCCTCGCACTGTCTCACACCTGAGCTTTTGGGGGGCACCTCACAACCAACCACTGCAGCAGGTCAGGTCAGGCCTGTGCCCCCTGGCTGCCATGTGGGGCTGGACAGGAGCAGGCAGGGTGCGCTTCCCACACGTGCCAGGAGCCAGGGCAGTTCCCAGCCTGAGAAGCTTGTGGGAGCTCACAGTCTGTAGCAGAGATGGGAGGAAAGTCACTACTGTCCCTTAAGGCCAAGCAAGAAGGACCAAGGCCAAGCAAGAAGGGCCGAGGCCAGCCGGGGCCACATGCACAGAGTGCTGTGATTGGGGCATGGCCCTGTGAGGCCAGGGCCCTCCTAGAGCCCACAGAGGCTCCCATCCACCTCCCGTCCTGAGTTCCTGGGCACTGCTGTGGCCAGGCTTGCTTCTTCTCCCATGCTTGCCAGCCCGCTTTCCCCTGATCTCAGGTGAGTGGTCCCTCCCACCTCAATGTCCTGGAGCACAGGACCCACGTGGGTTAAGAAAGAGGCTGTCTGCTGTCCCAGCACAGGTCAGCGTGGAAGGGCTAGAGATGGGTGTGCACAAGGGCAGGGCCTCTGTGGATCCGTCCCCTCACACACACACCCCTGGATGGGAAGGGAGGAGGTCTGGGGCCTGTGAACTGTGGTCACCACTCAGCTCCAGCTCACTGAGATGGCAACCAGGCTCCGGAGATGGAGCAAGGGGCGACAGAGAAGAGGGAGGCGAGACCCCAGCGGAGATCCCTGGGCCCCACATGTGACCTCAAAGCCAAAGGCACATACCTGGAAATGCTGCAGGCCTGGACGATGAGGAAGGCAGTGGCCACTGTGATGGGTGGCAGCACAGGGACCATCCTCAGATTCTCCAAGCTCTGTAGCAGCATCTGTGATGCCCAGCAGGAGGAGGTGCCCAACGGAGCCCAAGGTGCATTACACAGAAGGGACGAGGCAAGGAGCCAGAATCAGGCTGATTTAAGGAAAGTCCCTTCAGCACACCAAGACTTATGTCCGTTATGTTTATTTGAGTATGCAGAACCCGATCTCCTACCTCCCCTCTCTTAACGTCCATTCCTGGGACTGGGCCTGGGCTCAGTGGGAGAGCGCTTGCCTAGCATATGTGAGACACTGGGTTCCATCCTCAGTACTGTAAGGGTCTGGCAAAGCGTCGGAGGAAGAGACCACACAAGAGACTGGCTTCATGTAATTGGCAAAGGGGTTTTATTGATTCAGCATGCTGAGGTTCCAGGCTCACTCAGGAAGATAGAGCAGCCCAGAGCCCAGAGAAGAGGTCAAGCAGAGCTTAAGTACACTTTTTGAGGAGGCCGGGGGGCTTTGCATACATCAGAACAAATCATCATGAGGTGTGGGAAAATTGAACAACAACTCTGAGACATGATTAGTACATTCATTGGCGGGAACAGTCTGGGCAGGGGTGATTGGTCACTTCTAAGCAGGGTACACATTTAAACTGATTGGTTTTAGGGCCTCAAGGACCACGTGACATACTACACAGAGTCCCAGGTCATTATACAACCAGGGAGTCAGTAGAAATATTTACTGGGCAGTTCAGGTATTGTCCTAACAGAGGATTTTAACAATACCTAGTCTTTTACTTTTTAACCCAGGCCTTGCAGTTTAGAAACTTTACAATGCCCAGTCTTTTACACTTTAACTCAGGCTTTACGGCTTAGAATCAGCTTAGAAATTTTACCTTTACAGTACCACATACAAATACATAAATAAATTAATTAAATAAAGGTCCATTGCCAACTAAAAAAAAATTTTAAGCTGATTACTGTTCACATAAGATAATATAGATATACTTTATTTCTTAAAGCAGTTTGTTTTGTATTTTGTATTTAGTCTTACCGAATTGCTTAGCATCTCACTTTTGCTGAGGCTGGTTTTGAACTTGTGATCCTCCTGCCTCCAGCCTCCCAAACTGCTGGGATTACAGGCATGAATCACTGCACCCAGAGGATAATGGTCTCTTATCAGACATGTCTTTGGCAAAGGCTCTTAGTCTGTGGCTTGTCTGCTTGTTCTCTCAGCATGGTTTTTCACAGAGCAGAATTTTTTAATTTTCAGGAAATAATTAATTAAATAAAATCCATCTGACTAATTCTTTCTTTGGTGGGCTATACATTGGCTTATAACTAAAGTGTCATGCCAGCCCAAGGCCACAAAGATTTCCTCCCAGGTTATCGGAGTTTATAGTCTTGCATTTCACATTTCGATCTATGATCCATTCTGAGTTAAGTCTCATGAGGGCACAAAGTCTGTGTCTAGATTAAGTTTTTTGCATGTTAACATCTAGTTGTTCCAGTATCTGCAGTTGAAAGGACTGTCTTTACTCCATAATAAATAACTGTATTCGTGTGTGTCTGCCTTTGGTCTCCGTATTCTCCCCCACTGCCCCATTTTCCTATTCTTTCACCACTTGACACTGTTTTGATCACTGTAGCTTTATATTAACTCCTCAAGTTGTGTAGTGCAATCTATTGACTTTCTTCCCCGTCAATGTTGAGTTGGTCCTTCTGAGTTTTTGTCCCCCCATAAAAATTTTAGAATTAGGGCTGGGGATGTGGCTCAAGCGGTAGCGCTTGCCTGGCATGCGTGCGGCCCGGGTTCGATCCTCAGCACCACATACCAACAAAGATGTTGTGTCCGCCCGAGAACTAAAAAAATTAAATATTAAAAAAAATTTCTCTCTCTCTCTCTCTCTCCTCTCTCACTCTCTCTTTAAAAAAAAAAAATTTAGAATTAGTTTGTTAATATCCGAAAAACAGCCTGCTGGGGTTTGGATCTGGATTGCGTCAGTCCATGGGTCAGGCTGGGAAGAACTGACATCCGAACAATGGAGTCTTCCTACCCATGAACATCTCTCCAGTTACTTACTTCTTTGATATCTTTAATCAAATTTTGTAGCTTTGCTGATATAGATCCTGAACATTTTTTTTTTTAGTTTTATACGTAAGTATTTCATTTGAGGGGAGTGATGATGCAAATAGCAATGTGTTTTTAACTTCCGATTCCTTTTGTTCATTAGCAACACAAAGGAAAGCTATTGCCTGGTAGTTGAACCTCAAGTCCTGCAACCCCTTCTTAGTCCCAGGGGATATTTTGCTTATTCTTTTGGGTTTTATTTATAGATGATGGTGTCATCTGCAAACAAAGATAATTTTACTTCTTCCATCCCACTATGTATACCTCTGATATTTATATTTCTTGACTTATTGAATCACCTAGAAATTCCAATCCAGTACGGAAAAAGAGTATTAAGAGAGACATCCTTATCTTGTTCCTGATCCCAAGAAAAGCTTCCTGCTAAATATGATGGTTGTATGGTTTTTGTAGCTGGTACCAATGGCTTCTCACATTAATGATGATGTTATTGTATAGTACTCATACATGTCTTTTATCAAATTGAGGATGTTCCCCTTTATTTCTAGTTTGCTGAGAGGTCTTATGAATAGGTGTTGAAATATGCCAAATGCTTTTTCTCCAACAACTGATAGAATTGTGTCATTTTGCTTCATTAGCCTGTTAATGTAATGGATTACATTAATTGATTTTGTAATGTTAAATTAGTCTTGAATACCTGATATCAATCCCATGTGGCCATGAGGTATAATGTTTTCATAGTCTGTTCAATTCAACTAGATAATACTTTGTTGAGGATTTTTGCATCTATGTTAATGAGAGGTACTAGTCTATAGTTTTATCTTCTTTTAATGTCTTTGTCTCATTTTGTTATTGCATTGATTCTGGCCTCAAAGACTGAGTTACAAAGTATTCCCCTGTGTCTGTGTTCTGGAAAAAAAATCATAGAAATTTGGCATATTTTTTTTTCCTTCAACGTTTGGTAGAATTTACCAATGAATTCATTTGGACTGGGCACTCCCTATCTTGGTAGCTTATTAATTATTGATTTGATTTCTTTACTGTTTAGATGGTCTATTTCCTTTTGCATGAGTTTTGGCAGACGGTGCCCTCCAAGGAACTAACTGGTCCATTTCATTTAGGTTGTAAGGGTCTGGAGGAAGAGACCACAAGAGACCAGCTTCATGCAATGAGCAAGAAGGAGTTTATTGAAGAGAATCCTAAGTCAGTGCGCTGAGGCCCAAGGCTCACTCATGAAGGGAGAGCGGCCCAGAGCCCAGAGCAGAGGTCAAGCAGAGCTTAAGTACACTTTTTGGGGGAAGGGGGGGCTTTGCATACATCAGAACAAATCATCATGAGGCACGGGAAAATTGAACAACAACTCTGAGACATGATTAGCATGTTCATTGGCGGGAACAGGTCGGGCGGGGGTGATTGGTCACTCCTAAGCGGGGTACACATTCAAACTGATTGGTTCGGGCCCTGTGACAAACTGCACAGGGCCCTAGGCTAAATGGCCAGTAGGGCGTTGTCTTAACTATCTCAGGAATTTCAGGTTCTGGGTGTAGCAGAGGAACTTAATACCTAGTCTTTTACATTTTAATTCAGGCTTTGCAGCTTAGAAACATTACCCTTTCAGACGTTGTCTTCTGGGTCCTCCAGAGGTTTTCTGATCCTGCCCAAGGCCCCTCATTTCCCCTGCTCATTGTTATTTGTTGTGAATCTCATTCCATTTCTCTCCTTACTCCACATCCAACAAACACCATGTGATCACACAGAGCGTCTGAGGGTTGGTGGCTCTTGGGCACTTGCTTTCTTTTCTACATCTGTTGCTTGATTTCTTAGCTCCATGTCTGATCCTCCCTGTGTAAGGGAATCCGCACTGAGGCGGCAGCCCCTCGGGCTCCCTGTCTGTAGTTTCCTGCTTCTTAGAGTGAAGGCTATCCCCTGCCTGAACTCTTGCTGGCTCCTTGGGCTCCCTGCAGACTGCTCTTTCAGCCTGGAGCTGGTTTTCCAGGATGTGCTCCGTGCACACTTGCTGCCAAGCTCCGTCACCAGTGCACACACAGCTTCGCTCACTGGGAGCCTCTGCCAAAGAGGATGTAAGTGTGGAGGATGTGGCCAAGAGGAAGGGCCCTAGATGATGCCTGCACAGGGCACGCTGGGCTCCCAACAGGAAGATTCGATGCCAGATCTGTTTTCCTCTGTCAGAGACAACACCTGGATGAAAGAACCCAACCTGCTTTCCCACAGCCAGTGTCCGTGGGGCAGGGCAGGGGACACCAGGTGGCCTGGGTGTCCTTCTCTCAACGCTGCACTTGCCTCCTGTCTGTTGGCAGGTCCCTGTGCACTGACGGCCTGCTGTTTTAGTTTTCAGAACTGCTGCAAGATCTGGTTATTTTCTTCATCTTCCTGGGCATCTGTGTGAGGTTGAGGAGTGGCTGGTGTCTTGTGGACTACTACTTCTTCTGCCACTATCTATAAATCTCAGTTACTGTGCCAAGGACAGGATCAGGGAGGCCCCAGGGCCCAGGAACAGGAAGACACGGTGGAAGGCCCTAGACTGCGGTTAGGGCTTCGGCAATCCTCTGAGGCCCGCTGAGCCTTTATGACCTGGTATTCCCATCATCCCCGACACTGCCTTCCTGTCTGAGCTTAGCAAACGAGTCTTAAGGTCACCAGAGCTGTTTTCTGCCATAAACAGGGGGTCCTCTGCCTCCATGCAAATGAGCCCCAAGAAGACAGATCTGCCTGCTAAGCAGCCAAGCATCCTTCCTGGTCCCAGAAACCATGTGTGTGTTCCAGGAAACGGGTTGTTGTGGCCATTTGCTGCAGGAGCATCCAACAGTCCACGAGAGTAAGCACCTGGTAGGAGGGGCCTGGGGCCAGGCTGGGCTTCAGATGCCTTCCTGGACCTGCTCCTCCAGCTCCCTCATCTGTGAAATGGGGATAATAGTATCTTTTTATGTAATTTTTAAATTTATATATAGCAGTGGAATGCATTACAATTCTTATTACACATATAGAGCACAATTTTTCATGTTTCTGGTTGTATACATAGTATATTCACACCAAATCGTGTCCTCATACATATATTTTGAACAGTAATGATCATCACATTCCACCATTATTAATAACCCCTTGCCCCCTCCCTTCCTCTCCAACCCCTCTGCCCTATCCAGAGTTCATCTATTCCTCTCATGATCCCACTCCCTACCCTACTATGAATCAGCCATAAAATCATGGCGTTTGCAGGTAAATGGATGGAGTTAGAGAAAACAATGTTAAGTGAAATTAGCCAATCCCCAAAAAACAAATGCTGAATGTTTTCTTTGATGTAAGGGGGTAATAGTATCTATCTGATGTTTTGTGGGAAGCAAGTGCAAGCACGTTACAACACAGAGCACAATCCCTGGGACAAACTGCCTGTTTGAAGAGCTGGGAAACACCTGTTTCTCTCCCCTATCTTGGACATGATGCCAGATACATTCCCCAAAGAGCTTGGCTTGGGGCAATTTGATCTGTGAAGAGTTTCTGTGCCCCAGAAAGTGGTACTTGATTATGTGTGTGTGTCTGAGTGTGTCTGCACACATATCCAGGCTGCTGGCCTGTGGAATACCAAAGCAGTTCTGGGTGTTGGCAGTGTGTGATGTGGGTCTGCTTGTGTGTGTTTGCACACCTGTTCTGGGGATTTTGAGAAAGGGAATCTGTCGACTTTGATTCAGGTATCTCACAGAGTAGTTTTAATCCGTTAGCAGGTCTTCATTAAACCCTCCCTGGGCTCACTCTAGGTGCCACAAGAAACAAGTCGATATAGACATGGTTCTGCTTACAAGGATTATCAGTTAAACCTCTTCAAGTTGGCCAAGGCACACAGCGGGCAAGACTGCAGAAAGGTGGCCTCAGGTTTGGCTGGATCAGGTTCATGCTTTGCTAGGACTATTCCTGCACTCGAGTCTGTTCTGGTCTCCTTCCTGGCTGCTCTGGCTCCTTCATGGTGAGGGGACATGGATGTGAGCAGTCCAGCTATACATCCTTACAGTGTGACCAGAGAGCAAGCTGAGCTACTCTCCCAGTTCCAATGGAGAGCTCCCAAGGAAAGCTCTGATTGGCCAAGCCAAGGTCACAAGTCTGTCCCGACTGGTGACCATGCCCTTGGGAATCAGTGTCCCACTTATGCCACCTACAGCCATGGGGGCCAGGTGCAGGTATCCTGCTGGCAGACTCATTTCCCAGGTGAAGGAGGCTGTGGCAGAGGCAGGCGGGGCAAATGGCTCTCTGCCCCTCAGAGGCTGACCACACGTTGCCGTGGAAAAAACACATAAGTCAGTAAAATAATTAGAAAGAAGGGTTTTCCAAAACTCTGTCTTGATGGTATCAATGACATTGTCTTTTTCCAGTTACAACAGTCTGTTTGCCTTTTGATATAAACAAATAAACCACTTAATTCAAAGGGTCAGAGAACAAAAGCACTTTGATCCAGTGATTTTCAGCAAATCACCTTGGTCTACAGTCTACTGGGCGTCCAGGACACACAGCTGCCTCATCTGCACAGTAGTAATCTGGAAGGCCGGTTAGCCATGGCAGAGCAGAGTCACCTCTCCTCAGCTCCACAAAATGGGTGAGTCTTTGTTCCGTGACCACAGAGGCCCATGACCCTAAGAGTAATACCTGCTGACACTGACACCAAAATGTGGCTCTACTAGAGACACACTGATGTGACGGCCACAAAATTCATTAGTGATGTTTGTAGAGGGAACCTTGGGACCGCAATCCTTCCTGACTTCTGTGGTGTCCTGGGATAGGACCACAATCCTCAGCAAGGGTAGGGTGGGGAGCAGAGACACTGAGGCAAAACTCAGGAAGCAGCACCAATAGGCCTAGGCAAGCGCTTAGAGCAGGGGGACAGACCAGAGAGGACAGCCTGGAGTGAGGCCAGCAGGGTGGGGGCTGTCCACAGACCTGGGAGATGTGTGTGTGTGTGTGTGTGTGTGTGCAGATGTGCAGGGAGCAGCGGGGGAGCTGCACTGAAACTCAGGAGAGGGGGATTCTGGGGCCCGCCCCACGGGAGGTTACGGTTGAGGGGCCACAGTGCAGGGAACAGCAGACCCACAGACTCTGGGGAGTAATGGGAGCCAAGAAGAGAACAGAGAGGGCGCCGGGGAGAAAGTGGAGGCCCCAGCAGCCATCACAGGATCAAGGGCCACGGGAATGGTGGCTGTGGCCTGGGGAGGCCCAGGAGGTTCTCTGAGTGGCTCTGCTGGCTTGGTGTGGTGGACTGAAAGTGCACCCCAGCCCCGGCACTCACACAGGAGTGTTCCAAGGTGGGGCCTTGGGGTGGGGTCACGGGTCTGCAGTCTGGGATCATTGTGCTCCTAAGAGGAGACAAGGCCAGCCTACTCAGAGGAACTGGCCACCCGACTCAGCCTCCAGAGCGGTGAGCGCCAGTGTCTCCTGCTCCTGGCCGCCTGGTCTCTGGTACTTTGTCACCACAGCTGGAACCAACCAGGACCGGGTGGTGCCTGCTCAGAAGCAGAGCCTGAGAGGATTCCCAAGGGAGAGACTTACCTGCAGGAAGCCCCAGGAGGGCCAGCAGGGCAGGGGAAGGGCAGGGCACCAAGAGAGGCTCCTCAGGGCTCTATGGCCACAGTCAGGCCACACAGGCTTCTTAGGCCGACATTACCTGTCACCTAGCAGTGTGATGTCCCCGTCCTGGGGACTTCTAGGAGACAAGACCCCTCAGCTCAGAGGCAGCTCCCACAACCCCCAAGCCGAGCTCATCCTCACAAACATGGCTACGGCCCTCTTACAAAGAAAGCCCTGGGTCACTGGCATGGACTGAATGCATCTGTAGGAGGGGAAGGGTCAAAGACTCTGCAACTGGACTCTAGTGGGGCATCTCCAGCCAGCTGGTCATCTGCCCCTGACTGTCCAGGCCACCAGCCTGATCCTGCTACCTGTCTTATAAGAGCATGGACAGAATAAAGTGCTTGACCTCAGACAGCAACCACAGCTCAGTCTCTGACGCAGATTGGCCTGGGGGCCGGGGATGTGCCTGGCATGGTGAGGCCTCAGGCTCAATCCCAGCACCACACGCCATCAATCAATCAATAATAAATAATGATGCAAATTGGCCCAAAGGGGAGACATCATCCTTGGGGGATCTGGTTAACTAAGACCACCCAAGCCCCTACACATGGAAAAGGGCAGCAGGTAAGCAAGGGTTTAATTCCCACCCAGTGCCAGGGAAGGGGGCTCTGGGCAGATCCCACTGTGGGTGCTCTGGGATCTCATTAGTCAGGGTTCTCTGGAGAAGCCAATCAGCGGGGTGTGAGTCTTAACATACAACATGCATATTTCATAGCTGGAGAACCTGTGTAATTCAGTCCAAGACCAAAGGCACAAGAACCAGGGCTTGTATGGGTCACTCCAGTGGTCCAAAGGCCTGAGAACTTGGGGTGCTAGCGTAAGTCCTAGAGTCCACAGATCAGGGAACCAGAGTGTTCCAAGATAGACGATGCACGTCTCAGCTAGAGAAGTCACCCTTCTGCTTTTCTGCTCCCTCTGGCCCTCAGCAACTGGACAATGCCCACCCTCATCAGTGAGGGCAGACAGTTTTACTGTCTTTTCTAATGCTCATGTTCTCTAGAAATCCCCTTGCAGACACATCCAGGAACAGTGTTGTACCAGCTGCACCTCTGAATCCATCACACTCATCCACACACTTAGCCACTGTAAGGGGGAACACTGCACTGGGCAGGAATGGGCAAAGGGTCCAGGGAGTGGGCAGGCAATTGTAGCTCTCCCAGTGCCCCCAGGCATCCCCCCGGCCCCACTCAGGAGAGCTGATGTCTCTGTGAATGAAGGCTGCAGGAGGCTAACCTTCTGGGGAGTTGTGACTGGCCTTGAGGCCAGGCAGGAGGCCTCCTGGACTCTCCTCTGGGGACACTGCTGACAGCCCAGTGGCCAACGGCCTGCTGTGATCCCCGACTGAGCCCCACCTTGTCCTTCCAGGAGCTTAAAGGCTGGGTTGGCTTAAAATACTTTTTTGGAGCCTTGCAACAGCTTAGCTGCAGCCAGAGCCTGGGGTGGGTGGGGGACTGGGAGTGACACCATTAGCCAGTCTGCTGCTGAGAGGTCAGATCCAGATGGGAATGGTCAACAAGGGCGAGAGGAACTGGGAGCAGTTTAGCTCCTCTTTTCCTGCTCCCAAGTGTCCACTTCTCTTGGAGCAGAGTTCCCTGGTCTTATTGGGACAAATGAGGTTCAGAATCCCCAAGTGAGAGGAGAAAAGCCCCTGCCTTCTGGAGCCGGGTTGGTGTGGGAGGTTGAAGCTGTGCTGCCCCTTCCAAGGCCAGCAACCCACTGGACAGTGGGAACAGCTGTTGCACTGGACACTGGATATGTGCTCCAGGCACGATGGAGGGGACACAGGATCACCCTGGGACGCCTCCCTTTGTCCCGGCTGAGGCAGTACGACCCCCTTGGCCCGCTGGCAGCGTGGGTTGGGACAGTGGGCCCTCGTCCCGTGCTACCAGAGCCTCGTCTGCCCCACGCCTGGACACGTGCCAACACAAGGCCTGAAGCTGTGAGCTGTGCTTCAGCGGTGTCCAGCGGCTTCCAGAGCCCTTCCCCAGGGGCCTCAGCCATGGTCGGGTTGTGTCACACTTGCTGCTGAGCAGAGCCAGGCCATGACAGGTGAAGTGACTTGTGTGTCTGCAAAGCCAGACCCTAGCAGGGCTGAGCAGGATGCCAGGCCCTTTGCCCCAGAGAGCGTGGGCAAAATGACAGACAGGGACACCTGGGGATAGGCAGCAAGCTGAGTTCCAAGAGCAATTTTTAATTTCCTGATTTCATTGTGATGATAATCTCAAGGAAATTTTCCTTATGCATTTCTGAAGACAAATCTTCCTATGTGCACTTAAAAAAAAAACAAAACTCATGAATGTTTTCAGTGTAATACTTTCTTGTGTGAGTTTTTTCTTAAACTGGGGAACAAGAAACTCATTGCCCACAAAGATAGTCTCAGGGTTTTTCATGAGATTTTCTTCCTGTTTAAAGCAGCTGTAAATATCATTCCAGTTTGGAAGCTGGATTGGATGCTCTTAAGGGAGCCCCCAGCCCCTGCATCTCTCCCTGTAGTCACTGAGGGTCTCATCATTCCACAGACCCCGGCTCCAAAAAGCTGAGAAACGAGCAGGCATTGGAAAAAAATAGGATACAAACAGAAAAAGGAAGCATCCTCCGAGCACAAGAATGGCTGATGCTCGAGGGCGAGGGTGAGGCACGGCCCCCAGGAGGAGCCCCTTGGGTGAAAGACACAGGACAGCTGGCAGAGGAACCAGGGATGCCAGGGCCAGGGCCAGGAGCACCAGCAGGGAGAGCAGCACACCCAGGGTACCCCACTGGTGTGGAGCAGAGGGTCCCAGAGGCCCAGCTGGAAGGGTCGGCCCATGAGAGTGGCCCGCTGTTTGTGGCCCGTGGGTGGCATCACATAGCGGTGGACAAGCAAACTGCTCACTTTATAGCCAGTGAGCAAGAGAGACGGAGAGGGGACAGGGCCCACAGGCCCTCAAGGGCAGCCCCAGTGACCAAGGCCTCCCACTAGGCCTGGCTTGGGGAAGGCCCACACCTCCAACAGCACCAGCTGGCGACCAAGCCTTTAGCACATGGACCTTTTGGAGACAGTAAGATCTGAACCACTGCAGGCACCTGGGGATGATGTGAGGAGACGGTCGCTCTGGGTGGCAAGCCTGATGCTCCTGTGACCCTGAGTGTAGGTGTGGTCGCCTCACCTTGGACCTGGCCCCTGCACGGCATTGGAGCCTGCCTCAGCTTGTGCGGGTCCCCTGTATGGGGTGAACTATCCACACCTGGCTGCCTGCTGACAGCCACCAACAGTCTCCTGAGGACAGCCCTCGGCCACACCAGTACCGTCTCACTTGGGACAATGCATCTCCTTCCCACTCTTATCCAAGGACAGCCAAAGGCCCACTGACCTGAGAACACAAGAAAAGACCGGCCCAGCCAGGTGCTGTAGTGCCCACCTGTGATCCCAGAGACTCAGGAGGCTGAGGCAGGAGGATCCCAAGTTCAAGGCCAGCCTCAGCAACTTAGTGAGATCCTAACTCAAAATAAAGAATAAAGGGCTGGGGATGTGGCTCAAGCAGTAGCGCGCTCGCCTGGCATGCGTGCAGCCTGGGTTCGATCCTCAGCACCACATACCAACAAAGATGTTGTGTCTGCCGAGAACTAAAAAATAAATATTAAAAATTCTCTCTCTCTCTCTCTCTCTCTCTCTCTCCTCTCTCACTCTCTCTTTTAAAAAAAAAATAAATAAAGAATAAAGAGCTAGGGATGCTGCAGCTCGGTGGCAGAGAGCTTTCCTAGCATGTGTGACTTCAATTCCCAGCACAGGGGGAAACAAAGCAGGTCCTGAGAGGATTTCCAGAATTCCATACAAGGAACCACACTCTACAGCAAAACAAGTTACATTTTTAAAAAAAAAAAAAGACCACTTAAAAACCTCTGGAAACGATCTCAAGGATGGTGCAGCAAATGAAACAATAGTTAAGAAAGCTACTCAGACGCAGTGCAGAAAGAAGGAGACGGTTGCACCTTAGCTGGCCGTGCTCCTTCCTGGGCAGTCCATTCTTGAAAAGGAAAGGGTGGCACAGGCCCGTTGAGCTTCCCAACTCAGCAGGATGGGAAACACTGCAGACTGATGGAGCCCAGGACATAGCCCCCTCACCGCC
The DNA here is from genome assembly GCF_052094955.1 of Ictidomys tridecemlineatus. Taxonomy (NCBI): domain Eukaryota; kingdom Metazoa; phylum Chordata; class Mammalia; order Rodentia; family Sciuridae; genus Ictidomys; species Ictidomys tridecemlineatus. The sequence goes on along the minus strand of NC_135488.1, from coordinate 1,690,428 downwards.
AGGGACAGGGCTCTTTCCAAGATGGGCAGGACATCAGCATGTCTCACTGGTCCCCTGGCAACCTGTCCCAGGGAAGTGTGACCGAGGCGCAGGGGGCGCATCTCCCACGGGGCTACATGCCTGGCTGTGCCTGGGCACCCCTGGGAAGACTGGCGCCTGCCTGCACTTGTCCCAGGGCTGACGCAGCACTGTCCTGCCAGATGGGCAGCAGAGGCCTCTACCCACCTCCTCCAAGTGCTCAGTGCCTAAGCAGGATGCCACTCAGGGTGTCGCTCATGGGGAAGAGGGCCATCGTCTCCCCTCCAGCTCTGGAGTCCTGGCTCAGAGACCCCACGACATATAGCTCCCAATCTGCTCTCACAGAACCACCTTCTTCCCAGTGGAGTGAGGGGAAGTTCCAGCCTCTCTCAGAACTGGTGCAGATCATGGGGGAAGGTCTCTGGGAAGAGGTTGGTGGACTCTCTGAACAGCTAGGATAAGCTAATGTCCAGCTGGCATTCCTGAGAGCTGAGGAGGGAACACTGGAGGAACTGGCCTGGGTCTACCGTCTCAGAGGGACTCAGCAGCCCTTCAAAGAGCAGGATTTTATTGGAGTCCTCAGAGAAGCGGATTATGCCCCAGGACAGACCAGCTGACAATTAGTGGAGCTTAATAGCAGGGAGCCATGGAGGGAGAATCAGAGGAGCCGCCCAAGCTCCCCCCCCAGGGAACGGCCAACCCATGCCACATCCCATAGGAGCTAAAAGAGTTCTCAGAAGGAAGGGCTTAGTCGTCCATTGGGCTCTGGTTGCAAGCCCAAGATCCACCTGAAGACCCTGGAGGAAGGAGACTGAACTGAAGAAAGCAGAGGAAGGAAACATTGAAACATTGAACAGAAAACAGTGAAACAGAGAATAGGGAAAAATAGAGAAGCATCAGTTAAACCAAAATTTGGTTCTTTGAAAGATCAACCACACTGACTAGAGATTAGCTAGACTAACCAAGAAAAGAGAGAAGGCTCATATGATTGAAATCTGAAATAAAAAAAGGGGACAGTGTTCCCGGCCATATGGAAAGAAAAAGGGTCATAAAGGACACTGTGAACACTGTGAACAACAACACAGAGATAACTAAATGAGATGGACACATTCCTGGAAAGACAAGCTATCAACACAGACTGACAAGAAAGAGGCAGTCCCAACAGGCCCTGAGCAAGTAAAGAGATTGGATTAGTAAATCAAAACTACAGCAGGGCTGAGGTGGTGGCTCAGTGGTAGAGCACTTGCCTAGTACACATGAGGCGCTGGGTTCGATCCTCGTCACCATGTAAAAATAAACAAATAAAATAAAGGTGTTGTATCCATCTACAACTAATATATATATATATATATATATATATATATATATATATATATATATATTAAAAAAAAACTACAAGCAAAGAAAAGTCTTGGCCTATACTCTGTTAAATTCTACCAAACGTTTCAGAAAAAAAAACTAACCTCAGGGGCTGAGGAGTAGCTCAGTGGTAGAGTGCTTGCCTAGCATGCACAAGGCCCTGAGTGCAATCCCCAGCACTGAAAAATATTAATACTAATTCTTCAGAGTTTTCCAAAAAATTGAAAAGGAGACAACACTTCCATACCCAACTCATTGTTTTGAAACCAATATTACAAATATCAATACCAGACAAAGATATCATAAGAAAGAAAACTACAGACCAATATATCTTATGAATATGGACCAAAAAAAGCTCAGTCAAATAGTGCCAGACAGAATCTAGCAGCATATAAAGAAAATTTTGTACCATGATCAAGGAAGACTTATCCCAGGAATGAAAGGTTGGTTTAACATCTAAAAACCAAATTAATGTAATGTGTCACATAAACAGAAATAAACAAAAACCACGATTGTTTTGATAAACACAGAAAATGCATCTGACTAAAGTCCAAAACCCCTTCATGGTAAAAACACAGAAAGACTAGGAATAGAAGAAAACTCGTCCTGACAAAGAGCATCTGCAAAAGCCCACAGGGTGCCACCTCATACCACACTGGGGGAAGACGGGCCACTTGCCTCCCAGGGCAGAGCAGCTGCCTGACATGTGAGGCCCCAGGTTCCATCCCCAGCACCAAAAGAAGAAAGAAAGAAAGGCTGAAAGCCTCCCCTGAGATCAGGAGCAGGACAAGGAGGACCACCCACCATTCTGTTCAAGGTTGTGTAGAGATCCTAGCCAGCGCAAGTAGTCGAGAGCGAGAAACCCAACTCGGAAAAGCTGTCTCCACTCACACAGGACATGAGCTTGTGTATAGAAATTACCAGATTGTACCAGGTTATATGAAGAATTCTTGCAGCTCAGTAATAAAAAGAGAATCCAATTATAAAACAGGCAATGTATCTGAGTAGACATTTCTCCAAAGAAGATATATAGAAGTGGCCAATAAGCTTAGAAAGACACTAAACAAGTCAGGTGTTTAGCTACTCAGGAGGCTGAGGCAGGAGGATCTAAAGTATGAGTGAGGCCAGCCTCAGCATCTTAGCAAGACCCTGTGTCAAATAAAAAATAAAAAAGGGCTGGAGAGTAGCGCAGTAGTAGAGAGTCCCTGGGTTCAATCCCCAGTACAAAAAAGAAAAGAAAACTGCTAAACATCATTAGTCAACAGGGAAATGGAAATCAAAATCACATAAGATACCACTTCACATCCACTAGGATAATAGAACCCAAAAGCTAGAGAATAATAGGTGATGTTGCAGATATAGTGAAATAGAAGCCCCCTGGCACTGCAGGTGGAGCATAAGATGGGATAGCCACTTAGGAAAGCCACCTGCCTCTTCTTCAAGCATGGATACAGAGTTGCTCTGTAACTAAGAAATTCTACCCCTGGATACCTACACAAGAGCAACGAGCAGGTGAGACCAGAACTTCCAGGCAAATGCCCCAAGACGCCATACTATTCATAGCAGCAAAAGGGTGGAAACGACCCAAATTTCTAACAACTAATAATGGACACACAAAACATGGTACACAAAGCAGTCATATGGCCAGGGAAAGAAATGCAGTGCAAACTAGGACATGGACGACTCTTGAAAGCATTTTGCTAAATTTAAAAAGCCAGTTGCCAAAGATTGTATTCGATTCCACGTATAAGAACATGCATAGGGAAAGAAAGTCGATTAGGGATTGCTAGGGCGAGGTGGGGGAGGGGACCCCGGGAGCAGTAAGGGAGGGCACCGGCTCTTTTCCATGAAATGAAGGTATTGCAGAACTTATAGTGGGGATGGCTGCACCTGTATGGCAATATACTAAAACAACTAAATAACACCCCTTACACGAGCCAGTGTATTATGTGTGACTTGGACCTCCTTTAAATCCTGCCCCTGCCTCAGATAGGACCACCGCTGTGGTGCAATTCACACTTAGGAGGTCCTGTGTGGTTCTCTGCTCAGGCCCTCACAGACCGAGGCTGGAGCCTATTAAGGGCTTGGCTCCACCCCTCACCAGCCTGGCCCCGCCCCTCGCCTGTCTGGCTCCACCCTCACCAGCCTGGCCCCGCCCCTCATCAGCCTGGCCCCATCCCTCGGCTGCTCAGCTCTGTCCCAGCCTCCTCCAGTTCCTCTGCCCCTCTCCTGAGAGCTGCCCTCAGTACACGACAGGAATCTGACTTCGGTTCAGGCTTTGCCTCCAGCAAACTTGGACTTTGAAGACTAGTATCGACATATGTTCTAGGAGCCAGATTCTTGGGTGGAATTGCTCAGACTTCCCCTGAGGCGAAGCAGGGCGGGTGTGGGGTGTGTCAGGTATCCACCCCTTTGTAACAAATCACCTCCAGACTTAATAGCTTAAAACAACAGCTTATTATTTCTGACAATTTGTCCTAAAGATTGTCATGGCACAGGTTGATGGGGGACTTCTATTCCACATGGCATGAACTGATATAGGTGGGCTGCTGGGTGGGTTAGGGCTGAGCTCAGCTGGAGCTGTCAGCTGGGGTACCTGGGTGGGCCTTTCCAGGTGGCTAGCTTGGGCTTCCTCCGAGCACGGCAGACTCAAGGAGCCTTCCACTGAAACAAAAGTCACTTACCATGCCCCTAAGACTTGAACCTGGAAGCTACACTGTGTGGCTTCTACTGCATTCAAGGCTTTCAGAGTCAAAGCAAGTCACCAGAGAAGTGTTTTTCTTGCTGGACTCAAGATCTTCTCGCATCCAACATGTCCTGTCACCCTAACACCAGCATAGTTGTCAAGTTAAGATCCCAGGACCCAATCCCTCTCCTCCAGGTCTAATCTCTATGAAGTGTGGACCCCCAGGTCACTCCACCTGGCCCTTTGAGTCTGCCTTTCCTCCTTACATGAGGTAAGCCCTGTTCTCCTGGGCCTTAGAGAGTTCTTCCCTGGCTTTAGTCTACTTAGAGGTCTGTGACTTTTTTTTTTATCAAAGGCCAGATGATAACTATCTCAGGATTTGCAGCTACCCAATGCTGTTGTGGTGTGACAGCAGCCACAGGCAGTATGGAAATCAGCATGGTCATGTCCCAACAAAACCTTATTTGTGTGCACTGAGATTTGAATTTTATACAGTTTTTCAAGTGTCATAAAATGTTATTCTTCCTTTGTTTTTCCCCACGGCTATTTAAAAATGTATAAGCCATTCTTAGCTCATGGGCTACATGTACCAAGAGCTGTCCTAGCTTTGCACATTTTGTTCTTACAGATGGGGAAACTAAGGCATAGAGATGTTGAATAACTCAGTTTCTTGTCTCAAGAGCTGTCCTAGCTTTGCACATTTTGTTCTTGCAGATGGGGAAACTAAGGCATAGAGATGTTGAATAACTCAGTTTCTTGTCTCAAGAGCAGTCTATGATAGAGTAGAAAGAGTTGTATTCTGCCAGACTCCTCCATAGGAGGAAAAATTTACACACATGAACACAGAATCTTGTGGAAATTTAAAAGCTGGATTGGATCATTCCTGAAAGGTTTGGGGAAGAGACTGAGGAGAGGAAGGGAGCAGCCAGGGAGAGAGTGGAGCTGGGGCTTTGTAGGAGTGAGTACCAGGTCTGAGTATCTCTAGCAGGCATGGGGCAGGACAGGGCTCTGGTGACTGAGGATCAGATTGGCATCGTGCACATCCAACTCCTGGGCTACAGGGAGGTCCCTAAACCATAGTACTGGTCTAAGGACAGAGACCCCAGCCAGGACTCAGTTACATTCTTCTGCTAGGACAGAGGCTGAATTTAAGGTGAGTTATAGGAAGCAAACGAGCTCATGTTTCTCACTTTTCTGCATTGATGGCTTGAGATCCACACCCACTCTCTCGCTCAAAACATTATTTTTCAGGAGCATGAAGGCAAAGAACGTGAACATCAGCACTAAAATCCACCCCTGGAGCACACCCACCACTCGCCCACATGGAATTCCAAGTCTCAGCTTCTCATCTGCAAAGTAGACTTTAATAAAGTCCCACTTCAAAGGGTTGTTGCAAGGATTCGCCTCATAACTGTACGCAAATGCAAGAGGGGGCCACAAACAGATGCAGACAGGAGGCCGGGTTGGGGGAGGCAGCCACTGGGGGAACCAGCAGGCTAGCTGACCAGTCTGGGAATTTCCCATGGAACAGAGGCTTGGTGGACTGGTCATGGAGTCACCCACACAGCCAATCCAATCACTTGAGAGGTAGCTGTAAGGAGGAAGGAAGGGACACAGCTGGGGGAGCCAGGCTCAAAGGAGGATGTGTTGATACACAAAGGTGAAGGGGGGTGCATTTCACAGAAACACCTTGGTTTAAGGTGTAGCTTAGCAGTCAAGTGCTTGCCTAGCACATATGAGGCCCAGGCTCCATCCCCAGTGACAGAAAGAGTGAGTGTGTCCTCCCAGAGGGTGTGGGGTGTGTGGAGGCAAACGAACTTCCAGTGCTCAAGGGGCTGCAGCCGAAGAGGGCTGCAGTCAAGGCCACTATAGGAAAGGGACCTTGGCGTGGCAGGGAGCAGCAGCTGCAGAGGGTGGCCCTCTCCCTGCAGAGGGCTCTGAGGGCAGTCTGAGCTAGGCTGGAAGGGAGGCTCTCCTTGGCTAGAGAGGTGCCACCTCAGGAAGGTGATTGAGTTCTCTTATTGCTGTTTCCTAAGCTGTTGAGGCATGAGGAAGGACATGTGAGATCTATTAACAGAAGCCAGAGAGACAGCTGGAGCCAGAGCTAAAAAGAAAGCCCCCAGTTTATAGTGAGAGTTTTGGCCTGGGTTTCAGCCTGTCGCCAATTTCCTGAAAGCCAACCATGGAGAAGTCAAGGGGAAGGCTCGGAAGAAATGCAGGAGACCAGCGAGATGAAAACCATCTTTCTAAGGGGAGCACCGTGGAAAGGGACAGAAAAGATTTTGGTTCAAATATACGTAAAGAACTCAAAGCAGAAGAGTTCAAGTAGTGAAATTCATGACATGATTTAAGTATAAAATCACATTTAAAGAAACTTAAAATCGGGCTGGGGCTGTGGCTCAGTGGCAGAGCACTTGCCTAGTATGCGTGAGGCATTGGGTTCCATCCTCAGCACCACATAAAAATAAGCACATAAAACAAAGGCATTCTGTCCATCGACAAAAAGAAAAGAAACCTAAAATCATGTAAAGTGTGAATACAAAATGACTCAGAGGGATAAATAAATGAATTCCAAAGCCAATCTAACATGTTCAGACAATAAGAGAGATAGTAGAAAAAACAAAAGTCATACAGATAAAGAAATTAAATAAAAAGTAAAGAAAAACAAAATCAGAAGGTCAGAAATGTCAAGATAAAATAGTATCTGCTAAGATATAGCAGGGGGAAAAAGAGAGAAAGAGAGAAATATGAAAGGAAGAAAAGTGGAAATAAAAAGTTAAAAATTGAACAAAATATTAGAAAAGTAAAATATTTAAAATTTGCATACAAAGTAAAACTTTTTTTAAAAAAGCAAATAAATATGAAAATATAAAATTAGAAAACAGACTTGAAATGTGAACAAATAAAATAATGAGTTTAAAGTAACTCAAAGTAACATAAATCAGAATTAAAAAGCATACAAGGACAATACAATAGCACAAGAACAAAACCATTTCAGACTCAATCCTTCAATCAAGACCTAGTGTGATTGTTTACACAGGAGTTTAGGACTGACACAGCCGAACAGGGAGGTGAAAGGTCCCAGGTGGGGGCAGAAAGGCAAAGAAAGCCAGCAGGGCCCCAGGGGAGCCCTTGAAGGCTGGCCCATGAGAGGGGGCCTCCCCCAAGGACCAGCAGCTGGCAGCCCCCATCTGTCAAACAAGCCCAGCCTGCCAGGGGGCCCTCTGCCCCTGCACGCGCCTGGCCACAGCTGCAGCTGTCCATAATCGTCCAGGGAAGAGACAAGCCCCTTTTTACATCAGAGGCGACCAGTGCAGATGAGTGAATTCAGGCACCAGCCTTGGAGGAACTTGCCCTCCTCAGCCACTCTAATTCCCCTAACCTTCTCAGCCTGTTTGTCATCAGAAAAACAGGAATGATGATACTGCTTTATAAGACAACGAGGGTCACAAATGCTGTTTCCAGCCATCAACAAACGATGGCCTTTATTATCTATCCATTTGCTCCTGGAGGGGTCCATGTGTATTACAGTTATTTTAAAAACATTTTTAAGGTTTTAGGGATTTTCTTAAGGGAAAACTAGAAAAAGTCCACTGGGCCTCACTTTTTCTTTTCCTTTAGGTAAAAACAGCACAAGTTCATTGTCTTACAGTTCTGGCACCTACCTTCTAGGGGCCGCCTGCACTCCTTGGTCCTGTCCTCTCCTCCTCCTCAGCCTTCAAAACCAGCAGAGAGCATCCTCAACACCCCCACCCTCTGCCATAACCACATCTTCTGAATCTGTCGTCTGAATTAGAATAAGGACCTTGTAACTACCTGGGGTCCACCTGGATAGTCCAGAAAATCTCCCATCTCAAAGGACGTCATTTCATCTGCCAAGTCCCCTCTGCATTAAGGTGGCATAGTCATGGCTCCTCGGATCAGGGCATCCTGTCTACTGCATCCCCCAACAAGGACAGCCTCCTGCTCACCCTAACACCTGTGTGTCTGAGAGCTGGCTCTTGGTGGAGCGGCAGGATTCAGATCTGCCTCCGAGAGCCGCCTGGACCATCAGATTCTGCAGAGCAGAATGCCACCCCAGATCTTTGACCTGCGCAGAGAAAGCCCAGCCCCTCAGTCCAAATAGGACCTCCCCTGAAGTCCAGGGTGCGGAGACAGGGAGGGCCCAAGGCTTGGAGGAGAGCCCAGGAGTCAGTGTGCTCTGTGCATGTCTCATTCCAGCTTTCCAGGAAGGCATGGGAAGTTAAGCAGGAGGGCTCCTGGCCTCCTGCACCCAGCTTCCATTAGACAAATGGTGTGTGTGCGCCCTGAGACTCACAAACATCTAATCCTCCTTCCCTGTCATTTGAAAGGATACAATTCACAATGCTGTGGGAACGCTGCTACCATCTCAATCCAGGACATTTCCATCACCCCAAGAGGAAACCCTATAGCCGAAAAGCAGTCATCCCCCATTCTCAACTGCCAACCCAGAGCAGCTAGTAACTTGCTTTCTGTCTCTGGAATGTCATATGCAGGACATTGCTTATGAATGGAATCATCCTTGGGGCTGGGGATGTGGCTCAAGCGGTAGCGCCCTCGCCTGGCATGCGTGCCGCCTGGGTTCGATTCTCAGCACCCATACAAACAAAGATGTTGTGTCCGCCGATAACTAAAAAATAAATATTAAAATTCTCTCTCAAAAAAAAAAAAATGAACGGAATCATCCCATACGTGGTTTTTGTGTCTGGCTTCTTTCAATTTACCTGATTTTTAAAAAATATTATGTTTACATATTTTTAATACCTTTATTTTATTTATTTATTTTTATGTGGTGCTGAGGATTGAATCCAGGGCCTCACACATGCTAGGCCAGCACTCTAGCGCTCAGCCACAGCCCCAACCCTGGCCTGATATTTTCAAAGCTCATCCATGTTGTACCATTTATCAGTACTTTCTTACTTTTTTTTTGGGGGGGGGTGGGGGAGTGGTACCAGGAATTTACCTCAGTGGCTCTCTATCACTGAGCCGCATCCCCAGCCCTATTTTATTTAGAGACAGGGTCTCATTGAGTTGCTTAATGCCTCCCTAAACTGATGAGGCTGGTTTGAACTTTCGATCTTCCTGCCTCCACCTCCCTAGCCACTGGGATCACAGGCGAGCGCTACTGTACCTGGCCATTCATTATTTTTTATGGCCTAAAAATATTCCATTGTGGGCCTGGGGCTGTAGCTTAGCAGTAGCGCACTTGCCTGGCATGTGTGAGGAACTGTGTTGGATTCTCAGCACTGCATATAAATAATTAAAATAAAGGTCAATCAACAACTAGAAAAATATTTTTTAAAAAATATTCTGTTGTGTAAATACACTTTATGTATGTGTTTATCCCTTTTCTAGTTGATAGACCTTTGGGTTATTTCCACCTCTTGACCATTATGGATAGTGCTGCTATGAATATTTATGTATACGTTTTTGTGTGAATACTGGTTTTTATTTTTTATTTTATTTTTATTTTTATTTTAAAGAGAGAGTGAGAGAGAAGGGAGGGAGGGAGAGAGAGAGAGAGAATTTTTAATATTTATTGTTTAGTTCTCGGCAGACACAACATCTTTGTTGGTATGTGGTGCTGAGGATCGAACCCGGGCCGCACGCATGCCAGGCGAGCGCGCTACCGCTTGAGCCACATCCCCAGCCCCGTGAATACTGGTTTTTAATTCTTTTGAATATATAACAAGAATTGAAATTGCTAGGCCTTAATGATAAATGGGGAGGACAGGCTGTGCCTGCTCTGGTGACTCCATGGTGTATAGGACAACAGTTCTCAGGCTGTGCCTGCCCTGAGTGACTCCATGGTGTGCAGAACAGCAGTTCTCAGGCTGTGCCTGCCCTAATGACTCCATGATGTTGAATAGCAGTCCTCAGGCTGTGCTTGCCCTAGTGACTCCATGGTGTGTAGAACAGCGGTCCTCAGGCTAGTGACTCCATGGTGTCTAGAACAGTAGTTCTCAGGCTGCACCTGCCCTAGTGACTGCATGGTGTGTAGAACAGCAGTCCCAGGCTGTGCCTGCCCTGAGTGACTCCATGGTGTGTAGAACAGCAGTCCTCAGGCTGTGCCTGCTCTAGTGACTCCATGGTGTCTAGAAGAGCAGTCCTCTGGCTGCATCTGCCCTGAGTGACTCCATGGTGTGTAGGACAGTAGTCCTCAGGCTGCACCTGCCCTAGTGACTCCATGGTGTGTAGAACAGAAGCTCTCAGGCTGTGTCTGCCCTGAGTGACTCCATGGTGTGCAGAACAGCAGTCCTCAGGCTGCTCCTGCCCTAGTGACTCCATGGTATATAGGACAGCAGTCCTCAGGCTGTGCCTGCCCTAGTGACTCCCTGTGTGTAGAACAGCAGTCCTCAGGCTGTGCCTGCCTTGAGTAAACAAGAAAATATTGCTTCCTGAACTCTGTAGAAATGTAGCTGCATCAGGTAATTGTTAGTATAAACTATAGATGCCAATTAACGGCTGACCAAACTAAAAGTTCAGAGTCCTGGTTTTTAGATATAGAGCTCTCAGGGAGTAAGCTCTCCATTATCTGGAGAAACTGCTGCCTGGAGAAGGCCACTTCATGATAACACTCGAAACGCTCCATGTCTTTGTTCTGCTTCTGTGAACTGCTTATCATAACAATTCCTGTGAACTGTCTTTGGTCTCATGGGCCAAGAACTCAAACCCACCAGTGTTGTAATGGCTAAGAAATGATGTCAAATATCCTATAGAGGCTCCACATAACCTCAACACAGGGCCCAGAATTTCAGAGCACTAGTTAATCTGGGACCACTGGAGAAAAAACCTGAGGAGTGCTAGTCTCTTCCTAAAGGTGATTTTTACAACCCGAGTGACTCCATGATGTGAAGAACAACAGTCCTCAGGCTAAGCCTGCCCTGAGTAACTCCCTGTGTGTAGAACAGCAGCTCTCAGGCTGAACCTGCCCTAGTGACTCCATGGTGTGTAGAACAGCAGTTCTCAGGCTGTGCCTGCTCTGAGTGATTCCATGGTGTGTAAGACAGCAGTCCTCAGGCTGTGCCTTCCCTGGGTGACTCCATGGTGTGTAGGACAGCAGTTCTCAGGCTGAACCTGCCCTGAGTGACTCTGTGGTGTACAGAACAGCAGTCCTCAGGCTGAAACTGCCCTAGTGACTCTATGGTGTGCAGAACAGCAGCTCTCAGGCTGCGCCTGTCCTGAGTGACTCCATGGTGTGTAGAACAGCAGCCCTCAGACTATTCCTGCCCTGAGGACTCCATGTTGTTTAGGACACAATCCTCAGGCTGCACCTGCCCTGGTGACTCCATGGTGTGTAGGACAGCAGTTCTCAGGCTGTGCCTGCCCTGAGTAACTCCATGGTGTACAGATCAGTAATCTTCAGGCTGTGCCTGCCCTGAGTGACTCCATGGTGTGTAGGACAGCAGTTTTCAGGCTGCACCTGCCCTAAGTGACTCCATGATGTGTAGAACAGCAGTCCTCAGTCTGTGCCTGCCCTGAGTAACTCCATGGTGTACAGATCGGAAATCTTCAGGCTGTGCCTGCCCTGAGTGACTCCATGGTGTGTAGGACAGCAGTCCTCAGACTGTGCCTGCCCTGAGTGACTCCATGGTGTGTAGAACAGCAGTTCTCAGGCTGCACCTGCCTGAGTGACTCCATGGTGTGTAGGACAGCAGTTCTCAGGCTGCACCTGCCCTGAGTGACTCTGTGGTGTATAGAATTGCAGTTCTCAGGCTGTCCCTAAACATTGTTACTCCATTCTCTAAGGCAATATTTTGCCTTAAGCTACACATTTTGAGTTAAGTGCTGAGGCCCTGACTCCACACCTTTCTTTGTTTGTACCAATCAATAAACCACCATCTGCCCAGCACCACCCTAACTCACAAACTGATAGACAAATCGATTTTGCTGATAAGAATGGCCACCTGTGCACTTGTGAAATTAATCAGGAGCACATAGATGCACAGTTGTGTCCAGCTCATATGGGAAAAGTCAGGCCCATGGGTTTTCAGACACACCAGACCACCAGATCATGTAACCCCCCTAACTAAAGGCCCATAACAGGAGGAGCACCCCAGACACTGGACCCTGCAGCACCTTGACCTGTTACCTGGTTACTCGTCATGAGCCTTTCCTAAAAAAATCACCACAACAAGGACTCTCAGGATCTCTGTCCTTGGGCTTCAGATGCATGCAGTGTCCCCTGCCAGTGACTGAGGGCTATGGAAAATGGCAGCCCCCAAGGAGAAAGGGTGTACGATGGGCTCCGAACGTGTGGCACTTCTGCTTATCTGCCCAAGGTCTCCTCAACTGTAACCAATGCTTTCCTTCCGGGACCTAGCCCCTTTAACCCTAGAAAGCTCAGACCCTTATTGTAGCCAGTTGCCATTTTTCCTCTTGAAAATGTGCCCTCTGCTGCTCTGAGAAGCGCCTCTGACCGGTTGAGGTCTGCCTCCATTTCTTTTCCTTTCTATATTCTCTTCCATTAGCTTTCAGTGACGATCACATGAGTCTCACTCCAAACTGACTTCTCAAAATGGCACTCCAGGGTTGGGGATGTGGCTCAAGTAGTAGCATCCTCACCTGGCATGCATGAGGCACATAAAATAAAGATAGTGTGTCCACCTAAAAAAACTAAAAAGTGAATATTAAAAAAAAATGGCACTCCAACCTAACACTGTGAAACTGCCCTGTCTGGACCTTGGCCGGGAAGAAGTCCTGTGCTTTGGTGGCTCTGCACCCTGCACAAGTACCTTGGTTGGTCCTGATCATGTCTGACCACCTGCAGTGACCTTGTGCCTTCATATCTGTTCTCTGCTCTGCTGTCAGTCCAGCCTGCCGTGCCCTGGGGCTGCCTGGCCCTTTCCCAGCCTTGCTGTGACCACATATGTACCTGTGTCAAGTCTGATTGTGGCTGGATTGTCATAGATATTAGGAACCAAGACTGGTATGAAAGGACCTGTTATGGCCCCACTCAGGCCTTCCAGGTGACCCGCCAGTGTTCAGTGACCTGCCAGTGAGGAAAGAGGCTCAGCCTGAGAATGTGTTGCTGGCACTAAACGTGACACTGTGACATTACGCACAGCTACAGTGTTTGGCCTGCATTGAAGGCACAGCGCTCAGGATAGTAAGACTAGGGTTAAGAGCCAGCTGTGAAAAGTATAACACAAATAAAACAGTAAACTCAGCGAGACCCTGTCCGTGTCCCGACACGGCAGCAGGAGAGCTCTGCAGCCAGGAGAAGGGAGAAAGGCCCGGTCCACCGCAGTGCGACTTCCGCTGCAGAAGAAGCCAAAGTCACAACAGCGTAGGCGTGAAGCCCACCCTCTCCTTCCAACTGGTCCTCCAGTCCCCGCTGTCACATCCCCGCTTGGGGTGACCAACTCCTCAGCCACCAGTCTTCATGCAGAGAGTTCAGTGTCAGGAGCTGCACAAAATAGGACAGTGGGTCACCCTCCAGCCTCACTCAGGCTGCAGGAGAGGAGGCAGAGTTGGGCTTCCCTTCAAGGGCAAGACCTGGGTGGCTGTGGCTTCCCTCAGGTCCCTTAGTCAAGACTTGGTCACATGGGTGCCTCTAGTTCCGAGGAAGGCTGGGGGACTGAGTCTTGAACAGGAGGGCTCTGGCGTCCTCGCTCATTGAAGGCAGGGAGAAGCACCATGCACAGGCAACCCGCTGTCGGCCAAGGCCCAGGACAAGACCAGGCGCTGGGCACAGGGTAGAGGAGAAGTGTGCCGGAGACGGGGCCCTGCATCCTGGGGTGGGCGCTTTTGGGCCTGTGGGTTTGGTTGCTGAGACGTGATTTCCTCCTGTGATGCTTTGCCATTCACCACTTGGTCCTGGCATTGCGTTGGACAGGTGACAGCTGAGATCCTCCGCCGCTTCCTTCTTTAGGTAAGGGGCATCCTTCCCAATCAGGATCCTAGGGGTAGGAGCAGACCCTAGAGGGTGACTGAGCAGGGAAGGGAGGGCAGCAGGGCTGGGAATGGTTTCAGGACTAGGAGACTGGGCCACTACCACCCCTTGCCTGAGGGGGACTGAGGAGGGCTGGGGGGTGGTGCTGGGAGGAGGGAGCCCCACTAGGCTGTCGCCTCCACCCTTCTGATCTCCTCCCGAGCTGCAGGCTCAGTCTCCAGGGGCAGAGAAAGGAGAAGGTCAAGGGGGGACAGGGCAGATACCAAGTAGTTGGGAAACCAGCTTCTGTGAAAACAGCTCAACCGCACAGTTAATCAGTAACTTTCCTGAGTTAAGTCGTTAAGTCCCAGGGCTGCTTCCTTACCTTTTTAACTAGTCTGGGAAGTATTAGTGTGACTTCATGGAGCCCAGTTCATACGGATTTGCAAGCTGTGTTGGAATTTGCCTTGAATCCTACACAGAAGTCTGACCCAGGACTCATGCTTACTCACAGGCACACGCGTGGACCTCGATCTCTGTCTCAATGGGGTTGTTTACGTATTTGATAAGGACTGCGTTTACACCCTGCAACTATGTCCTTGATGTGGCTTATTAACTAGAAATTAATAAGTGATTAACTCCCCTTCCAATAACAACAGAACCAGAGCAAACTGTCTTTCTGGGCATGTGTTTATCTGAGGTTTCCAGCGAGAGGCTTTCCAGTAGCCTGTGAGCCCAGCATGCTGTACACCTGCCACGTCCACGTTCAGCCACTGCTGTCAGTTCTGAATGAAGTGGGAGCTGTGCACAGCTTGGGAATGGCTGGCCTCAGCCAGACAGCTGAGGGTCCGAGGACCCCACGTGGGACCATGCGCACTTAGGTGGGCGGACACTGGTGGAAGCTTATGTTGTGGTGTAAACTAATCACTAAAATCAGGAAGAGTGTCAGTTATAGGTTACAGTTGAGGACGGTTGTACTAACATGATCATGTGGACATCAGGCTGATGGATCTCAGTAGTCAAATGATGCGAATGAGAGAACTCCAAGCACCAAATAAGTTTCCAGAACTGGGACAGCGGGAATGGGGTCATGGTGGCTGTACGGACACAGAGTGTGGCTGCAGGGACCCCACCTCACTGTTCTAGAGCCCCCCTAGTTCTTCTGTCACTGCTCCTGTGAAAGGGAGCTGCTTGATTCATTTCTGAGAAACAGAAACGAAAGCTGTCTTCTTTAAAAAAAAAACTGCTTTCCTGTACTTTGTACCCCACAGAATGTACCCAGGTATGGTGGTGGTCGTGTGAGCTACACCCTGGGCTTGAGGATTATACAATAGATTATTGCCCTGCTCAACTGGCACTCAGGATACTTGCTCGGACTCATGACATGGTTAACTAAGTTGTAAACTAACTGCTTTTTTTAGCTTCTGTAACTTGCTTGCTTGCATGACGCTGAGGAAAGCCCCTAAGCTGTGGTTTTCATCCTTAAATTCCAAGATACAGGTCAGGAAAGGGCTGTTCTCCCACAGAGCTTCAGTTTCTGTGGGTGAGTGACAGTCCCTGGCCAGGTAAATAAAGCTCTCTTTTGTTTGAATTCGGACTTAGAGTGTTTTCTGAGCCTGCTCCCCATGACACAGAGGGCCATCCTGTGTCTCTCTGACCTCTGAGGGGAGTTTGCCTAAATACCAGGAAGCGTTCTCCTGGCAAAGATACCAATAAAACATGCTGTTGAACATGTAAAAAGATTCTAGCCTGCAGTATAAAGAAGTCAGACAAGCACCAGCTCCCTAACTGATCAATGCAAGAAGGTCACAGGCAACCGTGTTAGGAAAAGAGGAAGAACACTGGGCCTCAGTGGTGATCAACAAGATGCAGATTGGTAACATCACATATAAACTTGCTAGCACATCTGTAGCTCTTGACAGTAGAATGAATTGGAGATGAACACACAACCAGGGATACTCCACATGGTATGACCACAGAACGGGAAGTTATGCTCCATGTGGGTATAAAATGCCCAAATCCATGCTCCTGTCATCTAGACCTAAAAAGAACAAATAAAAATTTTTTGTTTTAAAAATCTGTAGCTGTTGCCCAGCACTCTCAAGGTGTGGGATACAGTGTGAGTGGCTGCCCGCTGGAGAGTGCTCTGGTGTGTGCACTGAGACCCCTTGGAGCGCTGCCCCCATCCCACAGAATTGTCTCCTGGGTGCCAGGCTTGCCTTCTCCTGGGTTTACAGCCAGGCCATCAGCGGTCACCAAGACACGTACTTCTCCTCTCTGGAGTGTGAAGGTGGTTGGAGATGAAAAATAAAAAGGTAAATAAATCAACAATATAATTTCACATAGTGATAAGTTCCAGAATAAAATAAATGTCTGGGGTGGTGCCAAGAGGGTTGCTTTAGAAGGGCTTGTTGAGGACTTTGATTGAGACCTGTGTGAGGATGGGAGGCTGGTCCTGGGAAGACCTGGGTGAAGGGATTGGATGGCAGGGCCAGTGCCACAGGCACCTCTCAAGACCCCTAGGTTTTGGGGACCAGGCTTCCACACGCAGATTCTGGGGACACACTCACAGTGCGTCCTCTCCTCCAACGACCGGCCTGGGCCAGGCGCCATCTCTCTTAGGGCGCAGTGCCCGCTGTGCCCTGGCACAGCCCCTGCGTTAGGACAACCCCTGCGTTGGGACAGCCTGCGCACGGTGGGACTCTCTCCTCCCGCCTCCTGCGCACGGTGGGACTGTCTCCTCCCGAGGTCCAGGAGGGCAAGAACCCTGTCCTGTCTTATGCCTATCATCACCAGTCCGAGCCCCAGGGCCCTGCGTAGTACTGCCCAGCCAACCCTGCAGCCAAGAATTAAAAAAAACGAAACCACAGCCACAGAAAGCCCCTCTCACCCCTGCCTCTGCTACTGCCAACACCCCTGGGACCCCCAACTTCTGCTCCAGCCTCCTAACTGGACCCCGCCTCCACCGCACCCGTGCTCCCGCCAGCCTCTGTCCTGGCAGGGCCACGGCCCCCCACCCCGCCCCTCCGGTGCGTTCAGCCCCGCCCTGCAGTTGCGCCTCACTGGCCTCCAGACCCTCCACTTAAGCTCCACTGCCACTCGCCAGGGTCCGCCAGTCTCCTCCTCGCAACTAAGAAAACACCTGCTCCGGATAAGTTCCGCACAGTTTCATCCTCAGGGTGCTCCAGGAGGCAGATCTGCTGAAAGCGCCTACAACCTTCCAATGGCTTCTCCAGGCCTCCTGCGCCGTCGTTCCTCAACGTGGTTTGAGATGCGTTTCCTCCGCAGCTTCCCTGCGACGACGGGACTGGCGAGAGCTAGCAAGGAAAGGTGTCAGAGGGCAAGAAGGCAGCTGGACACAGAATCCAGCGCACCAAGACCAGTCATTAGAAATCACCTAAGTGGGCTGGGGATGTGGCTCAAGCGGTAGCGCGCTCACCTGGCGTGCGAGCGGCCCAGGTTCCTCAGCATCACATACAAACAAAAATGTTGTGTCCGCTGGAAAAAAAAAAACTAAACAATAAATATTAAAATTCTCTCTCTCTCTCAAAAATAAAATTAAATTAAATTAAAAAAAAAAGAAAAAGAAATCACCTAAGTGGCAGACGGGGGGGGGGGGGGCGGTGCTCCGGAATACAAAATAGAGCAGCTTCATACCCACGAGCAGGTGGACCCACAAGAGAACAGATGCAGAGTGCATACAAGGGAGGGACGGTGGCCCAATGGTCTCATTACATCGTATGCATGTACTGATATGTAACAACAAATCCACCTTATGTGCAACTATAACATACTAAGCAGACCATTTCAAAAAAGGAAAGAATGGATTAGAAAACATTTGAAGAGATAAAATTTTCTGAAATTGAGATAGTAGCCCAGAAAGAGCTCAGAAAATTGACAGTAGGTTAAATATAGAGAAAACCACATCTAGGCATATCAGAATCACATCACTAAAAACCACCCCCCACCACAAAAGGACATATTACATGCCGGGGGATGATAATAGAATGGCATCTGACTTCACATCAAGATAGAGGCCCAAATGTAAGGTACTGGAATCTTCACAGGTGAAGGAGAAAAGGAACCCTGTCAATCTACCTCATGCAAAAATGTACTTCAGAAGTGAAGGTGAGCTGGGTGCAGTGGTCCATGCTTGTAATCCCAGCTACTTCAAGGCTACAACAGGAGGATTGTGAATTTGAGGCCAGTCTCAGCAATTTAGCAAGACTCTGGGTGTAGCTCAGTAGTAGAGAACTCTTGGGTTTAATTCCCAGCACTGGGTGGGGCCAGGGGTGGGGGAGTGAAGATGAAAATAAGACATTTTTGTTTTGAGGTTAGTCCTTGCTAAATTGCTGAGGTTGGTCTTGAACTTGCAATCCTCCTGTCTCAGCCTCCTGAGTCACAGGGATTATAGACAAAATAAGACTTTTTACAAAGCCAAAAGCCAAAAGAATTTATCTCCTGCAGAACTCAATTAGATCTGCTAAAAGAAGTTCATTAGTATAAAAGAGGCAAACTTCACCTGAAAGCTACAAAAATTACTGATATCTCTACCTAAATATATAGATAGATATAGATAGATAATAAAAAGATTCAAACTTTTTCTAAAAGAAGAAAACAAATATAAAAATATTTGATAACAAATATAAGATCTCATGTTCCAATTGGCCTGCCCATTAGTTCTTTCCAAATTAAGGGTTTTTTGGTTTTGTTTTTTTGGTACTGGGGACTGAACTCAGGGGCACTCAACCACTGAGCCGCATCCCCAGCCCGCTATTGTGAGAGAACTCATTGTGAGAAAAACATCAGTCATACTTTAAGATCTTACTTTGGAGCCTATGGCTCAGTGGTTGAGTGCCCCTGAGTTCAATCCCTTATAAACTGTCCCCACCCTCAAAAAGAGCCTTCCTATCTGCACAGCTCTTCCTATTTGAGTGTTGTTTTCCCTTGCTCAGCTAAGTCCAAATACAAGTCAGCATTGGAGTTCATTTCCAGTACAGTGACATGTAGTGTTACTTACGAAAAGCATTGTTCTTACAATTGTGCATTCACCTCAAAGTCAAGTTGATGGCTTTGATGTACACTCTAAAGCACAGTGAATAACAAGGATTCATAATGTCCTCAGTTAAGACTAACATTGCTGCTAAATGTTACTTTGTCCTTTCCCTCTTACGTTCTCTGCATTGCACTAACCAACCTCCAATATTTATTGAGCTGCTCTTATTCAAAAAGAAAAAAAAAACCCACATCATTTTGTGTTTATTGTGTATATTTTTGTTGTTGATCAAATTGAGACCACAAGGCTGGCTCAGTTTGCAGGGCGAACAGAAAGCTAGGAGTCAAGCAGTCTTCCCGGCTACGGAGTTTAGACAGCCCCTGGAGGAAATAGGCTGGAAGGCAGTGCAGCCTGCAAGACTCTGCAGTCAGCAGAGACCCTCAGCAGGCAGATGGGAGAGACCAGGTCATGAAAATCAAACTCAGGGGGCTGGGGATGTGGCTCAAGCGGTAGCGCGCTCGCCTGGTGTGCGTGCGGCCCGGGTTCGATCCTCAGCACCACATACCAACAAAGATGTTGTGTCCACCAAGAACTAAGAAAAAATAAATAAATGTTAAAATTCTCTCTCTCTGTCCCCCCCTCTCTCTCACTCTCTCTTAAAAAAAAAAAAAAAGAAAAGAAAAGAAAATCAAACTCAGTGAGGCAGGACAACAGTCTGCCCTGGTCTGGAAAAAGCAGGGGGGCCTCTCCGAGGATGAGGGGCAGCTGCCAGTGATAACAGGCACACCCATGCTGGAGCAGTCATGTTGCCTTTTCTGCTAGCATGTTGCCTTTGCTGCTAGCATGGTAAAAATAACCACAGGTCGTGGCGGGTGGAGGAGACCTGGTGCAGAGGAGGCTTGGCCAGGAAGTGTCGGGTGCAGCTAGGACCCCCTCTGTATGGTGTGGCATTGGGAGACCTAGGCCCTGCCTACCCCTTGATGCAGGAAGGCTGTGACCTGCGATTTCTGTACCCCACGTGCTGCCTCCCTTGTTCTGGGGCACAAGAATGAAATCAGATTCTTCTGCTAGAGGGCACCAGAGCCCAGGGAGTCGCAACAGAATCACAGTGGATCCTGCACCCAGGGGAAGGCGGTCGAATTCAGTCACTTAGTTTTACCTTGGGCAGAAATGCAAAGTGAGCAAATGGGTGCATTATTCCCTTTATTGGTCCTTCTGCCATATAAATTATGGGATAAATTGTTGATTTATTTGGGAATCCAAGAGGCTGAAGGAAATTACATCTATAAAAATCTGGTTTTGTAGGAAGAGATGCAGAAAGAGTAAAAATAATGGAAAAAAGGCAGAGTAGGTCAGGAAAACGAACCAAATACCGAGATAGTGGACGTACATCCAAACATATTCATAATAGCCAAGAACCAAACGGTCAGCTCTGTATCGATGGAGCTTGTTCAGACTACGGCACAGTCAGACAAAGGGAACTACTACACAGTTATGAAAGACAACAATGCTCACAGATGTGGTCACATGGATGACTCTCAAAACATGTGAGTAAAGGAAGCGGGACCAAAAAGAGCTCACACCCTGGGATTTCATCTAAGTCAAATTCAGGGGCTGGCGTAGCTCAATGGTAGAGTTATGCCGAGTGTGCATGAGGCCCTGGTGTGATTCCCATGTTGCAAAAGCAAGCAAACAAAACAAAACAATAAATTCCAGAACAGGCAAAGCTGATTAATGGTGATAGAAATCAAAACAAAGCTTACTCTGGCAGGTCTTGATTAGAATAAAGCAGAATATTCAGGAGGATGGAAATGTTCTGAATCTGGATTTGGCAATTTTTTTCTGAAAGGGGCCAAAGACCAAATATTTTAGATTTCAAGGATCATATAGTCTCTGAACTACTTACAATTACCTCTGTGGCATGAAATCAGTCATAGATCAAACATAAATGGCTGTGTTCTAATAAAATTTTATTTGTAGACACTGAAATTAGAATTTTATATCATTAGCACAGGTCACCAAAATTATTCTTCTTGCTTTAAAAAACATTTAAAAAATGCAAAACTATGCTTCCCAGACTGTGGGAAACTAGGCAGAGGGTCATATTTGGCCTTGCTGGTTTGGCAACTCCCTTTTGTATCTTAATTGGCATGTGGGTTATTTGAATATATGTATTCATAAAGCTGATAAAACTGTCTACTTAAAATCTATACTATCTGTGGATGTAAATGATTTCTCAAAGGCTTTTGTAACAGCTGGGGGCAGAGAGCTCTGCACTGGCCTTACTGCCAGGGGAAGGAACACTTCCGTGTCACCAGAAACAGCCTAAAGCCCTTTCATTTTCTCAGGGGATACCCTTCAGTCTCGTCCTAAGAAAAGCAGATTTAGGGCTGGGGTTGTGGCTCAGAGGTAGAGCACTCGCCTCCCACATGCAAGACCCTGGGTTTGATCCTCAGCACCACATAAAAATAAATAAGTGAAATAAAGGTGTTGTGTCCAACTACAACTAAAAAATATTTAAAAAAAAGAAAAGCAAACTTAGGCAAAAACATTGTCTATTTGTTTTGCAGTTGAAGAATCCTGGTCCAGGAGATTCAATGTTTCCCGCTGCCCCTTTCCTATGTGTGTGTGGAGGCTCTGCCGTCCCTGGGAGACAGAGTCCTCTGGCTGGTGAGCAGGGGGACCTTGTTGGCGATGCGTGGCTGGACTTGGATGGTGACTTTTACTAACCAATAGAAGGGATTTCTGACCATAACTACAGCCTAAGATACAATTTCCGATAGTATCAATATCCCCATCTTGACAGTGTCGCCTCCTCTGGCCTTGATGAGCATCCTCCAGGTTGAAATTCTTTCTGGTTTGTTTGCAGGATATTTTTCTCCTGGTTCTCATCTTGCTTCTAAGATATTCCTGATTCCTTTCAAGGCCTATTGCTGGTCCCCGCCTGAATGCCCTCCTTAGCTCCTTGGTGACATTCCACACCAGGACACCCTTCCCCATGGAAATGCTCCCTGTTTGCCTGATGCTGTCCTTCCCCTGCATCAACAGCCTCTTAACCCTGTTGATGCACGGACACACCACACTGGCCGCCCCTTTGTGGCTGCCCTCACCACCCAGTGGCTCCAATATTCCATGCTGGCCAGCCTCTCCACGTGGAAATCTAACTTGTTCTGCCTGCCCAGTGGCCTGAGGATTGAAAGATTCAGGGAGAGGGAGGGAAAGAGAAAGAGGTGGGAGATTTTAAAGTATTTAGTTCTTTGCTGTACATGGAATTTATTTTAGTGAAAGCTGATAGAGGAATCTGGCTTTATTTCTTCCTAATGAATAACTGTTGAACCCCGATACAAAGAGAAGACCACTGACTCCAATTTTAAATCAAATTAAAGTAAGCTTGTATTTGTGTACACAGAGAGCTGATCAGCGGCTGTTTCCCCTAATGTGGGCTAGAGACCAGCCTCCCAGCTTTTCAGGAACAAGGTTTTATACACAAAAACTTGCAAAGTGGGGTGTCTTAAATACTTACAAATAACA
Organism: Ictidomys tridecemlineatus; assembly: GCF_052094955.1. NCBI lineage: Eukaryota > Metazoa > Chordata > Mammalia > Rodentia > Sciuridae > Ictidomys > Ictidomys tridecemlineatus. The sequence goes on along the minus strand of NC_135488.1, from coordinate 1,667,943 downwards.
GGATTTTGACAAACATAATACATAAGCAGATGGCATGTTAATGATCTACATGGCTTAACATTTCAAGGGAGGGAGTAAATTCAGATAAGAATTTGAGGTGCCACTGAGGTTTCAGAGCTGGTTATTATCTGGTCAGGGGGAGTCAGGATTTATGAGGTACCACTAAGGTTTTAGAGAGGGTTGTTATCTGGTCAGGGAAAGCTAGGCATGAGTGAGTTCAAGGCACAGGCAGGAATTCCAAACAAGTTTAGAAATCGCAGTAATTTATAGTAAAACAGAAATTAACTTATGACTTTTTGATGAGAACGCTCCAAATCTTGTGATGAAATTAGGCTGGGTTCATTGTAATCAAAACACCCCAAAGCATGTACTAAATAGTTTATTATTAGCACTCACTTGAAATGCTATGTTAATCATAGTATTAAATTTTAATTTAAGTTTTCACACATATATGGGTGTGTTTTTGTATACTCTTAACTCTGTCTTCGTCTTTTTTACTCCTTCCTTGTTAAATTTGGAGTGACATCTTTATCAAGTCATATAAGAAGATAACATTTTTAAGTCTTTTATATGTTAGTAAAGTCTGACAATTTTGTTCACTTCATGTGATGTTTATTTTTAGGTATTCTGTAGCTTGAATCATTAATCTTTTCTTTTTTTCTAACATATGCTAATTGTTAAAGAATAAAAATTCTTTTGACTTGTTGATCTTTTATTTTACATCTTCTTGATTTTTGTATTAAAATTCTAACAATTGTTTACAAATCATGTAGCTTTTTCTTCCATCCTAATGTTTATATTATTTTATTGTCTTATTAGTGATTAACCTCTTTTGCAACTTGACTGGAAGTGATAACACACATAGCATCCTTGTGGTGCTCCTGACTTTAGTGGGAATCCTCCTAAAATTTAAAAGTCAAGTATGTTGTTTCAGTCTACTCCCAGCAGGTTCTTTACCAAGCTATGGAAGTTTCTTCTATTCGTTTTTATAAAAAATGGAAGTGAAGCTTTATCAAATGGGTTTTGTGCATTTACTGAGATAATTATATGTATTTTCTCTCTTAACCTGCTAATGTAGTAGAGGCCACTAATAAAAGTTAAAAATTAAATTTCAAAAAGTATATGAACACATTAACCTTAAACAAATGAGAATAACAGGATGGGGAGAGATTGGTCAGCTGTAGGTCAAAGGATACAAAAACTTCACGTGGATGGAGCAAGTTCAAGAGATTTACTGTAAATTATGGTGACTGCAATTAATAACAATAAATTATGTTTGAAAATTGCTAAGAGTATAAATAAATAAATAAAAAAAGTATTGTGTCCAACTATCAAAAATAAATAAATAAATAAAAGGAGCTGGGGTTGTGGCTCAGCGGTAGAGCACTCACCTAGCATGTGCAAAGTGCTGGGTTCGATCCTTAGCATCACATAAAAATAAATAAGTAAAATAAAGGTATTGTGTCCAACTACAACTAAAAAAATTTTTTAAATTGCTAAAAGTAGATTTTAAGTTTCCTCACCAGAAAAAACAATAAGTATGGAGCCAAGCTCTAGCATTCCCAACTGAAGTACATTTAGATTATTTCCATTTTTTTCACAACCACAAACAATGGTGAGATGAGCAAGTTTGTAGATGTCTTCTAGATCATGTGTATGTGTGTGTTTATGCATGTTTATGATAAATCTTATATTCCTAGGATTCTATGAAGTTAAAAAATTGTTTTAAGATCATGATTGAGTATTCAATGTAAGTGTGTGCTTTTTACATTTCTAGTTTTCTAGCTATTTTGAAGTGCTTTTCAGGTCATTTACAGGTGTTCAATGTGAGTACATGTCCTATTTAGCATCTACTAAAGGAGCATACCATTTTTCCTTTTTTTCTTTTAGTCACTGCAGTGAATTATAGCTAATTTTAAAAAATCTTCAAGTAATTTTGTATTCATCTAATACTCCCAAGCAATCATCGTGACTATGTAAAAGTATGCTAGGGATTGTTTATTCATATTTTATATAAGAAATTTTCATCCATGATCTCAAGTGTAGTTGAGCCATAGTTTTTCTTTCTTGTCTTCTACTTCAGATTTGGTAATGGTTTCTTGCAAGTTCTATTGAAAGCATTGAATGGTTTTCCATCTTTTATAAGCTCTGGAACCATGAATAAAATGTAGGAAATATGTTCCTTGAGGTTTGGTAGAACTCATTCCTTAGCAATTGTTTTTCAAATAGAGTTAATAATATAATCTAGGTATTCCATACCATCACTTCTTTTTAATGTATCTAAGATGCCTATAAGGGCTGAGGTTATAGCTCAGTCATAGCGCACTTCTTAGCATGTGTGAGGCACTGGGTTCTATCCTCAGCACCACATTAAAAATAAATTAGTAAAATAAAGGAATTGCATCCAAGATGTCATTACAAACGGTTAAAATCTTCTCCTGGTACAAAATTTTTTCATGCTGTTAGTTCAGGCTAGTCCATGTTTTCATTCATTATAATTTCTGGAGTGCATGTTATCTTCATGGACTCCATCCTTTATTAAGACAACATCCTTTCTCTTTATGCCTTTGCTGTATAATAGCATTACAGACAATGGTAGGTCATTTTTGACCTTATCACTTGTGATATTGTAGTCATCTTAGCTTTTGTATGTATACTCTATGATGTTAGCATAATGATGAAATGAATTATGTATTTCTCAGAACTATCCCCTCATTGTGACTTGTGACTATATATTAATAGTATTACATTGCTTTTGTCTGATCACGTTTTGGGTTAAAAAACATTAGCCTAGCTGGGGTTGTGCTTCAGCGATAGAGCACCTGTCTAGCACATGGAAGCACTGAATTTGATTCCCAGCACCACATAAATATAAATTAATCAAATAAAGGTATTGTGTCCATTTACAACTAAATATATGTGTATGTGTATACACATACACACACATATCACACATAAAAATGTTAGCCTAGTGTATATATATATATATATATTTTTTTTTCAGTATCTTTATTTTACATTTATATGGTGCTGAGGATCAAACCCAGTGCCTCCTGCATGCTAGGTGAGCCCTCTACCACTGAGCCACAATCCCCGCCCCTTAGCCTAATATTTTCAAACTTCTTATGTTTTAAGAATTTTCTTGTCAATTTATAGCTGGATTTTGTTCTTAATGAAAAAATATCTTTTTATATTAAAATTAACCCATTTATACTTATTGTACACACAGTTTAGATTTAAGGTTCTAATTTTATTTTATGTTAGCATATTCTGGTTTCTTTTGCTTTTCTTGTTTCCATTTTGGCCTTGTTGATTGGACAGGTTTTCTTTGCTACATCCTCTCCTTAAATGGTCTGCAAACTTTAAATCTCATTTAATTCTTCAGTTTTATCATTAACTTCAAAAACTTAAAAGTCACATATTTAGAACACATGTATCCAAGACGAACTTGTGGAGTTAATTTGCATCTTACAGTTCCTTAAAATAGTTCTGATTTTTTTCCTCCTGATTTCCCATTTTCACACTTGTAAAATTGGGAACATGGATTCTTCAGTCATTATTTTAAGAATTAAGTGTGACTACTCATCTAGCCCCAGCCTTTATAAAGAAGTCTTCAGTTCTTCCATTCCATTTCTTCTTCATTTCGCCCAAACATCGGTGGTCCTTTCAACACAGGCACCTTTCATCTCCTTTGTCCTTCAAACCACCTTCTCTCCTGCATTTCTTCTTGCATCATCATGGCCTTCATCTACTCTTTCAACTTCCTGGTCTCTCAACAACTTCCCAGCCCTGCCTTTACGTTAGAAAACCTCATTCCACGGTGCACTGGGCGGCCTCTCACGCTCCACACAGACAAGGAACGTCCTACCCCGATGGCTCCATGCCTTTCTTCATCTCTCCTTCAAAATGGCGGACTTAGACGTTCACGATCCACACCACGTGCGCCTGCGCCTCCCGCGGCCATTTCACCCAGCAGCCCCAGCGCCAGCGCCCGCTGCGAGGCGCCTGCGCACAAAGCGGCTCGGCAGCTCCGCCCCCGGCTGAGTACGCCTGAAACCGCACGTCCCTACCCCCGCCCCCCCGCCGGTCGGCCGCCCTCGCCCTTTCCTGTGAGATTCTTCCGCCAAGTGAAGGCCCATCTTTGGTCGACAACCTACGCACTTGTAGAACAATCCAATAGGCACTTGGAGACCCGGGTCTCCCCATTCAGTCTCATCTGTGCGCCAGGGCAGTTTCTTCTGGGGCCCCCGAAGTTGATAACGGATCTCGCGGGACTCTTTTGCGTAACGTGAGGTAACAAACGGAAAGAATGGGGCGCGGCGGAGGGATTTTTCTGGCGCGCGTCCGTCCCGAGTGGGGGTCGCCCGGGCTCCGGGAGGGGCAGGGGACGGGGAGGAGCCGCCGAGGGATTGTTGTTTTCCTCTGCCCCGCCTCCGCCGCCCCGGCCAGTGGCGACAGGCCGCTTCCCCGCGAGCCCCGCCCGCCGCCCGCAGTGCAGCCAATGAGCGGCGGCAGCGGCTCCGGGGGGCGGGCCCGGGGGCCGTGCGTGTCTTGTGAGAGCTCTTGAACCAAGTAGGAGCTGGAGTCGGCTGGGCGGCTGGGGACGGCAGCCGCCGCCGGTGACTCAGGGAGGCGGGAGGCGGGTGAGCGCGCCGCGGCCTCGGCTGCGAGAGAGGCGGGGGTTCGGGGGCGAGCCCGTGGGCCGCGCGTCGCGCAGGCCGGGCGTGGGGTGCGGGCGGGCCGGGCGGGTGGCCTCGGGACGGGCCTCTGCGCCGGGCCCTCTCCTTGCCGGGGCCGGGGGCGGGCTCGCAGAGTCCCCCGGCCGCCCCCGCGGCGAGCGGGCCGGGGCTCGGGAAAGCGAAACTTGGCGGGCGGGCCCGCGCCCCACACGCTCGCTTCCGTGTCTGCAGGAGGGCGCTGCCGCCGGCGGAGACATGGTGCTCACGCTCGGGGAGAGCTGGCCGGTGCTGGTGGGGAAGCGGTTCCTCAGCCTGTGCGCGGCCGACGGCGTCGACGACGGCTGGGACGTGCAGCGCGTGGCCGAGTGGCCCTGGCTGGCGGGCACGGTCCGCGCCGTGTCCCACCCCGACGTTTCCAGGAAGGACCTGAAGGTGAGCCGCCCCCGCGTTGCCGTGGGAACGCGCAGCCCCCCTGCGGGGCGGCCCGAAAGTTGGCTTCGGACCTGCCGGTGCTGCGGAGGGGACCTCGCGAGTCTGCGGTGCCCGGTCGCCCGGAGTCGCCGGCCGCGGTCTGCGGGGGCTGCGTACTGCACGGCCGGCGCCGGCCCCGCTAGGGCGACGACTCCTCGGCGGGGAGGAGCGGTGCTAGTGTCAGGTTGGGCGAGCGGTGACGTCTGGAAGCGGTAGGAATGGGGCTGGTGCCTGGAGGTGCTTTCAGACTTTGGGTGGGGGGTGTTCCTTTGGATTTGTTAACTTTTTTTTGTTTTTAACTTAAGCACTGGTTAAAAATGAAGTGTGAGTGTAGAGGGAGGAGTTTAGTTCTGCTCGGCGTGTTAGGGTGGGTGTTTGTCCGTATATGGTGGGTCAGCAGGAATGGGTTCCTGGTTATCCGTGAGGAGTCTGTGGGTGGGTGTGGGATATGACCGTATATGGAGCGCTGGGGGTGGAGCTGGCCCATATATGGTGCAGTGGAGGAATGGCTTCGAAATCTATATTGCACTTGGGTGTTTTGGGGGCAGGGAGAGAAATGGGAGCAAGTGCAGTCAGTGATTTCTTAAACCAGAATGACATTGAGAACCTTTTTCAGTTAGATCTTTGGAAAGAGGGATGAATTCTAATTGTACTCTAATAGAAGTATTGCTGTGAAAAGATTGTCTGGGAACAACCAGTGAGGAAGCCATTGTACCAACAAAGACTCCTTTGTGCAAAAATAGCTGAAAAAAGATCCCTAACAAAGACTGCAAAGTGGTGATAAGTTGGAGGAAGCTTGTCAGAATGGAAGAGATTTCCACTCTGAGTGATGTGTGTGTTTCAGGATCTTCACTTGGTCACCACTGCTTTTTCTTGAAACTCTGCTCAGGAAATAAAGGAAGCAAGTTCTAACATTAGCAATTGAATATATGTTGATTTCTGAAACACTGTTCAGTTTTGTACAGTTTATACAGTTGATAGTCTGTCCATTCCCAAACCAGTAGGAGTCCACAAAGAGTGGAGGTAGGAGGATATTTGTACTTACATGTTTTTAAAACTTCTACCAGGTGCCTGGTCTTCATGTTGAGGCAGAGAAGTGAGCATTGAGCACTTAAACACATGCCAAGCATCATGCTGACCTCTTACCAGCAATGATGCCCCCACCTTACCAGGTCTTACAAAGATTGTCTTACTCAGGGTCACATGACTGGCAACTTGCATAGCCAACTGGCATAATATGTGTTTTGACCCAGGAAGTTCTACTCCAGGGCTGCCCTCTTCACCATCAGGCATTAAGAGCTGTGCCACAAAAAATGCTCCAACCACACACTGTGGGGTTTGGTTTCTCTCCTCTGTTCCACTCATTCTTGTACCAAAGAGGTTTTCATGTTTATAGAGATAGTGTATTGTACAGGGATAGCCAGCCTATTTATTTTAGGCTAGTAACCTTTTTACAGAAAATGTAGAGCTTTGTGTATGAGATTTCATCAAGATGGTTGTGTTTTATTTCATCTAGGTAAGTTTTTCTGTAGAACTTGTGTTTTAACTGACTTGAATAGAAACAGTTTTTAAACTGTGTGTTCCCTTGCCTTCCCTTCCATGGCAGTGATTGAGGATCTGTTGTAGGCAGACAATCTAGGAGGTTCTTAGTATGTATTTATTTTTATCTCTGTATCCCTGCCACACCCAACTTTCAGGAACCTTCATTTTCTGGATGAGGAAGGAAGCAGTTTGAGGAAAAGGACTCTTATCTAGACTTGTGTAATTAGCTACTGTAAGTAAGGGAGTGAGGATTTGAATCCAGGTTGGGCAGTGTTTCTTCTCCACTGTACTAAGGTGCTTGACTGGAGACTACTGGGGATTTCAATTCAAGAGCAGTTTTGGTTAATTTGGACTTATGCCCTATCTGCAGACTTCACAACTCAGCCCTTTTTTAAGATGCAAATCTATATTATTTCTTTATTCTAATCATTACTACTGCATTCCTCAGTAGCCATTGAAATAATTGGCTTAAGTATAAGAACCATGTTGTAGTTAATAAAAATGGATTTTGAAACACTGGAACCAAATAGTGCAGGTAGAACCAAGTAACTAAGACCATACTTACATCTGGGTTTAGGGACATTGAGCTTTTTTGAGTGGTGAGGTTGGGCGCTGAGGTGACTGAATAAGTAAACTTAGGTAGGTACTCTGATGATTTTTCTAAGTTTTAGCACACATACAAGTCAGTCTAGACTGGCAGGCTTAATTGTGAATGATATTAAAGGCCAAGGCTTATTAATTTTGTTTCACTGCCAGAAAGACTTTGTAACAAAGTCACTTAGGTGACAAAAGCAATATGTCTAGTAGTTGATTGCAAAGAAGTGGAAGACATAGTAACAGGCAATAATGATTGATTATTATGTGGCAAGTAATAATCCTTACCAGTAGCCTGTTTGGTAAGATTTTGTGTGTGTGTGTTGGGGGGGGGTTAGATTGAAGTTTAAAGAAATTACATAACTTGCCCAAGTTTGTCTACAGACTTGAAAAATTAGGCTTTGATAATCCCAGCAGGCTTGGGAGGCTGAGGCAGGAGGATTTCGAGTTCAAAGCCAGCCTCAAGGAAGGCGAGGTGCTAAGCAACTCAGTGAGACCCTGTCTCTAAATAAAATACAGAATAGACCTGGGGATGTGGCTCAGAGGTCAAGTGCCCTTGAGTTTAATCCCCAGTACCTTTAAAAAAAAAAAAAAAAAAGAAAAAGAAAAAATTGCTTTGAGCACTTTATTTTGTTAGCCTTTGAATCCTTCATACCTTGAACACTATGTAGTATGTACTTGTACTTAAATATCTGCATGAATAAGTGAAGGAATCAAAATAATTACTATTAGGAAACAGTTTACAAATAACAGTTCAGAAATAACTGCTGGGGCAGTAGCCTTTTCTACCTCTAGAATAACAGAGATCTTAGTTAAATGTGGTTCCCAGGACTGACTTCATCTTTCATCCCTCTGCTTGAGTGTGAACTGTTTTCTTTTGTATTAGGTATGCACGGAATGTCCTCCTTCCCCAGCTTGCCTATCTAAGTCTTTATCTTTCTTTAACCCTACTTTTTTCTGTCTATCTATCTAACTGTCTATCTATTTATGGTGCTGAGGATCGTACCCAGTTCCTCACACATGCTAGACAAGCGCTGTACTGCTGAGCCACAATCCCACCCGTTTTTCATCTTTATGTATCTTTTCCTACTGTTGTCAGCAAATGAGTGGCCTGACCAATGCCTTTCATCCTTGTAATCAGTTGGAACTTGAATATTGGTGGATTCTGCTGCCAGCCAGGCTATGTAAGATGAGAAACTCCTGGTGCAGTGTAATAGAGACTGTTTACCACTTATAATTGAATACTAGACTCGGGTTTTAGGTAAGCATTTTATTTTCATGTAAGAAGATGTAATGGAAGCGTAATGAATCAATTCCTTATTTTTTGGAATAGTGAAACTTGTATTCTACATTGTAGAACTAGGTAGAGTCAATATATAGTCAAACATTTAACTACAAACCATGCTGTTCTGTGTATTTCTACCTTCACATTTGGTAACATTCTCCTTGGCAGTTCCCGTGGTTTTCATAATTATATGCTCAGGAGAGATGAGTTTTTGCTGAGATTAGCTATAACATTAATTTACGTATCATGTAAGATTTTCTTTTGGGAAAAATTGGCTTTGAAGTAATTGATTTGAAATGTCTAACATTTGGTCAAAATATTTGATAGCCTAATCAGTTTCACATTTACAAAAGGCCCTATTACAAGAATAGTAAAATTGGAAGTTCAGGTAGGCAGTCATAACTGACCTTTGTTTGGCCTTTAGTGTCAGACAGCACAAGTAACTTCTTTGTGGGTCTAGGGAGCATGGGGAAAAGTACACAGCAGAAGCTCATTTCATTTGTCAGCCTGCATAAACTGGATGAGTCACCCTTAGTTCTTTCTGAATATGAACGTCTTTCGTCTGCCCCAGAGTATCTGCAAAAGAGACTTTAGGGGAGGTGTCCTTCAGTATTAAACCTCAGGCTTTGAGGAAAAAATGAAAGACATACATGGGTTTTTGTTTTGTTTTGCTGCACAGGGAATGGAACCCAGGGCCTTGTGCAGGAGCTGAACTTAAAAGTACTTAAAAATTGAGATATTTGAATTTTAGATTGTTATCTTAAGTTTTAAATAGTGGTCTGATAAACATTGTTGCTTATATTTGGGGAAACCACTTAAAGTCTTAATCCTTCCTTCATTTTTTTTTTTCAGTGTTGAGTAGATCTGGTTATGTTGAAGACTCTCTCCTTCACTCATAACTTCAGTGATATGGTGATATGATTTAGATTAACATGTAGGTCTTAAAACTACCTGGCTGCCTAACCAGGCACTTTACATACCTTGTTGTAATGTGTGTTGTATGGTGATATGGTGTTTCATGCCTGTATTCTCAGTGATTTGGGAGGCCTAGGTAGAACAATGCAAATTCAAGGCTAACCTGGGCAACTTGGCAAAACCCTGTCTCAAATAATAAAAAAAGTTGGGGATGTAGCTCAGTGGTAGAACACCCCTCTTTGAGTTCATTCCCCAGTACCGACCCCTCCCCCATCTACCTAATAGTTCAGTGAGAGGTAGAGGTTACTGCTTTCTTTTTGAAGTTAATAAAACAAGATTCAGAGATCTAGACTTCTAAGTAAGAATTCTCAACCTGGGATGCAGTTGAGTTGGTTTCCTTTCTAATCACGTTTTGTTTTATGCAAGTAACATCAAGGAAAGTTTCAACATAGTGGAATTCAAGCCAAGGTCTCTCTGATTCTGAAATTTGTGTGCTTATTCCTTTTATATCACATATCTGAAAGATGGGAAAACTGGCATGGAAAGCTAAGTTGGGGTTGAAAGACTAAGTCTCTCTGTGGGAGATGTCAGGAGACCTGGATCCTCTGGCAAGGAAGCCAGGAAAATGAGCAGTCTCAGTACACCTTGGTAAGGAGCATTGGTTGGTTGGTTGAAGTGATAGAATAGATATAACTTGGGAGAAAGGCTTTGCCACATAGCTCTTCTCCATTTGCATTTATTCTGATTTGGAAAGTATAAAGTGGTTACTGCAAAAAATCCTTCCATACAAGAAGTTATGCAGCGTCCTAGCCAAATTGCCTGGGAAGTTTATCTTTTTTAAAAAAGATATCCTGTAGATTGGAAAAGGTTCAGGATTGGAATTAACAGTGTATCAGCTGAAATTTACAGCTTTTTAGGTGAAATAAGAGAAATAGAATGTAGGAGTCAGTTCAGAGAGAAGTTCATTTATTTATGCTTAATAAGTCTTTGAGTAATGATAGGGACTGTATACCAGTGACAAGACAGTGAGCAAAAACAGACACAAACTTTGACCTATTTGATTCATGTGTCAGTTGACTAGCCATAAATTTAATGCCAACTGGTGGGTAAGTGCTAGGAGGGAAATGCATAGAGCTCTGAGGTCAGTTAGCCAGGGGGACCTCTCTCAGGAGGGGAAAGGCTCTTTTGCAAGGGGAGGCTTCTTTGAGGAAAGGATTCTTAAGTTGGGTTCTGACCATGTAGTTAGTAAAGACATCTGTGAAATCAAAAGATTTGATAGAGATGGGTTCATTAATAATCCTTGAAACACCAAAAAAGAGGTCTCTTGTAAGAATTTTAAGTAAAAATAGTGATTTTCTCACTGAATATTAACGGAGTTTATTCAAGTCTGCTAAAATATGTAAATGTTAAAAAAAGTTTTAGAGTAAATTAAGGGGCAGCATATTCATAATAGCTAATGAAATTTGAGTGTTTTGACCAGTCACAGTGGCACATGCTTATAATCCAGCAGCTTGGGAGGCTGAGTCAGAAGGATCTCAAGTTCAAAAGTCAGTTTTAGCAACTTAGTAAGGACCTGTCTCAAAATAAAAAGGGCGGAGGCTGGGGATGTGGCTCAGTGGTAAAGTGCTCTGGGTTCAATCCCAATACCAAAGAAATAAATTTGGGTGTTTTGGGTGCATCACTTTTTATCAAACTTTAAGGTTTTGTGAACAATTCCTACCTCTGGGCGTTGCCAGAGACCAACTTTTGTCTGATTTTTACAAAAATGTCTTCGTAAATTTATTTAAGTTATAAGGATTATAGCCTTATGGTTAAAACATATTTTTGCTTATCTGAAGCCGAAAACATTACAGTTACTTGGAAAATTATATTTCAAAGGTAGTTTGACTTTTATATAAGCAACTAGACTGACTGGGTCTTTCAGTGATTGGGTGCTTGTCTATCATGGATGAGGTGCTCTGGTTTATCCCCAACAGCAGGAGTTTTTTAAAAAAAATTTTTTAGTTGCTAGACCTTTATTTATATGCAGTGCTGAGAATAGAACCCAGTGCCTCACAAGTATGGCAAGTGTGCCAGGCAAGTATGCTACCTCTGATTCACAGCCCCAGCCCCCCAATACCAGGAATTAAAAAAAAAAAAAAAACAACGTAGCTCTGGGGTCATTTATTAATTTCTTATTTATTTTATCGTGTAAAATAGTTTTAGACTCCCAACACTGAAGTAAATTTCTCCCTTTTCTCTATTGAAAGGTATATTGAAGGTGTGCCATGCATTAGGGCTTTTTGCTAAGTAGTCTACCAGAAGAGTCTAAAAGTAGCTGGTGTCATGATGGGGTCTTCTTAAGCCCACTGCAGTGTCAACATAGAATTTGATTACAATGCACTTGGAAAAGTAGTTGTTCCTGGGTTTCAGATTTGTCTCATCTAATTCCCAAAGTTCACACATCTAATTAACATGTAAATCCCTTCTAAGTGGGGTTCTTTGGTTTCTGGGCTACCCAGAGACTACTTTAAGGACACTGATCCTGAAAGCCCTGAACTTTTGAATCCCAGGGTAGTTTGGGGATCAAGTTTGGTACATGTGTGATTATTTTGCTGTGGCTGTGAAAGAAAGGCAGGGAACTAGGAGGGACTAACACATGCATGTGGGAAACTCAAGAATAATAATGACATGATTAAGCTTGTATGGTGATAATTTGTGACTTGAATCTGCTTTTCCAATTTTCATCCAGGTATGTGTCGAGTTTGATGGGGAATCTTGGAGGAAGAGAAGATGGATAGAAGTCTACAGCCTTCAGAGGAAAGCATTTTTGGTAGAGCATAATTTGGTTTTGGCTGAACGAAAGTCACCTGAAATTTCTGAACGAACTGTTCAATGGCCTGCAATAGTGAGTAAAACTGAGGAAAAGAGAACATTTCATCTGTTTGGGGTAAAACAAGGAAAATATAAATGAAATGCCTGTGTTTGGCCCTTGTCACACACATGAAACAATAGTCTATGTTTGTGACAAGGCAGAGAGTACAAAAGCACCTAGAATCTTCTGCCAGACCTTGTAGGAGCTCTGCAACTCTGAGCCTATCCCTGGGCTTTTAGGGTCTTATTTTCTTCACTTGAAAAATGGGGGAGGAAGTAATCTGGGGAATGTCAAGGTCAGAGGTCAGAAACTGGTAGTCATACATACATATAGATAGATCTGTTTGGTTTGGCCCAAACAGTTAAGTGTTTTAAGAAAATAGAGTTAGCTGCCTTTTTAAAAAATGTGGAATGTGCATTTAGATTTCCAGTGTCCCTAAAATTGGTAAGACCAGGCAGCACTGGGCAGGTCTCAGTGGCAGCAGTCCATAAAAGAGGTTTCCATTCCTGGCCTCAGGGTCTCCCAGATACCTCCTGCTCGGGATTGTTTTTGGCTCTAAATATACTTCAAGAAGGTCTGGGTTGTATCTGCGTTGTAAATGTGGTGCAGTTTGAGGAAGAGAGTGACCACTGTATCTGGAGAGGACATCTGGAGCTTATGAGGAAGTCAGGTACAGGTAGTTGGAAAGGCCAGAATGGTGCTTGAAAGTTGGCCAGATCCTGGAGGGCCTCACCTGCTGCTGGCAAAGCCAGGGTTTTGCTCATGAGTGAGAAGAGCTGCTGAAGGTCACAGTTTCCTCTTTATATTTTTATGTCCACCTGCCAAGAGTTTTTTTGAACTCATAATCTAGCTCCCCAGAAAAAAGTACATATACTTCTTTTGCAAAAATTTTGGAAAAACGGAGGAACTGGGGACCTGTGTGTTACAATGACTCCCAAATGCATATCTGGTTTAAGTTACTGGGTTTGAATGAAAATTGTGTGATTTTTGTAGGTACCTCATTATTATGAGGTCCTTGCAGTAAACACAAGCTTACTGACTTTGTTACTTCCTGTGTGCCTAAAAATTGTCAGTTCCATTTTCAGAATAATGCTGATAGCAATTATGATGCCAAACTTTTTTTTCCCCCCAGGTGTACAAACCTCTGGTGGACAAAGCTGGTTTGGGATCCATAACTTCTGTTCGCTTCCTAGGAGATCAGCAAAGCGTATTTCTTTCCAAAGATCTTTTAAAGCCTATACAGGTAAATCATCCTTAAATCATTCTTAAAAACAGAGATTCAAGTTCTTTTAACATGAGAATTAAGATTGGTGTTGCTTGCCCATATTTAGATGCCTAATAAAGAGATGAACCCATCCCATCAAGAGTTAGTTGTGGTGGCTGGGGACACAACTCAGTTGGTAGAGTGCTTGCCTTGTATATGCACAAGGCCCTGAGTTGAGTCCCCAGCACCACACACAAAAAAAAGGGTTAGTTGTTGGGCCTGGGCCAGGCACGGTAGCACACGCTATGTGGCTTGGGAGGCTGAGGCAGGAGGATCGTGAGTTCAAAGTCAGCCTCAGTAAAAAGTGAGGTGCTAAGCAACTCGGTGAGACCCTGTCTTTAAAATACAAAATAGGGCTGTGGATGTGGCTTAGTGGTCGAGTGCCTCTGGGTTCAATCCCTGATATATCCCCCTCAAAAAAGGGTTGTTGGATTGCATCCTCAATTGTAGCCTATGGTCTGTGCCATCCATTTGGTTTGAAAGGACAGGGTATACAATTGATGGTATGTATGGAAACACCTAGGTGATACGGAAATAATGTTGGAAAGTTGACTATTGTAGTTGTGTGTATGTGCATGAGTACACACAGGCATACAATAATGCAGCTGATCCTGGTTACTCATGGATTCTATCTTTGTGAATTTGCCTACCTACTAAAATATATTTGTAGCCCCCAAATCAGTACTTGTGGTGGCTTGCATTCATTCATCCATGTGCACAGAACACTTTGAGTTGCCTGATGTGGGTTCCCACTGAGGCCAGTAAAGGTGATGTTTCTTTGTCACGTTATTTCAGCTCTCCCGGTGTAAACAAGTATCTTTTTTGCACCTTATTTAGTTTCACTGTTTTGTGTTTTTGTTTTTGCTTTTTTTCTTGTTTTCCTTTTGTAATTTTTTTTCTGTGTAAAGTGTCCCAGATGTAGTGCTGAAATGTTGTTTGGTGTTTATAAGCTCAAGAAAGCTGTGGTGGGGCTGGAGACATGGCTCAAGCGGTAGCGTGCTTGCCTGGCATGTGTGCGGCCCAGGTTCGATCCTCAGCACCACATACAAACAAAGATGTTGTGTCCGCCGAAAACTAAAAAAAAAGAAAAAAGAAAGCTGTGGTGGGTCTGAAGTACATGTGTTAGAGGAGCTTTTGCCCAGCCGTCAGGTGGGGTGCTTGTGGACACGAGTTCAAGGCTGATGAATCTGCAATGTGTATTGCATAAGGTGTCTTTCACAGAAACATATCCAGCAAGGTTATATATTGATCAGTCGATGAGAATGTGACCAGAGGTTCATAAGATCCCATGTTTCTCTTAAGACCCATGGCTTGGTAATCACTAATTCTCCTTTTGGCAATCTGGTGGAACATAACTGAGGATTGGCTGTATACATATACATTCTTTTCAATTCGTTTGGAAAACTCTCACCTTTAAACATGTGGGCTTCTGGTAGTTTATATTAGTATTTGTTATGAAAATGTTAGAAGGGAGGAGATCACTGCCTTCAGAATACTATTGGTTTTGTAATGACATCTGTCCCCTTTTCACACTCTGCTTTGTGATTTCAGATCTGACTTGTTTCTGTAGTATGCACAACTATTAAACCTGTGTGTTTGCTAATAGCAGCCTGGGCCGGTGGCTGAGTTTCTGGGCCTGTACTGGAAAGCCACACACTAGCTTTGCTTTTACTTCCAGATCCTGGAAATGAGTGAAAACAAGGCCCATCATGTAGGCTTCATTTTATAATGTAGAAGTAGGTAGAACAAAGGAGGATGCTTCCAATTAAGTTCACATGCAAGCTACCTTCATATGTTACTAGGCATCTTGGTGGTTTTCCTGTCTTGAGAAGAATGATTTGTTTACAGGACCAGTGACACAGATGGGTATTTGGCTCTTTTGCCTTACTGGGTGGTAGAATAGTTTTTACTTGCCAGCATTGTTTCCTGAATTTACATCTTCCACACATCCTAGTTTTTCAGTTAAGGTAGAAGTATTAGTTTTGTTTCTCGAAATTAAAAAGGAAAAATCTAGGGCTGGGGTTGTAGCTTAGTGGTAGAGCACTTGCCTACCTCATGTGAGGCACTACCATATTATAGATACCATATTATAGATAGATAGATAGACAATACCTTTATTTATTTATCTATCTTCAACTAAAAAAATTTATAAAAAGGGAAAATCTAGATTAGTGTTTATTCTCAGTGAGTTGTACCTTGGGTTCTCAGTGTGAAAATTGTTCTTCATGTAATCCTAGTATATAATTCATTGAGGGAAACTTCAGTGTGCATTCTTGGATTTTACTCAGGACACTATTGTGTAGATATGGATGATCACATCAGACTTCTGCTGTATGAATTTATAGGATGCTTGCTCTAAATAATGCAGAGAGCACCTGAATGTCATTTGGCATATGCAGAAGTTGGTTTTGAAACTTAAGGTGTGTGGTTAGATGGATTTGACTCAGTTACTTATGGGTAAGAAGTAAGACAGGGTCTCTAGATGAACTATCTAGCACTTTAGATAGGCCCTAAAACTGTCCTAGGTAGACTAGAATCACTCTGCCTTTCCAGGGAGCCCCATGTGGCTCTCTGCATCAATAGATTGCTTACCTTATAATAAGAATTGGATTTTTTTTTTTTTTTAAATTGTAGTACTAAATTATGAGGGGGAAAAACCCAACCAATATATGACCCATTCTGGTAATTAGCTTTGAGCTGTTGTGGCTGCCCTGGTTTATGTAGCAATATCTGACTAAGAAAATGCACTATTCCAGCTCAGCCTTCTTCTCTAAGTGGGAGAAATTGGTGGACTGCTTTTGCTGCTGTGGATGTATCTCACAGTAGCAGAGAAGTGGGAAGGCCCTGAGTTGTAAGGGCTGCTGTGTTTAGCACTGTTTTTCTTTGCCCTGCTAGAATTTTGGTTTGGCTGGTTGTTCCTATTGATGGTCTGTAT
This sequence comes from Ictidomys tridecemlineatus, assembly GCF_052094955.1. Taxonomy (NCBI): domain Eukaryota; kingdom Metazoa; phylum Chordata; class Mammalia; order Rodentia; family Sciuridae; genus Ictidomys; species Ictidomys tridecemlineatus. The sequence continues at coordinate 1,651,404 of NC_135488.1, read as the reverse complement.
ACATTTGTCATAACTGGGTGTGCACACAGAGCCAGAGGGCGGACTAGTGCCAGGTGGGGTAGCTGCCAAGAACGGAGTGTTTCAGAACTGGCTCGCTCTGAAGCCCTGGGCTGCGCATTCAGGTTTTCTGTTTGTCATCCCCCACCACCAGCTTCCTTACCTTTTGTAAAGAAGAATGTATTTGGGATATAGTTAGGTTAAATGAATTTGTATGAAATGAGATGTTAAAACAGTGATTTTAGTGAATTGACAATGAGCATCTCTCGGTGTGTCTTTGTTTCTTGGATTGGGCCTGGGATTTCCCAGTATTTGGTATATGGATTGTTTTAAAGTTGGATCAACCAGCTTGTTTATTCACTTATTATTTTCCCATAACCAAAGTTATGTCATGCTTAAAATCATGATTGAGTCACTTGGTATTTCTCACGCTCTTGGCATGGGTGACTTCCTCTCAGTTGGCCTTATGCCTGTGTTTGATAATTTCCAACTTCTTGACCAATGCAGTTCACTGGAGTTGAAATGGTTTGGTGCCATCAAATGGCTAGTTGACATTACCTGAACTGGTCTGGATGACCAGTTGAAATGGTCATTGGGATTTGTAAATAATTCTTTTTTGTTTCCTTAAAGTGTAACAATCTTTGATTTTACAGGATGTAAACAATCTTCGGCTTTCCCTTACTGATAATCAGAGCATCAGTAAAGAATTTCAGGCTTTGATTGTGAAACATTTAGATGAAAGCCATCTTTTAAAAGGTATGTGGATGCTCTCTTGTTGATAGTTCATAAGTTAACCAGTGATTGCTTTTAAGAAGCTATGGTTTAGCTCTTCTCCCTCATTCTGTCATTAAGATTTCTTAATTTTTTTTCATTGTAATCAATTTTAAAATTGAAAAATAAGAAGTTTTCCTATGTAACATGATTGAGGAGTTTAATTTGTAAAGTTCAGAAATTATGTGAAATTATAAATGTAATGTAGGCATTTTAAAAGCTCAATTATGGAATTTGATATTTGGAATTTTAGTTGTATAAAATTCCTTAGTAATCCTTACCTTCCCATTTAATGGTATTGAGTTTCTCAGTTTCACAGTCATGAAGAAAAAAAAAATTTTTTTCTGAATTAAACTCACAGTTCTGTTGGGGTTCCTAAATTTGATTCCTCTAAAACTACACAGAACAGTGAGTTTCTGATGAATTGTCTGATACTTTTTGTTCTGATGGAATGTGTCAAAATAAATACATTATTCAAATTCAAATCTGTAAGAAAATGGAGCAGTGAAAGCCTACATTTTCTTTAGCTTTGCTGAAATGTCTGTATTAAGTGTGTAGCAATTATTTTATCTTTATGTTTATAGAAATTAAAGATTTGGGGAAGAATGTCTTGGATAATGGTACTATTAGAAAGTAACGCAGATTCTCTGACATTTTTTTTCGTTTATGTTTTTTAAGGTGACAAAAACTTAGTTGGTTCAGAAGTAAAAATTTATAGTTTGGACCCATCTACTCAGTGGTTTTCAGCAACTGTTGTGAACGGAAACCCAGCATCTAAAACTCTTCAAGTCAACTGTGAGGAGGTAAAGACCATGGTAACTGTGTGAAAGATGAGTTCCAGGGCCACATAACCACACAGAAAATCTGTGATCTTAAAGTACCTAATAATATTTTCTCATTTTATGAAGTTAGGAGATAGAAATTATTACAATCATTTTTAAAAGAAATTATTTCTAAGATACTCTATTATTTTAATAGAGCCAATTTTCAATGTGTTCCTAAGCATTTAAAAAAATTTTTGTTTGTTTTTTTTAATGTTTTTTAATTGTCAGTGTATCATTATTTTACTTATTTATATGCAGTGCTGAGAATTGAACCCAGTGCCTCACAAATGCTAGGCAAGCGCTCTACCACTGAGCTACAACCCCAGCCCCTCTTTGTTTTTGTTTTTAAGATTCCAGCATTGAAAATTGTCGATCCCTCACTGATTCATGTTGAAGTTGTACATGATAACTTCGTGACATATGGTAAGATACAGTACTATCTAATTAAAATCTTTCTTCTCCTTCCCCCTTTTCTCTATTTTCCTTATGCTACAAGAAACCAGCTTACCTATTTTTGCACATTTTAGATAATTCTGCAAGAATTGGAGGTGTAAAACGGAAGTCTTCTGAGAATAATGGAAGCTTGGTTTCCAAACAAGCAAAATCTTGTTCTGAGGTAATCTTGGTTTGCTTTCGTCATTTGTGTAAAGTTTCTTTAGCTCTGCTGTTGCATGGCCAGACTCTGTAGTAGTCAGATAGATGTCTTTTCTGTTGGCTGTGTGCTGTCTTGTCCACTCTTTTGTGCAAGTTCCTGATCTTGGCCATGATTTCTACACTGCAGCAGATGGAGATAATATAAGTTTCTAGTTCACTATTTTTTGCGTTAAAAATAAGTTTGGGGGCTGGAGTTGTGGCTCAGTTGGCAGAGTGCTTGCCTGGCATATGGAGGCACTGGGTTCGATCCTCGGCACCGCATGATAACAAAATAAAGGCATTATATCCATCTACTATATATATGTAGTATATAGTAGATGGATATAATATACATATATGTATTTTAAGGTTTCCTTTTGGGGATATTTCCTGGAAATTCTTAGCAGATGTGACAATTTCACTACATGAAGGAGTTTTTGAAGGTAAATTGAGTTGTATGTGTTATATTGGAAGGAGACGAGGGAAAGAATCTTAAAATTCTGAGTAGATTGGATATTGATGAAATGGACCCCTTGATCTTTTGATAATAAGGAAGTTTCATTGGTCTTTCATGATTAGGTATGGAAATGTACTGGTTTTTTCAAAGCAAATAGTTGATTTGCCATTATAATTTCTGCCAGAAAAGGTTTGGGCTTCCATGAATGCCATGTGGATTCAGGTGCCAAATTTAATTCTGTTCCCAAATAGTCACTATTTGGATCAAGAAATTTTGTTTCTCTCTAGGTGAGTTCAACCATTAGGACCTGTTCCAGTACAAATGACTTTCTGAACTTTGGGATAAAAATGCATTTGTGTTGATGGATATTTCCTTTAGTATGATTATTTAAAATACTTCTGTGGGTGGGGACTGAAGCTCAGTAGTAGACGGCTTGTTTAGCATGTGCAAGACAAACCGGGGATATGCCTCCAGCACCACAAAAACCTTCATGATGCTGTGCTCCAGGGTAAAGTTTAGATTTTTAAAACTGATCAGGATATTATTGTTAAGAGTATCCACAGGGGGCTTGTGGATCAGTGGTAGAGCACTTGCCTAGTATGTGTGAGGCCCTGGGTTTGATCCTTAGCACTATATAAAAATAAATAAATAAAATAAAGATTTTTTTTTTTAAAGTGTCCACAATATTTGAAAAGGAACCTTGAGGTCTTGGGAGCCAGGCAAGGAGCAACAGCATGGGTAATGGACCAGGGTCAGTGAGGGAATTAAGGTTCATGTTGGGGGCAGACTGGACCACAGTGTTGACTAGAACCAGAGCTAGCACTGTGCTGTAGCACACAGTAGTCTCTGTGGCTAGTGGCCAGAGGGCTTTCCTGATCCTACCTAGGAACTTCGATACCTCTCCAAAAGCTTTGTAAACCAAGGTGGATGCTTGGGTTGGAAAAAGTCATTATAGAAATTAGTGTTAATTACGTTTTAATTTTGCCTTCGAGTTACAAGGTTGAACACTCACCACGACTGGGTACTTGGTCCTAAAGACTGAAGTGTATTTGGAGTTCCTGCCTTAAAGAGCCCGTAGTCAATTGGGGGGGGGTGGTGTTTGGATTATAGTGTTCCACAAGCTTGGAGGGCATGCTCTGAGCAGGAGCTGTGCAGGTGCCTGCCTCACAGAGTAGTATAGGCATACGTTCTCAGAGTGTGTCCCTTTCTTAGAGGGCATGTGGCTGGAGGAGCATAGAAGGAAGGGTAAAGGAGAGAGAGATACAGCAGACTCAAGTTGAGTTTTATCTGGCAGTTAGGTATGGAGGGTGATTTAGGGTATTAGGGGTTTTAAGTTTTAGGTGATGGACTTGAGCTTTACGGATGATGGGTGAAGAAAGGGGATTGGATAGAAATGAGGGCACAGGTGAAGTTAGTGGGATTGTTGACCACGGAGGAGCATGAAGCCAGTCAGTGAACTGAGGAAATGTAGAGCTGCTTTGGAGGCAGCGTTGACTTGGCCCATTGGAAGACTAGGTGTGAGGACTGAGGACGAGGGTGTTTCCTAAAAGTGGGTAGAAAACTGCTGAAGCTTAGAAAGTGCAAGGGACATGGTTGGTCATTCATGGTGTTGTGTGCTCCCCCAGTTTAGAAGGGCTGAGCTGGTGGGAGAAGGAAATAGAAGCAAGACTCTGGGTTGAGGACTGTGAAGGGGATGCCAAGCCAGCAAGTGAGTGTTGCATCTTAGAGTTAAACTCAAGAGAGGTCATTGCCAATTAATCCCCCTGGTGAGAAGCTGGGTGGAGTTGAGGTCTGTCAGGTGTGACATTGGAATTATTAGCCATCTAGGGTAGAGACCAGTAAAGGCCAGTTTGCCAAGGCTACTGGGAGTAGGCAAGTGCTACCTGATGCAGTGGCTATCTGTGGGAACAGTCAAGGGGCATGGAAAGGAGGGTTGTGAGAGCACTGGGGGACATGGGGTAGAAATGGGAGACCTTATTTGGAGAGGAAGAATGGACAGAACTGAGGTTGGGGGCTTCCTGGGGGAAGGTGTCAGTTCTTCCGAGTGTCAGGTTTATCATCGACAGAAAGGGGGTGGAGTAAATTTGTAACCTTCAAGGAGGTGCTTGTGAAATGTGGTAGTACGAACATGTGTGATGTGATCCTCTGCCCAACGCATGCTCTGGAAGGGCAGGGAGTGGGACTGTCCATATACCCAGGAGCAACAAGTGGATATATTGGGCACAACAAAGCTGTTAAAAGTGTAAGCCTGAACTTCAGCCTGGGGATGAATTTCTTAACCTTTGCATCTGAAATGAGAAACAGAATTCCATGTTTTAAAAAGCCTGTGTCAGCTCTTAAGCACTGAATAAGGCATCTTATTCTAATAGAAATTGGAGGTCTTAGATGTTTACCTGGAGTATTAGAAGTCTTAGAAGTCTGACATTGATTTTTAAAGTTATTTTAGAGTTTTTGGTTTATTTAGAAAATGCAACAAAAAGAAGAAACCTCACTTGTCATTGTGCTTCTCAGAAACTCTTTGTTTTGGAATCCTTCCTTGTTCCTTTCCTTATCATATATCACGGAGGCCTGTTTTTCTTTTTCTTTTTCTTTTTTTTTTTAATAAACTAAACACATACTTTTCTGTAGCCTCCTTGAGTATTTTTTCATATCATCATTCTTTTTAATCCTGGGTGATTCTTAGAATGAGGCAAGTGTAGGAAACCCAGCTGGCCTCGACTCCAGGGGGCCTGAAGAGGTGAAGGAATGGAGGAGCCAATGTGTGGGGTGAGTGGAAGCACCACAGCACACAGCCTGGCTCTTCCTGTTGGCACCTCCCAGGTGCGCTGAGCCGTGAGGCTTGACTTGCAGGGTTGTCGTGGGAAGCAGGAATTTGGGATTAGGTAGGCACGATCCTGGGCTGCCCTGATATGAGTCCTTTTGGATGAGATAAGCCTGTGTGCCAGTGGCAGCTGGCTCCTTGAAGGTCTTCTCTGCCTAGCAGACTATTCCTCAGAGTTTGGATGCTGCCTGGTTAGTTGAGAGGTCTGCTGAGGAGTGAGCCAGCAGTGCCCTTGTAAGAAACTGTCGTGCACTCAATTATATTATCTCCGTCTGCTGGCAGGGAGGAACTATTGCCATGACTGGTATAGAAGACCTTCAGGGAAGCTCTTCAGGTAAGGAGAAACTTTGACCTTTTCTGAGTCAGAGGCAGTGCAGAGGTGTACACAGGAGTAATGATGGGCTGGGAGGCAGTGTCCATCCCATGGAGCTTCACCTTAGGCAAGTCGCAGGGGTGTCCTTAAGCTGCTTCAAGGAAAGCACTCCAAGTTAAGTGAATTCTATCACACAGTGATGCAGCTGAGAAAACTTCTGCAGAATTTTTCTGCATTGAGATTGTTGAACCCAAAATTGATTTTGCTGTGTGTCAAGCTGCTATGGTAAAGCACAATCCTGTGAAGTATGCTTTGTTACTCTAACTGTGCGAGATTAGTGTGCCAGGAATTGTCAAGACTGAATTCAAACCAGGGTCTAACACCAGAATTCAGTGTTGGTCACTTCTGTGTTGTCCTCAGGCCTCTTAGATGCTGTCCTTGGTGAGGTGGTCACCATCATCACAACAGGTCTTCCTGCTCCTCTCCTTCTTGCTAGCCAATCCACCCTCCCTCCCACCCTCCTTCCTTCCAACAAACACTTTATGAATATTTGCTTATGAGAAACACTGACCATTATTACTGCCTCAGCTAACTCATAAGACTTATTTATTATATATCTGTTTAAAAATACGAGGTGCTAACTGCATTTGTTCACTGGTACATCATTCCGCCAGTCTTGTTTTTATTGAGCATCTGCCTTATGTCTGGCTTTGAAGTGGTGTTAACAGACACAGGGACAGGGCCTCTGCCCATAAGTAGTGTACATTCCCTTGTGAAACTGACAGTAACTAAGTAGAAGGTACTTTGACAGTGTGACAAATGATTGAGAAAGATGTTAAGCATGGTAGGAGTATGATAGTAGTAGGGTAGTGGCTCATGGGACCTACTTTGGAGTGAGTCATCGGGATTCTGAGGAGGAGCCATTTGAGCCAGTGGAGGGTGACTGCAGGAACTGGCCAGCCACTGAAGACTGCAGGCAGAGGGAGTAGCAAGGCTAGAGAGGCTTGGGCTGTTTGAAGATTGGGACCAGGGAGGAAGCCAGTGCAGCAGGAGGACCATGAGCAAGGGGGAGAGTGAAGTGGGATGGGCGATGGAGTTGACAGTCTGGAACACATGGGGTTCCTGCAGGCAGCAGAGTGCTGCCGTCTTATTGACTTCTATTTGAGAAAGATTCCTCAGTGGTAGAATAAATTTTGAGCAGGAAGCAGAGGATTAGCAGAGATGGAAGGAAGTCAGGCTAGCTACAAGATATGTAGTCCAGGGGGAGAGGTGTTGATAGCATGGCAAGGAAAGAAGTGGATAGATTGAATATTTTGGAAATAGAGGCAAGGTTTGAATGATTGGATATGGGAAATGGGAGAGATGGAGAGATTTTTTGGCAGTTTGACAGACATTGTAGTCAAAATTTATGCATAGATGTTTTGGTCTAGTCTTTCTAATGATGTTCTCAGTAGTGAATTCAAGCACAGGTGTGAGTGCATCAACTCTGAACATATTCAGAGTAAGATGGTAGCTTTGAGGAAAGGTAAGAGTGAGCCTGAAATGAGTGTTGGTAAAGACTGGGCAATTTGGGCTGGGGATATAGCTCAGTTGGTAGGCACAAGGTCCTGGGTTCAATCTCCAGCACATACACACACAAAGATTTGGCAATTAAACTTTGGGAGGCTGGCCTTTTAATACGTGATTACCAGAGAATTATAAAATAATAGTCAAAAGAGAATTTAGAAATACACAGCTCATTTCTTCATTTAAAGGATTAGGAAACCAGTCCAGAGAGGTACAGTTGACTATCCCAAGCTTGTATTCCACCCCTATTCCCTTAAGTCCAAGAGCAAACATGTATGTTCTGGAGAACACTAGGTTCATGTTTAAGGAGAAGAAAGTTGAACATGCAATGAGAAATAGCAGAACATACAATAAGATCACTCAGCAATTAAGTAGCTTGAAGCTCTGCCAAAACTTTGTTAGTGGTTAAGTTCTATTCAGGTGTTTCTGTGTTGTTTTTGAGATACTCTTGCTCTGTTACCCAAACAGGTGTGGAACTCCTGAGCTCAAGTGATTGCCCTGCTTCAGCCTTCCAGGTAGCTGAGATTATAGGTTATGCCACCATGCCAGGCGTATTTTCCAGGCTGCCAGAATAAGTGAGGAAAAGACTCGTGTACATGACATCTAAATATATTTAGAATTGTCAGGGCTCAAGTTCTACATCAGATTTTAGAAGCTAATGACTAGAAGAAGAAAGTTTGAAGGTTCTTTGGGTTGGGTGGAAGGAGAGAGAAAAATGGCACCCACAGAGGTGACGGAGAGGTGTGACTTACACCTGGGGCTTGGGGAGCCTGTGCCACATGGTGCAGCCATGGCAAGTGTCCTGCATGCACCTCTTCTTGTGTCAGGGTGGGAAGTTTATTTTTGTGGATGAGAAACTGGAGAGAGGTGTTTCCAATGTGTTAATTTGGTGAAGATGTAATCATCTGAGAGGGAAGGGGAGGGTGTCCTCCTGTCTTTGTCCGTAGGCCTGTCATGACTTAATATTTTTTGCAGCTTGGAATGACGTTTGTGACTTGATGAGCCACTTAAGATCAAGAGTCGTGTCTTCAGCCACTATTGCATTGCACAGGCTTATGTTGTACCCAGTAGGCCTATAGGAGTCCTACGAGGTCAGGTCTCCCGCCAGTCTACGCAGTAAGTGCCTGGTAGGCACTCGTCATGTTGAAACAAATGCATGTGACATTGCCACCACTGAGACTGTCACCAAAAGTTCACTTCTGTGCATTGCATTTTTAAACAGTTGATATATAACTGTGTTTTCCTGGCATACGATTGAGGTCTGAAAAAGATCAGATTGTGATCTTTTGTAGGAACACTGAAGGTTTTTGGAAAGCTGAAGTGGTTTATTTACAGCCTTTTGATGTGAGTCCTTGATTTTGTGACTTATCACCTGTTTACTGTGCTGGCCTTTTATTTGGTGATGGTATTATTAAACCAAGCAAATCTTGAATTTTGCTAGCAATTCAAATTTCTAGCTAGGGACTTCCCTTTTAATGTCTTTGGTTTGATATCTTTTAGGCTTCTCCCAGTATGTGTCCTGTACAGTCTGTTCCCACAACAGCTTTTAAGGAGATCCTGCTTGGCTGTACCGCAGCAACCCCTCCTAGTAAAGACCCAAGACAGCAAAGTACTCCTCAGACTGCCAACTCTCCACCCAACCTTGGAGCAAAGATTCCTCAAGGGTGAGTAGTGCTGTGTTAAAGATACTTAATCACAACCAGTTATTTTGGTCATGGTTCACTGTTTTCGTCTCGGGTTGTCCATGGAAGTTTTTCATAAGTTTCTGAGAGGAGAGGTTACTCAGATTCCTTCAGTGGTGAAAAGTGTAGACAGCACACAGGAAAACAGGAAGCAGTGTAGAAGGACAGGAGTGGGCTCTGTGATGGTGTGGGGGACCAGTTGGAGTGCTGCTGATGGGTAGAGCTCGGAAGGAGAAAAGAATGGATTGGTTGAATGTGGAAGATGAAGGTCAGTGGGTATTGGGGAGGAGATGTGGGTACAATGAGGGGCCACCTAGACTTGAGTCAACCCCAGGTACAGGTAAGAATCACTTCTCAGCCTTGTCACTGAGGTCAAGTGTAGAGATGTGGCAGAGGGGACTGAAACACAAGGGAGCAGTGAGTGATGGTGTCACTGACAGGTGGAGGTACTAAATAAGAGATGTCAAGTGTGATGAGGGCTCAAGTGAGCATGGTGCAGAGAGAGGGAAGGCCCTCTTCTGGGAGGTGGTGGTGGCTTATGATCAAGGCAAGATGTGGTCATTAGAGACTGTGGTGTGGAGAGGCGAGTTGGGAAGACTGTCCCCAAACGTGGGAGAGTGGCTGAGTATGTTGCTTGCTGGGGGAAAGACAAAGGACAAGTTCCTATGCTGATACCTGGAGAGTGGTAAGGTAGTACTCAGGCGCAAGGAAAGCAGTCTCACAACAGAGGACATCAGGAAATTATTGATGGCCAGACTGAGATTTCTACTATAAATGCTATGAATACTATGGGATGCTCATTGCTCAGTGTTGAACACGGCCTAGCTTATGTGAAGCCCTGGGTTCAATTCCTAGTACCACCCCAAACAGAAGATTGATAGGAATGCTTGTTTATGAGAAATTATTCTTCAGGAACGAATCCTCTGTTAGAGGCAGGAAAAATAAAGTACAAATAAAGCTGTATTATTTGATGAAGCAAGAATTCTAGAATGAATCCTGAAGAAATGAAGTCCTTCAAGGATATCTCAAGTAAGATGGGGTGGTGCAGAGTGAGTCTGTGAATCAGTCAGTCATCGACCACTGTAGTATCTGCTGTGGTCCTAACCACCTCAGCTGGGTTGGGGCCGAACAGGATTTGTTCTGTTGCTGGTTAAATATTGGGTGGCTACCTTTTAAGGGATTTCTAGTATTTCTTTTATAGATAAACACACAGTATCTTTATTTTTATGTGGTGCTGAGGATCAAACCCAGTGAGTGTCTCACACATGTGAGGCAGGCACCTTACAACTGAGCTGCAGCCCCAGCCTGATACCTAGTATTTCTAATACACGTATTTTGAAAGTTTTTATCTTCACACATTTGCCTGCCATGAGATTGAATTTCCAAGTCTTGGCAAGCAATAAGAATACTAGTTATATCTTTCAAATTTAAATATAATCTTCATTATATAAGAAAGTTCAGAAGTTTCTCTAATATTAAAAAAAACCTTTGATAATGGGCCCTGCAGAGACGTAATTTTGACATTTTGAAAACCACCACTGAGATTAACTGCTGAATATAATTTTTGGTTCTTGTTTTGAGGGAAAACTAAGGTTCACTGTGATGTAAGTAGCCCTTGTGTTTTTCTGGTTTAAGATACTTCTGTGAGTTGTTGACTGATGACTTTTAACTTTGGCTCACAGAAACCGGTCCTGAGTTCTCTGTGGAAGCAGCCTTCTCATCCATGCTGGTTGCTGAAGGGAACATACAGTTGGTTTTGGAATCGAGAGAGCTGAAAGAGGCCTTAATGTGCTGCTTTGCCATCCTGTGTTTTCTAGGTGTCCTAAGCAGAGTTTACCAGAAGAGCTTTCTTCCTGTCTAAACACAAAGCCTGAAGGACTGAGAACAAAACCAGATGTCTGCAGAGCAGGGCTTCCCTCCTCACAGCCTGCTCAGGTTGGGCCTGGAGACCTGAAGATTCTAAGTGAGCGCAGAATTGGCTCTGACCAACCCAAGACGGACACTGAGCAGGAAGGCCGATTGCAGCCCGCTCCACAGCCACCCCTTGGCCTTCTTAAGGAGGGCTCACCTACAGAAGCTTCTCCCAGGGCAGAAGCGGAAACTGTCAGTACCCCCGAGCTGCAGAAGCACCCAGAACATGCACCTTCCACCTCTGATGTCTCTTCAGAGAAGCCAGACGTGAAAGCAGGTGTTAATTGTGATAGTTCTCATAGTTGTGCAGGAAAAATGGTCAAACCTTCAGCTTTAGGTTGCCAGTCTCAGAGTGTAAAGGAGACTTCTGGAAAAGTAGACAATGAAAGCTGTTGTACAAGAAGCAACAATAAAATCCAGAATGGTGAGTGTTTCTAAAGTCTTCATTGCTAGAGGGTAGAGGTGGTGTCTGTTTTGTTCTCTGTGATAGAATACTTGGAAGTGACTCTGTAGAGGAAGTTCAGGTGAGCCTGTGTTAAACGGATGGGTTTGTGCTGTGATTGAGGGCTGGTGTCTGTTAACCTCGCCAAGTGGAGGCATTCCATCATAGCCTTCACCGTGACGCCACTGGTTCTCTTAGGTGATAATTATCCCAACTTTTCATTGTAAGAAAGTATTTTAAAAATGAAACCTAAAGTGATCTGCTGATTACTGTCTCTTCAACTCTTGCTGCGATTTTCCTGTCATGTCCAGGTTAGAGGGGAAGAGGTGACACTTCATCCTTACACACAAGCTTAGATCTGAATTTTTAAGAACAGATTACAGAATTGCATCCTCACTCTGGAAAAGGGAGTGTTGGTTAAAGATGTTGAAAGATAGGGCTGAACTGCTGTGCCACTTTACTTAGTGGAGGAACTGCATACTCACCAGTTCAAACTAAAAGGTCTTTCTGTAGGGAAAGTAGTACTGTGCTTCATACTGTAGGTTGAGCATTTCTAGTTCAAATATTGTAAATCCAAAATGTTCCAGTATCTGAAACTCTTTGCATGTCAGTGTTACATTGCAGGTGGGAAATTCCATACCTGATCTTGTGTGATGTTCCCAGTCAGAGGGCTGACACCCTGAAAGTAGTGGATCTGATTACCTTCAGGACTGTGTCTGTACAGTATATGTGAAATTGTGTGTTTAGACTTGGGTCCCATCTCAAGTGTCTCACTACACATACATAAATACTCTAGATTTAAAAAAAAGAGCCAGAAATCTGTAGCGCTTCTGGCCCTAAGCCTTTTAGATAAGGGGTACTGATAGATTTGGGGTGCATTTCAGTAATGAAGGTCATCTGACTGTGTTGCTAGAATTAGAAGAATGAAGTGGCTTCAGCATGGTAAAGTGCAGAGCCTTTATACTTTAAAGGTGCCTTAAATGGTGGTCAGAATTATCACAATTTTGGTAATTACCAGAATTGGGAAAATTAGTGTAGAGTAGTTTTAAGTTTTTAAAACTTAAACCCTGTTCATTTGAGTCAGCAAAAAATCAATCTGCCCATACTATTTTTTTTATTTATTTACTGCAGGCCTCTGAAATTAGAGGGCAAAGTGGTGGGATTTGGCCTTTTATAGTGTACAACTGGAGGAAGAGAAAGAACTTTCTTGGCCTAGGGGGATTCTTGTACCCCATCTTCTTAATTCTTGAGGTTTAGGTTAATATAGATGCTAATTTGCATAAGATCATACTGTTCCTCAGGAGTTATGTAACTCCCAAAATGAAGTGAATATTCGTAAGCATGTATCTGTTCTATTTTTTTATTCTTTTTGAGTCATCAGCCCTCAGGCAACTAGCTTTAAGCACATGAGGGGTTCACAAGGGAGTGGAGTCCAGCTTTGTCTCACGTAATATGCTGTCCAGCTGTCCTCCATCTAGCATGATTGTAAGGAAAGGAAAACCCAGTCACACCTCCTGGACTAGCAGGTCCTGCTGTCTGTAGCTGAGGAGTGAGCATGTTTTGGGAAACCCTCCAGGATCTCCGAGCTGTGTCCATGAGTGTGGCTGTGGCTGTTGGAAAGCTGGACAATACAGGAGTCTGCTCCTTGGCTCCATGCCTTTTTCCTGTTGAGGTACATGGGTGGCTCCTCGGAACAGGGCATTGTCCTGTTCTCTTGGCTCTGTTGTGAGCGAGCATGGAAGGCGCTGGCAGTTGCTCTCTTCACTGAGGGGTAGATGTAGGCAGTTCATCTTGCATAGCTCTAGATGTTTCCTCTTTTCAGCCAGGGCAAAAAAGATGAGGGAACCTGGTCCAACTTGAAGGGTGATGTCATTTGAGTAATGAAAACTCTATCCTTGAACTATTAATCTCCTTCATTTTCTCATTTCTTTACTTTTTTCTTTCACTGTAACCGAGTGAGGGTGTTTAAGGGTCTAGGACCATCAGTTCCAGCATTATTCAGCATGTCATGGGGTGATCAGGCCTGCTGTACAAGAGAGGCAACAGATCACTTCTAAGGGAATTATTGAGAACACTTCCTTTATTTAAAACCCTCTTTGGTTTGGGGTCTGTCTTCCAGTTTTCTCCCAGCCTGGTCTCTCTCCTGGTTCCCTAGAAGTTGTTTTTGTTTGCCCAAGAACCTACTTCCTTCCTTCTTCTCTGTATGCTGAGTTCTCGAGGAGAAGGGGCTTTTCTGTCTTGGGCTCGCTGTGGATTCTCTTCTGTTGCTGGGCAGACAGTGATTGCCCTGTCCTGTGATGGCTTTACCTCTGCTCTCCTCTTCTGTAAGGACCTTGTTAACATCTCTTCTCCAGTTCCTACCCATCACAGGTTAGAACTCACCTGAGCGAGCTTACCCACAATCCTGTCTGCTGAGGGGAGCATGTGTGTGCAGGGAATTGAAGACATGTCAGGAGTTAAGTGCCGTCTTTAAATGCCCTTAGAAAATAGCCCTTACTTTGTAGGCCAAGGATCTGTGTAGGAAAGTGATTGGTTCACTTTTGTTAAAAGAGTGCTGTAAAAAACTCATCTTAAAACTAGACTCTCTTTTTTTGTGGGGGTACTGGTACCAGGAATTAAACTCAGGGGCACTCACCCACTGAGCCACATTCCCAGCCCTATTGTATTTTATTTAGAAACAGGGTCTCACTGAGTTGCTTAGTGCCTTGCTTTTGCTGAGGCTAGCTTTGATCTCACGATCCTCCTGCCTCAGCCCCTGGGATTACAAACAGTTTGCCACCGAACCCTCCTAAAACCAGCCTCTCTTGAGTGTGAAAGGGGCAGAGTGACCTTGACTTCGGTCTTCTGGAGAGGTGTGCCCACCTGTACTGCTAGTACTGCAGTGAGCTTGCTTGAGGCCTCTGCCTCGCAGTGCTACTCTGGCATTCCCGCTGTCCAGGTTGTGAAAGGAGAGTGTGCCGACCTGGAGAGAAGAGCACCTTCCAGTTGTTCTCTGGTGTCTGCTGTCAGCCATGTTCCTGACATTACCTCTGAACCAGGAGTGGAGAGGAGGAGTCCTTTCTTTGTGAATATTGGCTTAATGAGTAGAATTTAACCAAATATTGATGTGATATCCAAAAATTTGAGATTCTGTTTCCTTGATCTTTTTCTTTCCTAGTACCAGCCCGGAAGTCAGTTTTGACAGATCCTGCTAAACTCAAGAAGCTACAGCAGAGCGGTGAGGCCTTTGTGCAGGACGACTCCTGTGTGAACATCGTGGCTCAGCTGCCCAAGTGCCGGGAGTGTCGTCTGGACAGCCTTCGTAAGGACAAAGAGCAGCAGAAGGACTCACCTGTGTTCTGCCGCTTCTTCCACTTCAGGAGGTGAGGCCTGGGAGAGAGTGCATGGCGTCTGGGCCCACTTGTGCACTTTTCTTTTTCTGTTCGTAGCAGAGCTAGAACTAAGAAGGTAGTGGTTGCATTTCTAATCTATGAGCATTAATCTAGAGCTTTCTGCATATTATTTTGTTTGTTTCTTTGTTTCTTTTTCTTTCTTTTTCTTTTTTAGGCAGGGACTCTCATTAAATTACCCAGGCTAGCCCCAAATTTGTGATCTACCCGCCATAGCCTTCCCAGTAGCTGGATTATAGGCGTGCACCACCACATCTTATTTTTCAAATGAAGCTGAGAAGCTTAGAAGTACACGTTTTTATTTCTAAAAGTACTGTCATTGTAGAAAAATGCTGAAGGTTCTGAAAATCCACCACAAATAAGGAATGTGCACTGGCAGGGTTCAGGCCCATCCAATTAGTACATTGCATGGACTATTTTGGATTTATTTTCCAATGCCCAGGAGGAACCTCTTGTTCACATTCATTCTTTTCTACAAATACTTATACATTTCTGCCTAAGAACCCATTGTAGCAATGCTTGATATCCCATCTCAGCAACTCCTTTGTTGATATATTAAGATGACTTTTCATTTTTTGCCACTAGAAATAACATGGAGCTGACATCTTCTTGTCCGTGTCTCTGGCTGTACTTTGCAAGGATTGTAGGAAGTGGCATTGCTAGGTTAGAGGTGTGTGTGCAAGACCTTGGCATTTGTCCTGCCACGTTGCCCTCCTGGAACCGTCAGCTGTGTTTTTGCCCACTGGTGGGATTCAGGCCTGCTTGTAATTTCCTTTACCAGAGAAGGCATGTCTTGTGAAAAATCTCAATAGACAAAGCTTTCATGTTTATATTGTATTTTTTCATGAGTCAAGTTCCTTTTCTGTAAATTCTTCTGCCTGAGTGAAGCAAAGGACATCCTTCTTTTTTCTTTCATTGAGACACAAATGGTGATGGTTCCGGTACTGATGAACTTTGGATATAATCCAGTTTTTCATAATTTAGATATTTTCAGGTCCAACAGATATAATTGCAAACAAGTGTTGATTTTTAATTTCTTCCTTTTTTCCTGCTCTTTCATTCAAAGTTAAAATTTAACTTAAAATCTTAAGTTAAAAGGTGGTTGATAAGCTGAATGAAGTGCACAAGTAATTTCAGTATTTAAGGATCGTTCTATTCAAAGCAGCACATGCAGGACACCAGCGAGGTGAGCTGCCGGTGCTCTCAGGTTCAGGCTATTGTAATGAAATCCAGTTCCTGGCTACTGGCTTGCCCTTCACTGCTGAGTGAGTCACAAGTGCAGACAGTGGAGTGTGTTGCAGTGCTGTGGTGCAGACACAGGCATCCTGCATGGTGTCTGGTCCAGGCTGTTCCTAGTCAGGTCAGCTTTGTTCCACTTCCTCTCAGGAGGCTTTCTGTGTACAGTAAAGGTGCTTTTGCATTTGCACTTGTGTATATTTTGGAGAAACCGCAGAATGATTGTGCTTCCTCCAGGTCTTTGTTAGCACTTTGCTGGCTCTTGCTGTGAAAAGTGGTAACTGGAGCAAGGGAGAGGGAAGTTGCCAAGGCTTTTTAGGGAGGGGATCACTTTGTTGTTCTATGTAATAGTATCAGAGCTTTTTTTCTTTAAAAAATCACTGTTCTGAAACAATCTAAAAATCATTGATGCTGTTATTTAGCTGTTTTCCTTTTTTTTTTTTTAATTTAAGGGGGAGGTGCCTTTGCTTAGTGTTATAATAAAGCCACTCTAGTTGAAACTAGAACACAGTCACTCTTTTTGTAAAAGAATGTCATAATTAACTTTCCCCTGTTGCTTGGAGAAGAGTAGATTAAAGCTGTCCTTGGCCACCTCCTCAAATATTTCCCATTCGGCTTTTCTACAGATCAAACAGAAGTAGAGGCCGAGTCTCAGTTATAAGGCATAGTTGCCACGTCCCGTTGTCATTAGCTCCCCCCTTTGAAATGGCTTTCATACTTGTTTTAGTGTCATGACTCTCTAATTTGGGCTGTTTTAACTAAACCTTGCAACTCTTCTTTGGATTGCTTGAAGCAAGTTTATCTGTTATGCAGCTCCTATTGTCTTGTCTTGCTTACCCTGCACTCTTTTGGACAGGTGATTTTTCTAGAACACACTTTGTTTGTCTCCCAGGCTCAAGGAGTCTTGCTAGGTCCCCAGTGCCTAGTGGAGGAGGTCTGGGTGCCCAGCAGCATGCTGAAGGCCTGTAGTAGTTGACCCAGCATTCCTCTCTGGATTCTCACCTCGGGAATAAACTCTGGTTTAATCTTATTGGTCTCTTGTCACCCAATTCACCTGCTTTTCTTCTTGTATGAAGCACTGTTTCCTGAACATAACCCTCTCTTACCTACTATTTACCATTTGTGACAAGGGAAGCTCAGTTACTATTTCTATGAGGGAGGCGGCTTCACCATGAGTCCCACAGAACTCTTAGCACTTAGTGACTGTCACAACATCTGTCACATCTGGTGTGCATTTTGGGTCAGTTTCTTATGTCTCCAACTAAAAAGATCAAAACTAACACAAAGCTCATGAAAAAGCCAAGTATGATAGGAAATTGAGTGAGTTCTGGGCAAGTTCTCTGCCTTTTCCCTACTTCTGGAGCACCTGAGGCCCCTCTCATGCTTCCTCTCACAACAGAGATAACACAACAGGGGCTCTGGTGGGTGCACAACCCCTCCCAGGTCCATGTGGCCTTGCTTCAGCAACTGAGGAGCCTTTTCTTGCTGAGCTGAGCATTATTCTGAAAACAGTGGAGGTATTCAAATCTGATCAGATTATCATCTTCTGATGACTGGTGACTGTCCTTACTGTGAAGTCCTATGCCCAGCAGGCTGAGCTGCCTCTGTGGAGGGAGTGTGGCTCTGTTTTGGTTTGAATGCAGAATGCACCTCTCCTAGTCCTCTCAGGCTTTCCTTGTGGAAGAAAAAATACAAGTGTTTTATCTTTCTGTTGGCATTCACAAATAATTGGCTGTAATTAATCATGGAAATTACAGAAGACCTTGAAGGATTTTATTGATTTAAATTGTAATTACAAGCTGTGAATCAGTTTTGTGTGTTTTCTACTTTCCGTAGGTTGCAATTCAACAAACATGGTGTGTTGCGGGTAGAAGGCTTCTTAACACCAAACAAATATGACAGTGAAGCAATTGGCTTGTGGCTACCTCTGACCAGAAATGTCGTTGGGACGGATTTGGACACAGCCAAGTACATCCTGGCCAACATTGGAGACCACTTCTGTCAAATGGTGATTTCTGAAAAGGAAGCTATGTCAACTATTGAGCCACACAGTAAGAGCATCTCTTAGGGGGTAGGATTTTCGAGTCCAACTTGATTTTTGTTTCTGAGGTAACACCAAAGTCTCAGTGCATGGTTTCATTTTCACTGAGAGGATTAGGTGGCCTTTTTCCTTCCATGGCTAGCTTCTTCAGAGTCTGAAGAAGCTCCTCCCTAGGAGTGCAGGCTCACCAAGGGTGAGGAGGCCTCAGATGGCTATGTAATCAGGAAAAATGGACAGGCTATTCTCTAACCCTCCTGAGGACCAGGGTGAGCTGGTTCCATGCCTGAGAATGGGAACAAGCTGTGGTTAGAAGTGATTGTCAGAGCAGAATTTGGAGGGGACACTTGAAGGTTAGTGTTGGACATAGCCCACCAAGCCCCAGGGGCCAGGGTGGGTGACCCAATAGAGCCAGACCTCCTTGGTGACATCTCAAGGTAGGATGTCTAGGAGGAGAGCACACCTAGCCCTGCCCTTTTGCTCTGTAGAAGCACCAGGGTGTCCGTCTTGTAAGGCTGTGTTATGTCCTCTTCCACATTTTCTTTGCCACATAGTTGAAAGTTAACAGGGAAGCCTTCTCACTCGCATAACCAAGCGTGTTTGAATACAAGCATCTGCAGAAGTTAACCACCACCAAAGTTCTTAACTACTGGATGTTAACAAAGGTAGCTTAAGCACAGAAATGTTATTAGGGAATGAAGATTATTTCTCTGGAGTCCAAGGAATAGAAACCAGCAGTTGGAATCTGAAAGTGGGTCAGGGGTCTGAGCCACTGCAGAACTGGACCACACTGATGAAGAGTGGCTTTAACATCATGCCATTTAATTGGATAGTGGAGAATCAGAAATCAAGATCTCATTCCCTGTGATGTCTTTAGGACAAGTGATTAAAACAAAAAAAACCTCTTCCCTTTTCAGAAAATTTTCCTTAATACATTTGGGTAAAAGTAGTTGATTTAAAGAAATTCCTTTAGCAGCTGTGCGCAGTGGTGCGAAGACTGCAAGGAGCAGCCGTCCTTGGCACACGCAGCCGCTTCCCTCCTCAGGCCGCAGGGCTATTGGAGGCAGTGCTGGTTTTCTGTTCTGAGGATGTTTTGTTGCACACATATCTTCCTTTTAAGATGTACGTAAGGGCTCTTCCCCTCCTGAGGATCCTCTCCTCCTTGCCTGTGATGGTCCTGTCTTCTTCCCTCCTCTATGATGTACTGGTCGATGGGAGGGGCCTCCTCCCTGAGAGGTGCTGAAAGCTGCTGCTTTAGCTGAGGGCTGTCACCATCCTGACACGAGGAGCACATTTCCACTGTCAGATGGGAGCTCTTCTAGTTACGTCGTTTCAGTGACAGATAACCATGGGACTGGTGGCTGAGTTTTAAGAATACTTTGTAATAAAACAGTCTAGTCCAAGTGACCAAAGTATAGTTCAGAGATCGCATTTGTGAAGTGCTTAGAGCTCTTGCATGGGTGAAACAGCAGAGATTTACTCAGCAGTTGGGGTCATTTGGGCTGTACAATCATTCTGGAAGAAATAATGCATCCACCATAGACTGGATCAGGAAGAGGTCCTCTCCACAGAATGAGAGTGCAGCCGCGTCAGCTCAGGGCTGCTTGGGGAGGGGGCAGGCTGGCTGAGTCAGTCACGGTAGTGGGCTTTCCTGTGACTTGGAACAATGCCTGCTTTGCTCCTACTCCTTCAGCTTTCTGTTAGCGTCAGGCTGGGCAGGCAGCCCATGCCCAGACCTAGAAGGACCCTCCTTCTGATTACCAGGAGAGAGCCTCTTTGTAGGTTCCTAGGTTGCCTCCAGCTGCTGGGCATGTGGTAGTGTGAGTTAGTCCTGGGCCTGGTATCACTGACAGGACAGAGTCAAGGACCTGACTGTGTACATAGGCCTGTTCCTTGGAGGCCCTTAGATACACTGGAGCATTTAATGGGCAGTGAGTAGATTGAAGGCAGCTGTGAGTATCCCGAGGGTTGTGTGTGTGTCTGAGCAGGTTGCTTTTCCCCTGGAGGAAGCCCGTTTCATGCTGCCTCCACACAGGAGCTTTCGAACAGAAAGCTTAGGCACAGCTGCGGAGGGCACCAGTGCTGCGCTGTGGCTGGTGGAGCAGCTGCTGCACAGCCTGGGCAGGGTTTCTGTGGAGTGCAGTTTGGCCTCAGAGGCAGAGCTGCGGTGCAGGATGCTGAGGCTTGCTGGAGCACGCAGGGAGGACTACTGACGGCCCATCTTGGCACTCACTGATTTCGGAACCCCTTTTCCCCACAGGACTGACTGATCTCTTGATCCTTGCAGGGCAGGTTGCCTGGAAGCGAGCAGTCAAAGGAGTCCGGGAAATGTGTGACGTGTGTGACACCACCATCTTCAACTTGCACTGGGTGTGCCCTCGCTGTGGGTTCGGGGTGTGTGTGGATTGCTATCGCATGAAGAGGAAGAACTGCCAGCAGGGTGAGAGCTGACCCGACACCCCCGCCTTGAGGAGCCTTCTGCTGATGACGCTGGGGACCCTGGGGCCTGGGGCCATGCAGATGGTCACCATAGTGCGGTATTATTTGCAGGTGCTGCCTACAAGACATTCTCTTGGCTAAGATGTGTGAAGAGTCAGATACATGAGCCTGAGAACCTGATGCCCACGCAGATCATTCCTGGAAAAGGTACTGTGCGGTGCGGGGGCTCTTCCCCTGGGTCTTGGCTGGCGAGGGACTGGTGGTTGGTTTACTCTGTGGGCAGCGCTGCCCTGTGAATAGTTTCATAGAGGAAGACAGAGGTGCTTGGAGTTGTTGGGAGAAGGAGGGGTACTTGTGCACACTGGGTCTCTGTGCTGCTGGGTGAGCTCGAAGGCACTGGCACCCTGTTGAGATGTCACCTCTGCCCTTGTGTTTTCTTAGCACTCTACGATGTTGGTGACATTGTGCATTCTGTAAGAGCCAAATGGGGGATAAAGGCAAACTGCCCCTGTTCAAACAGGCAGTTCAAACTCTTCTCAAAGCCAGCCTCAAAGGAAGACCTAAAACAGGTATTACTGCTTCTGCTAGATTCATCGTCCTTGTAATTGTTGATGGTCTATTTTCAAATAAGCCAAGCATTCCTGGCAGTGCATTTGACAGGAACACGGGCCTGTGGCTGTTCAGAGACCCACCCTTCCCATTCCTCCTGTTGCTCTTAGTCACCAGGTGGCTCTTAGTAGATTTTAGTTTTTTTTCTTTTGTTTGATAAAGGAAAAATTTGTGCTGTAGTCTACCCAACAAATTGCTGTCAAATTTGTGTGGGTTTCTAAAAGGTGTTCATGTTCTGCAGAACTAAATGACTCAGACTTCATGGAGTGTTAAATTACCAGCTGTATTTTACCTCTGATGTAACTGAACAGTGCAAGGAGTGGTGCCCCTTCCTGCAGGCTTCCCTCGTCCCTGCCGTCCGTCACTCTGTCTCTGGCTCTCCTTTCTCGCCTCATCATTCTTGTTCTTTAGGAATCCAAAATTCTTTTATACTCTCAGTTGGAGGAGTTGGGATCTTTGCCATTTCCGCTGCTTTTACGTTGTTACATTTTTGCCCACAAGGTGATTGCTCGCTAGGGTGTCAGAAATGACAACCAGTAGCAGTCACTGGGCATTGCCAGCGTGTCTCATGTGCAGGGAGGGTGGACCAGCACAGGAACTTCTCTCCCTCTCTGGGGCCAACCAGATGGTTTCTTAGGTCCCAGAGGAGTAAGTGGGCTGGCTCCTCCTCTTGATAGTCCTCTTGATGTTTCTCAAGAGCTGTTAATCTCCTCACCTCTTACAGCTAAACCAGAAGAGCACATTCCCTCTCAAACTCGTTTCCTTTCCTGCCTACCTCACTTATTTACCCAATAGCCGTGTTTTGTGTGCCTCGTCTGGCTGGATTCTCAGGGAGACAGGCACAGACCATCCCGTCAAAGCCACATGGTGTATGGGATGGTGGAGACATGGGCGAACCTGGCTGGGTTGGAGGGTGGCGGGAAATGCCTGTGTGTGGGGTGGTCATGAGGTCTTCCTTCCCACTGCTAGTCCTCAGAAGCTCTGTGCAGCAGCCCTGCTCCCTGTCTGTTGAAGGGTTGCTGAAGCCCTAGGATAGCTGGGGCAACTCATTAGGTAGCTTTGTTCTGGAAACTTCTCTTACTAATGGCTACTGGGGAGAGGGAGAAGATTAAGAAAAGGGAATTGCCATTCTTCAGCCTAAACAAAACTCCCCTTTTGTACTCATACAGACTTCCTTAGTTGGCGAAAAACTGACTCTGGGTGCTATGCTCCCGCAGAGCCCCTCAGTGTTGGAGCCGGTGGCCTCAAGTGGAGAAGCAGCTTCCAGGCCAGCCTGCAGCGTGAGGCCTGCCTGTCCAGCCAGCACGGCTCCACTCAACTGGCTGGCAGACCTGACCAGCGGGAACGTCAACAAGGAGAACAAGGGTGAGTGTTCCTGAGGACTGAGTCACTCGTGGAGGGCTCTGCAGTCTCACTGTGGGGAGACAGTGGTTGGAAGTCTCGGGAGAGGACGTGTTCCTGCAACCGTACGGAAGGTGTGTTTGCAGTCAGCTCCCAAGGCTTGGGGGTGGGGTGGGGGTGGGGGGTGGGAGGCGGGAGGGGCGCATGGTGCTAAGACTGTAGTACAGTGACAACCTGCCCCCAGCTCTTCTCCTCACCACATGGTGCTTGGTTTCTGTTGTACCTCACTGGAATGTGCCATCTTCAGTTCCATTTTTGTCACCAGTGTTTCAGGATGCTGATGAAAATAAAAAGAATGTGGACTTTGGGATAAGGTAGGCTTAGGTTAAAATCTAGGTGATTCTGTCTCTGGCTAATTTCTTTAATGTGAAACATCCTTAAATGTGGTGACTCAAGTTTGACACCATAAATAAAGGGACTTAATATATATTTATATATAATCTCTAAGCAGGGTCTTCCAGAAATACAAGGTATGGTTTAACATCCCAAAATATAAGGGGAAAATTGTGTGATGAGACACAGAAAAACTCTGTGTAAAGCTTAAATCTCATTATAAATTTTTTAAAAAACACCCTGAACATTGAATTTTTTTTTTTTTTTTTTTTTAATGAGAGATGGGGTCTCCGCTGTGGAGCCCAGCTGGCATCAAGCGCCTGGGTGTAAGTGATTCTTCTTGCCTCAGCCTCCTGAGTAGCTGGAACCACAGGCCCACACCACCATGCCTGGCTTAAATTTGAAAAAAATTGTTTTGATAGTTTCCTTTGTTCAGGGATGAGACAAAGGTGTCAGTTGTCATTAACTTTGTCAATCAGGAACCCTGGCCAGTGCACTAAGGCTCGAATAAGAGAAATCAAGAAAATATGAAAGGAATCAATAAATGGTCAATATTTGTTAACAGTACATGTGAAAAGTTCAAAAGAATCTACATTTGCAATACACATTAGTGTTGCTGAATAACAGGGTGAATTAACAACAGTACATTTTATTTGCATAACAGAAACAGAAGTCAAAGTTTAAAAAATGCCATTTTCCTTAGTTTAGCCTGGGTACTAGATATTGTTTTAATATTTATTGGGAAATCTTTAATATCATTGGTATTTATCCCCTTAAATTTTTCTTTGTTCTACAAAATGAAAACCAAGATTTTTGTTGGTTTGTGTGTGTGTTTTGGTACCAGGGACTTAACCAGGGGTGCTTTTTACCACTGAACCGCGGCATCCCCAGCCTTTTCTATTTTAAGGCGGTTGAGGCTGGCCTTGAACTTATTATCCTCCTACTTCAGCTTCCTGAGTTGCTGGGATTATAGGCGTATACCACCATACCCCTCAAAAACCCAAGTTTTAAAATAATTGTTACTAGAAGATTGCTAAGAGTTGCCTTTCAGAATGCTGTTAAATCTGGATTTTTTTGGTTTGGTTTTAGAAAAACAACCTACAATGCCAATTTTAAAGAATGAAATCAAATGCCTTCCACCCCTCCCGCCTCTGAGCAAATCCAGCACAGTCCTTCACACCTTTAACAGCACCATCTTGACACCTGTAAGCAACAATAATTCTGGTTTCCTCCGAAATCTCCTGAATTCCTCCTCAGGAAAGGTATGTGTTTGCTTTATTGTGTGCATCTGCTTTACAAAGTTGCATGGAGACAGACAGGAAGATATTGAGAGAAACCAAGTGGGTAGAAGTAGAAGGACATAAATCACATACTTAACCTTTGTGGGGACAGGAGGCTGGGTCATTGGCAGATGGACTTCCACAGGGCAGGACCACTTTCTCCGATTACATATACTTTCTCCTGTACCCAAGTGGGAACAAGGGACTTGCTTCTTTACCTGGGGGTTCTGGCTTGGGCTCTGAGCATACACTGATAGGTGCTAATCCTATCTTTAGGAAGGGGACTTTTTGATGATGGGGAATGGCACACTTAAAAGACTTGTGTTCTTTCCTAAATTCAGACAGAAAATGGACTCAAGAATACACCAAAAATCCTTGATGACATCTTTGCCTCTTTGGTGCAAAACAAGAGTTCCTCTGACTTGTCTAAGAGGCCTCAAGGACTGACGATCAAGCCCAGCATTATGGGCTTTGACACTCCCCACTACTGGCTCTGCGACAACCGCTTGCTGTGCCTGCAGGACCCCAACAACAAGAGCAACTGGAACGTGTTCAGGGAGTGCTGGAAGCAAGGGCAGGTAACACCAACCAGTCACAGCCCCTCTTTTTGGCTCCCTTGGCATTGGGGATTGAACCCAGGGGTACTTGGAACATTGAGCCACATCCCCAGCACCCACCTTTAAAAAAATTTTTTTGTTGTTGATGGGCCTTTATTTTATTTATTTGCATATAGTGGCGAGAATCAAACCCAGTGCCTCTCACAAGCTAGGCAAGCACTCTACCACTGAGCCACAACTCCAGTCCCCCAGCCCTTTTTAAATTTTATTTAGAGACAGGGTCTCTCTCAGTTGTTGAGGCTGGCTTGGAACCTGTGATCCTCCTGCCTCAGTCTCTGGAGCCGAGGGGAAGGCAGGTGTGCGCCACCACACCTGGCCCCATTGTTGGGTTTTGATGAGAGCAGCCAAGCCTTGTGAGCCTCAGGGAAGGTGGGCTGTTTGGGAGTTTGAAGGAGTGACAGGACAGCATAAAACTGAGCAAACTCTTCCATGGAGGGAAGCTGACAGCTGTCCTAGGGTGGGCGCCGAGTAGCAGCAGCAGTAGTAGCAACAGCATCTTATACCTGGTGAGAGTCCCCCAGGTGTGGTTGCTGGATCTGCAGCTGGAGTGTGCAGAAGGTGCCTGGCCTTGAGCCTAGGCTGTGCTTACGTCGTTTTGGTTCTATTTTCTGTATCTTTGGCTTTTCTTTTTGGCCAAACCGGAGTATTCACCAAAGGAACATTGCTCTTGGGCAAGAATTTGTGGGAAATGCCAAGTACCAAAACGTGGCTTGCCCATTCTCATAGTGCTTTTCCACCCTGTGTGTCCCACCTCCCAGGACTGCTCACTCATCCTCCCAGAGGCTGGGGTGGCAGGCAGGTGCCCTAGGCAGCGGCAGGTTTTGTTTGGCTTATATATATACACATCATGGTTTTACATTAACATCAGGACTGCACAGAAAGCTCAGGATTCTGACTTGTCTCCAACAACCAGGACTTGGCAGCCTCAGGTCTGTGTCCAGTGTGGTGAGGATAGGCTGGAGCGTAGGCTGGCGCCCACCGGCTTTATCTCCTTCACATCCCATGCTGCCCCCTGGCCTTGGCATGGGGTGTTCTTGGAGTGCGACGGGGGGGGGGGGGGGTCCTTTCTCCTGGAGCTTCCTGATGTGGTTGGAAGGCAGGGCTGTCACATAGGAGCTGCTGTGGCTTCCCTGAGACCAGGACCAACAGCAGCTGGGGACAGCTGGGGGTGTGCTAAGCCTCCTCCCTCTCCGTAGCCCGTGATGGTCTCAGGAGTGCACCACAGACTGAACGCCGAACTCTGGAAACCCGAGTCCTTCAGGAAAGAGTTTGGGGAGCAGGAAGTGGATCTCGTGAACTGCAGGACCAACGAAATCATCACGGGAGCCACAGTAGGCGACTTCTGGGACGGCTTTGAGGATGTCCCAAGTATGTACTAAAGACATGTCAGGGATGTGGAAGGAGACAGGAGCAGCAGGGAGTCGAGGACTGAGCCTCTGTCCTCCTCCCTTTCTTCTCCCAATGGACTTTAGTTGTATTACAGGGACTAGTGTGATACACTTTGTCACCCAGAATATGACGGGGGATGGCCAGCTGGTCCTGGTCCATAGAGCAGGATGGCCTCAGTCTCAGCAGAGCTGGTCATTTCTGTGTGATGCTGGCTTCGGAAACCGAGCTTGCTAGTCACCTGTGGTTGAGCAGCAGACGGGGTCCCTGAGGGTCACTGTAGAAACACGTTTCGTTCCACACGTCATGGGCATGAGGAGTGGCTGGATTTCAAAGAATGAGCAGCATCAAAAGACGGGACCTAATACAAATTAACTACTGATCTTTTATTTTGCTGCCCTGAGAGTACAAATGGATTTTTTGACCATTTAGAAATGATTGGCAACTGGCAGGTGGGGACATTAGAGAAAAGCAGTATTTGTGTTCTAAATGGAGCGGGTTGTGAAGCGTCTACCGAGATGAAACTGTATTATTTGTATTGTTGAAGCATAAAATATGAATTTGTCATTGATTTTGGTCTGAATCATGAATAATGGCTCGCTTATTCTGGTTCCTTTACAGATCGTTTGAAAAACGAAAAAGAACCGATGGTTTTGAAACTTAAGGACTGGCCACCAGGAGAAGATTTCAGGGACATGATGCCGTCCAGGTATGGCCACGGCGGCAGGCAGAGGGCTGCCTCCTGGACTTGGCGGGATGAGTTCTTGAGGTGACGAGGAGTGGGTTTAGGGAAACATGGAATTCGTGGCTTTTTTGGTGCTGGCTGTTATCCTGGCTAGACCCTTTGGAGAGGAAGTGTTTTTAAGTGAGATGAAGTCGAGGTGCCTAGGACTGGTGCACACACCCAGTGCCATGCCAGAGACGAGGCCCACGAGGTGCACAGGCTGTGCTGCACGGTCACAGGCGCTGCTGTGCCAGGGCTCGGAGTTGAACGGGTAGTTGACACATCCTGTGGTGGGAGAGGAAGGCCTCTCTGTTTATGACTGCTACAGTGCTGACCTTAAGTCTCCATGACCACTCTCCCCAGCCTCAGGGTCACCCACACACCTTTGTTCTGTTCACGTTGCACATTGTGCGACAAACATGGCAGGCTTGTTTTGCGAAATCCTGGCTTTCTTGTCCTAGGTTCGATGACCTGATGGCCAACATTCCGCTGCCCGAGTACACCAGGCGAGACGGCAAATTGAACTTGGCCTCTAGATTGCCAAACTACTTTGTTCGGCCTGATCTGGGTCCCAAGATGTATAATGCTTATGGTAAGGAGGAGACGCTAACTCACAAGTTAAGACAGACCGAATCCAAACCTTGAGGCTGCTTTTCAGGGGGAGAGAACACCACCCTTAGCACAGCAGCACCTGACCCTCGGGCTTCCCCTCTCTCCTTGTTCCTGTCCTGTGTGATTCACTGTCACAGCCAAGGTGTGAGGTGGCTACCTTTTAAGAATACACCTGCTTGGTTTAAATAGCATAGCTGTGGGTGTTTTCTTCCTAGTCACTGACTGTTGGCAGTGTCATTCTGTCAGAGCTCTTCCCCTGACACAGTTGTACCCTCCCTAAAGCAGGCAGCAGGCGCTGAAAGAAGGCAGACATGTCTCTACTCACTCCTGACACCTGGCCATCAGCATTGGTATACAGCTGTCATCGTCCACGGGTTAGGTCATGGCTGCTCAAAGGAGAGGGTACAGGCTCTCTCTAGCTGCAAGACCCCCAATTTTCCAAATAGGGACAAGGATTTTGGAACAGTAGAAGGGACAATGTCCTCAGAATCTCAGAAGCGATTGGCGAGTCAGAGACTAGAACTTGGGCTCATGAAAGTTTTTGTGTGTTTTTTTTTGGTATCAATCTTTAGTTGTTCTGGGAGCCCTTTCCCTGTGACCGTTAGTTTTTATAATCTCAGTTGAGAGTCTGGCGTTGTTACTGTGGTTGCAGTCTTGGGGCCAGTGGCTGGGCAGGTCTCACTTTACCCAGTGTGGCCCTGGACAGGCCAGCAAGCAGCCCTGCTGGGACTGACTGGCTCTAGCTCACTCTCCCGCCCTAGGTCCTGGCCACTGTCCAGGAGCCTGTGCTGGTGGTTCCTAGTGTCCTAGGTGCACTGCACGTGTGTCATCTTCCTGAACGCTGCTCCTTGACTTTTCAAACAGCAAGTAGAATCAGACTTTGTGGCACTGGCTCGTGCCATCAGATAGAACCTTCATTTCATTTCTAGTAGGTTAATGGCTCTTCTTAAAATTGACATTTTTTTACTTTTTATTCTGGAAATATTTTCCAAATACATTGAGAACATGAGAGTGTAGAACAGTGGTTCTCTTGATATTTTCCCTTTGCCATTTTAAAGTGAATTTCTCTGTCTTCTGAGTTCCCCCTGACACTCAGCACTTCCTCTGTGCCTGGGGCTGATGTTCAGCAAGTTGCAGAGGCAGCAGGGCATGTCAGGGCTCTTGCCCCAGATGGGCATTTGGAGACTTGCCCACAAGTCCAGCCCCAGGCAAGCCAGGGGTCAAGGCCTCCAGGCCACACAGGCTGTTGGGACAGCCCACAGCCTTTGCTCCGGAAGCACTGGACACAGGAGGGGGCCGCACTCTGGCCCAGTGAGTGTATCAGGCAGTGTCCTCCCTTGGATCCAGCAGTATGTGGGAGCGGGCAGCTTCCAGCAGGCGCCATGAGAAGTGGTGCTGGCTCTTGGTCCCAGGCCATATAACACCCGGAGCTCCAGCTGCCCTGGCCTGGGAGTCGGCTCTGCCACTTAGCTTGTGCCGTCTAGGTTGGGTCCTGGGTACCCCCTTTAGGCCTGCAGTTTTTTTCCATAATTTCATTTCAAGCATGAAGCTCTTATCAGGGACCTCCTTTGCTTGTCACTGGAAACAAGTCTTAGGATTTGTGGATGTATAATCTTGTAATTAAATATCTGATAAGAGAGTCCTTTTTAAAGGAGAGGACAGCTCCATCCCTTGAGTGTTGTTACTTTTGAGGATGAGAGAGCGAGCTTATTCCCAGGCATCTCCCAGCATTTGTCCTCAGTGTCTTTTTTCTGCAGGATTAATCACTCCAGAAGATCGGAAATACGGAACAACAAACCTGCACCTGGACGTTTCTGACGCTGCTAACGTCATGGTCTATGTGGGCATCCCCAAAGGGCAGTGTGAGCAGGAAGAAGGTAGGGCTGCACACCGGGTAGGGCCAACTGTCCCAGTCCGAGCCGGGTTTGTGGTCTGATCACCTACTTTCCTTTGCTCCAGAAGTCCTCAGGACCATCCAAGATGGAGACTCTGATGAACTCACTATAAAGCGGTTTATTGAAGGAAAAGAGAAGCCAGGAGCCCTCTGGCACATCTACGCTGCGAAGGACACAGAGAAAATAAGAGAATTCCTTAAAAAGGTGTGTGAGGAGAGGCTCACGTGTGGCCATGTTGGAAGTCCTTGTGTGGTGAGCTGACCTGGCTGGCAGGGTTGTGGCGAGGGGGCCTGTCCTTCTGTTTTAATGATAGCGCTTGGAGAGCTCTGTTCAGACTCTACTCACCTCTGAGCATCCATTTATTTCCATTGTGTTGTAATCTGAGCACTGGGTAGAGACCGTGGCCCCTAGCTTCCTTGTTCTGAGTGCATTACTAAGGTCCCTGTTGATTTGTCCACTGTCACTTGGTGCAGGGCCCTACTTGTGTTCATTAGCCAGGGACTGCAGGGTCCTGGAAGGCTCCAGGCTTCTGAAGTTTCTGTGTCTTTTAGGCAGGGCTCTGTGTGGAAGTTGGAAAGTTGGGGCTTACTTGGTTTTAAACTTGGCTGGCACTGAGGTTACTGGTTGTGACCCAGGTGTCCTTGGCTGGTGGTCTCCCTTGTCCATGAGGCATGGACCTGAGCCACTGGGCCTACTGCCTGGCACTAGGCAGGCCCTGAGCTGTTCCTGGACAAGGACCGTTTGGCTTTTCTAAACATGCTGGTCACCTTATTGTTCCCCGTAGCGTCACTCTGTATGTACTTTTCCAGATACTGGGTCTAGAATAAATTGGATGTGTGGTCATCTTCAGGACTGTGTGATAACTCTCAGATTGTTAAATAAAGGTAGGTCTTTAATGACAGTAAAACAAGTTTCTATCTAAGGAATTTGAACCTACTTACCTTTAAAAGTTCTAAGCCAAAAAATGTCTGAATTTAGTGGGTCCAAGAACATGTAGAGACTGCCAGTACCAGGAAGCAGCAGCCATGTGCAGTCTTTCTTTTGTTGGTTCATTCCAGGTCTGATTACTGCTCCTCTTTTTCTGCAGTGGGGCACTTAGGCTGAAGAACGCCTGAGGCTCACTCACTTTGGGTCTTAGCATGTCGCTCATGTTCTTATTCTAGGTATCAGAAGAGCAAGGTCAAGAGAACCCAGCAGACCATGATCCTATTCATGACCAGAGCTGGTATCTGGACCGATCGTTAAGAAAGCGCCTGCATCAGGAGTATGGGGTGCAGGGCTGGGCTATCGTCCAGTTCCTCGGGGACGTGGTGTTCATCCCAGCAGGAGCTCCGCACCAGGCAAGCACTCTGCTTCTCTTTCTGCTCTCTCTGCTAGGGACTTGAATGTGCACTAATGTGGCTCGGTGTGTTCCAGGTTCACAACTTGTACAGCTGCATCAAAGTGGCCGAGGACTTTGTGTCTCCAGAGCACGTGAAGCACTGCTTCTGGCTCACTCAGGAATTCCGTTATCTGTCGCAGACTCATACAAACCACGAAGACAAATTACAGGTAAAAACAGACCTGGCTTCTGGCATTCGTGGGTGCTGGCTTCCCAGCCTGTTAAAGTCACTTTGTCTGCAGTGGAGTGACAGCAGCCCAGAGGAGACCTCACTTGCTGTGTTGCAGCGTAGACTCTGGGAGGGACTGTGCCCGCGATAAGGCTGCTTGTATACTTCTGGCTGCCGCCCAGCTGCCAGCCAGGGCTCTCACAAGACCTGGTGCAGTAGAGCTGGACCTCTGGCTGATGGTGGCCGCTCCAGCAGTGCTGCAGGTCTGGGAAGCTGGGGAAGTACCTGGTTCTGTAGGAATAAGGAAGGGAGGAGAAGTCAAGGCAGAGCTGTCCTTGGAACCTTCCTCGCACTGCCTGGCCTGCGGGAAGATGGAGTGGGCTCCAGGTTTTCCAGAGGCGGCGGGCACTGCTCTGAAGGAGCCCAGGCCTTTCCTGGTGCTGGCATTTCACATGAACGTTGGTATTTGGTGATACTGCTGGGGGCGGCTATAGATGCGTAGTGAGGGATCGTGGCCCGAGTGGTGGAGTGATCCACTTTGCTTCCGCTATTGCAGGTGAAGAATGTCATCTACCATGCGGTGAAAGATGCGGTGGCTATGCTGAAGGCCAGCGAGTCGAGCTTCAGCAGACCTTAGTCCCTGCATGTTGGCAATGAACTACTGGCAGCTGTTCAAACTCTTCAGGCAGGACTCCTGTGGACTTTGAGATTTCATGTTACCTCATCTTCTTTTTTAAACTATACCCGACTTGTGAGGGTACTCTGTCTAATGTATATTTCTAGTGTTTACAGACACTAAGTGTGTATATGTAGTACTATTTACAGACGTGCATCCTGATACTGTGACTCCTCTCCTAGTGCAGGACTCTCACCAAGCTGTACGAACAGAGCCTCCTGTCAACTCTGCAACGGTCATTTCCAGCTGGGTCGGGAGGGTGCAGACAGGTCCATGAGCTTAGGATTGCTATGGGCTTACTGGTCAGCTTTCTCTCGTGTCTGTCTGGCCACCCTCCCACCTGGTCAGGGTCTAGGATGCAGGAGGAAGCCACAGCTAAAGGAGCAGTCCTCTGTGTGGCATAGGACTGGCATTATAGAGCAGAAGCCAACTACTGTACGACTCTGGGCTAACCATCTGTAGTTACATGGAATTTTAATTTAAATGAAGCTTTGCTAATTTTAAGTGTTAAGCATTTTGCATTAAAATATTCATATAATATTTTGATATTGCCATTATCTTTGTGGATTCAGCACATCTGTTTATCGAATGTGGGTTTGAGAGATGGCTGTTAGAACTCTTCTTCAAAGCACAGTGGGCTGTAGTCATTTCATAGTGAGTATCACAGCGCTATCACAGAATTTCAAGGGAAAACAATCACACTTGCAAAGGAAGACCACCAGTTAACTTGGAGGCCTGGCTAAGTGGCTCTTTAAGGAACGAGGGGAGATGGGGCGTGTCGTCTCTCTCCTAGTCCTTTGTCATGGGAGGGTTTACAAAGGAAGGTGACATAGGTTTCAGAACGTGGACCTAACAGCAGAGCATCAGGTATAAGAAGCCCAACTAGAGCACTTCATCTGTTTAGGTGGCGGCAGCACAAGGAAGCGGCCACCTGCCTGCAATGCAGGTTTATTAGAACCAAAGGAAAAAGCCACCATAGGAAAGAGAGGAACGTCCAGTTGTGTCATTAGACTTGCGAGGCTTGCAGATTCTGAAATGAGCTGATGCTTCTTCTGAAATATCTAATAGGTCTAAAGCTGTAAGAGCCTGGGAAACATGCACAAGGGATTGCCAGACATGACCAGGAAGAAAAATCTAGAAAAAAGCAAAGTAGAACTTACCTGAAATGAAATGTGAGGGGTCAAGTTAGGAATTCAGCATGTGGGAAACGGCAGAGAAAGTTCCATGGAGTACAGCGTCCAACAACAGCCAGCCAGAAAGGGAACACAACAGGCTCAGAGACAGCTGAAGGAAGGCAGGGAGCTTGACAACAGAGACATCAGCTTGAAGAAAACCAAGGACAGTTCAAAAACCCACAGGGTGGATTTGTGTGAGTAGTAAGTCTAGATACCAAAAGCAGCTCCCCACTTCAGCTGGTCCACCTTGGGACTTTTCAGCTCTGGGATGGTGTTTGCAAAAGTGACACCTGTGCAGTAGAAACTGCTTCGGGCTTGGGGTTTTGACTACTCCTGGCACCTGATGGTGCCAGGCTGCCTTGCCAGCCGAGGGGAGCCAGCAGTGTCTGGCTGAGGTGCATCCGTAAGTTGTTAAAAGCAGTCAGGGCAGTCTGGAGCCACTGGTGGGTAGAAGAAGCAAGCACTGTTTTATAAGTTTTAAAGCTCCCCACTCCCAAAATGATAGTTTCAGACCTTGAAAAGAAGATTCTTTTCTTTTTTGGACCCGAGGGACACTTGCCCACTGAGTTGCATCCCCAGCCCTATTCTGTATTTTATTTAGAGAGTCTCACAGCTATGTGAACTCACTATCAAGCCTCCCAGCCTCTGGGATTACAGAGAAGGATATTATTCCACATTATGCAAGGAGAAATGGTGTATAAGGAAAACCCTAAACAAAGGAGTACAAAGCTGTTTTCAGAAGTGGGAAGCTTTAGAAATGGTTGGTCACGGTTTCAGAACAGAATGTGCTTAGTGCCACTGAACTCTTCACTTGCAGGAATTAAAATGGTAAATACATGTATATTTTTCCACAATAAAAAAAAAATAACTCCCAAGTAGGAAAACCTTTGGAATTGAATGAAAATAATTACATTTTTAAAATTATTTAGGCAGGAGAGAAGGAACAAAGAACAAAAATATTCCAATTACAAGAAGAGATCATCTGACTAAGTAAAAGACCTGCTTGTAAGCGTTTGATTACAGGAAGAAAGTGAAAACAGGAAAATCACACTGTGTAGATAAGAGTCTGCCAGAGGAAAGGTGATGTTTCTACATCTACTACAGCTTCCAACAGGAAGGAGTTTGGGTAAAGGACGAGATTCTCAAGGTGACTGTTGGGTACCTTTCTGGAATAGATGTGTAAGCAGACATAAGGACACTTGAGCAGTGAAATGGACTTCAATCAATGACAAGAATACACATTCCTTTCATGGGCATTGCTCTTCACTCAGACCACAGACTGGACCAAAATGCCACTGGCATTTATTAAGACTATAGAGTTGAAATCCTGTTCGGTGGTAATGGAATTTAAATAAAAATTAACCAATGTTGAGTAATTAAGCAACATGCAAAGTGGAATGGAAATTAGATATTTAGAACTGAGCAAACCTTCAGGCTCTTAGGAACATGGTTATTGACAGTCACGAGACTTACTGAAAACTACGAGAAGCTAGACTAGTGGAGGAGGAGGGCACATGCCTGCTGTCCAGGTGTGTGTGGGGACACCGTGCAGGTGGACATGCTCTCTGCTGCCAGGTGTGTGTGGGGGACACTGTGTGGGTGGGTGTGCAGCTGCTAGGAATTTCATTTGGGACTGGCTTCTCAGAGCTGAGCCTGGACAGCCTGAGGAGCAGCCGAGCCCTCTGCAAAGCTGACTGCCTGCTGAGCAGTCTCCCTCTGCAGTACCCCCAGCAGGACCTCCCTCTGTCTGTGGCTGTGGCAGTGTTTCTGGCCCTGCTCACTGCACTCAGCAGGAAGTGTGGGCCCTGGAACTGGTTCAGAATCGCAGATGCAGCACTAAGTGACACACTGTCCCTGGACCCAGGAGCCGGAGGTCCCCAGACTGCACAGAAACATGGTGGGCCAGCTTGCTGCCTTGTAATGGGTATGAGGGGGACATGAAATATAACCATTAAAATAAAGAACAGATGATGAGCAAAGTCCAAAGCCAAGTATAGTCCATTTTTAAAAAATGTTTTGGCTGCGGATGGACACCGTATTTTTTTTATGCCTGTATTTTTATGTGGTGCTGAGGATGGAACCCAGGGCCTTGCATGTGCCAGGCAACTGCTCACCACTGAGCCCCAGCCCAGCCCCATGTACGGGTCTGATTTCTGCTGCTGCTGCTGCCACATAGGAGAGCCCTCTTAGGAAGAGGTGCACCTGGTTCACAGCTTGAGGCTGAGAGCCCAAGACTGGGCAGCCCATCTGGTTGTCATGAGGACTGGTGTCACAGCAGCAGGCAAGGGTGCCACAGGGAGAGGTCAACGTGGTGAGACTGAGGCCAGAGTTGGGGCCACTCATCCTGAGCAGCACCCCTCTGCAAGAGCAGCCTGCCCGTCCTCCCAGGGCAAGCTACGTGAACCAGGATCTGCCTCTCGGGTTCCACAGCTCCCAGTGCCACTGCAGTGGGGACCATCACGTGTACAGAGCAGAAAAATCCAACCCAACCATAGCTATGACTGGAAAAAATAATAAAATAGGCAGACTTCTGGCAAAACATGAAGGGAAAAAGGCACAGACAGAGGGACATTAAGAGTGGGAATTCAGGACTGGGTGGGGCTCAGGGTGAGCACCTGCTGTCCGGTGTGAGGCCCTGGGTTCCATCCTCAGCACACATCCAAATACATAAAAGATCCATTTACAACTAAGAATATTTTTTTAATGGAAATTTTAAGTACAGATATAATAAGGATTTTAAATAAGTAGAATCTAGCAGTGTGATGTTAATTTACCCTAAATGAAATGGACAACTATAGGAGACAGTTCTCAACAATCTTTAAAATACTATTAAAGGGGTTGGGGCTGGGGCTCAGCGGTAGAGTGCATGCTCGCCTAGCATGTGTGAGGCCCTGGGTTTGAGCCTCAGCACCACATTAAAAAAAAATAAAGATATTGTATCCAACTAAAAATTAAGTATTAAAAAATACTATTAAAGGAATTGAATTGTTAGTAATCTCTATAGCATAATCCTCAAAAGGCACCAGGCAAAGGGAAAGTTTTACAAATGATTTTGTATATTTAGAAAAAAGATAATCCATTTAGAAACATGGAAAATAGCCAAGAGGGTAGAAAAGAAAAAAGAAAAAAAAAAACGCTTTTTCTCCCTTTCTTATGGTCCTGGGGACTAAACTCGGGTGCTCTACTCCTGAGCTTTATCCCCAGTCCCTTTCTATATTTTGAGACCGGGTTTCACTAAATTGATGAGGCTAGCTTTGAGCTTGGGATGCATCACCTCGTTCTGGGTAGCTGGGACTGTGGGGGTAACTGGGACTATGGCATGGGCCACCACCCCACTTTCTTCTCGCCTTCACTTGTCCCTGTCAGTCACACAGGAGAGCATAGTGTCTCTGACATTACACACTGGTAGAGTGTGACTTCCCCTTGTGGTTTTGCATGATGTCCTCATCTATTCTTGAAGGACAACTGGCCACCACTATTCATCAAGACTGCTCTGCCCTCTTCCAGCACCTCAGTGGACACAGCTCTCCGGCCTCTCGGTCTGAAATGGGAAGCAGGCTCAGCTGATGAGGCTCCTCCTTCTCTGTGGCTTCCCGTGTGCCATCACCGAGGGCTCATCTGTCCTGGGAGGGGTCTGCGCAGCTCCTCGCACAAGCCTTTTCAGCTTTCTTCAGATTGTCCTGTCCCTGTCTGCTGGGACTGCTGTGACTGCACCTGGGCTCCGCTGACGTCCTCCTCCACCTCTTCTGCTTCCCCAACTGGTGGTCCATCACTGTTCGTGAGGTTGCTGGTCGCTTCTGCCTGCTCAGGAGCGGCAGACACCTCCAGCACGGCTACAGCTCTGCTCGGGGATCTGGGTGGCTCCATTTGACACTCAGCCTCTTGGCAAAGGTTCCCTTTGGCTCAGGATTTGCCTGGTGTCTTGCCATTGGGCACGCGTGGCTGTCATTTGCCCAGCCTTCCTCCTGGGTTTCAGAGCAGTCCCTGTGTTTCAGCGTCATCTTGGACTGTGATGGCCTCGCCTTTGTTTGAAGCAACACCTATCTTGCTTTTCTGCCCAACAGGTTCTGCGCTGGCTTCTTGTGTTAGGACAGATACAGTGATTTCCAAATGAGGCCCAGTCTACCCCTCCAGAACCAGAGACAATGACCCACACTGAGAGTGGTCTTCAAGGGGCTGAACTGGGGAGGGGGCAGGAAAGGGCAAATAAAGTGTCACAAAATGCTCCTTCCATTTTAAAATCTCCTTGTCCTTAGTTAAGCCGCTGTGTGCACTGCCCACCTCTGCTTCCTGCGCTTCCAACAAACTGTTTTTAACAGGTTTCGTGGAGGGGTAGGAGATCATGTTTTATCATTATGCTGTCACTCTATAAATGTGTTTCTGAAACTATAATTTCATCAGAAGGCAACTTATTTTGAAAATTCTTTTTAGTGGTCAATGCACCTTTATTTATATGTGGTGCTGAGAATTGAACCCAGTGCCTCGCACATGCTCCAACACTGAGCCCTAGCCCAGTCTTAAAAAAAAGGAAAAAGAAACGGTTTCATCTCTGTTGCTCAGACCTGCATTGCTCAAGGGACTCAGCAACTGGGCTCATTAATTCCGATATCGCAAAAGAAAACCATCTCCCACAGGAGGCTAAGGCCAGAAGACCACAACTTCACAACTGGCTGTCCTTGTGAAACACTGTCCCCTGCCCCACGGAAACAGGGCTAGGGATGTAGCTCAGTGGCAGAGTCTCCTGGGTACAATCCCCAGCACTGAGAAAAGAAAAAACCAAAAATGGAAAAATTGAGAAGAAACTTGTTCATCTGAATCAGACATTTCCTAAGTTTTTCACTGTACGACGAACGGGCATTTGCAGAGTACCTGCCACTAAATTAAAATGAGAAAAATGGCTGCTGTTCTTCAGAACCTGGAAAACAGTGTGGCGTCCTGACTGTTCCCATAACTGGCTGTGGGGTTGGTCAGGAGTGGGCACCCTCTTCTCCACAGCAGCTCACGGCAACCCCCTGGGAATGTGCAAGGTGCCCTGGTGGATGAGCTACGGTTGGCAGCACCCAGGAGGGCCTCGGGCTGGAGAGAGGGGTCCATGGAACTGCCCACAGCAAATTGCCGGGCAACCACCATAAGCTGGAGATAGCTGTTCAGAAGTGATGGACGGGTTGGTGGTGTGGGATGAGTGAGGGCCCAGTGAGGGCCCAGTGAGGGTGGATGGGTCCCGTCCCAATGCCTGCGGGTGGAAGAACATCTCACTACAAGTGGCACTGTCGGGACATGCCTTCCAGACTCAACTCCAGGGGCCAAGACAGCGCCCGGCCCTCTCCAGCAATGCCCCCCCCAAAAAAGCAGGAGGGGAGACACACACACAATACATGGAGCAGGATACACCCACTCTTGGGGAACAGAAAAAGACCTGTTTAAAAATTAACCCCAGCGGGTGTGGTGGTGCACACCTATGATCCCAGCAGTGGGTGGTGAAGGGGTCAGGGGAGGGGAGGAGGCAGGAAGAGCTCCAGTTCAAGGCCAGCATCAACAATTTAGTCCCCAAATGAGCCGGGAAGCAGCTCAGTGGATGAGTGCCCTGGGTTCCATGCCTAGCACCAGGAATGTCTGCTGGGATGCTGCAAAACAGAAAATGCAGGAGAACCAACTGCCTCGCCTGAGGGGCTGGAGAGGCTGCCACCTGCCCAGCCGCCCAGCCAGTTAGATTATCTACAAGAACAAACAGGCCCCAGACCTAGGCTGCCCTGTGCTTCCAATAGCATGCTGCACCCTATGGTCATTTTCAGCATGTTGGCCCTGCCCAGCCGGACCAAAGACCCCAGCAGCATCAGTGAGAATCAGAGCCAGCTCCTCGGAGGATCTAGATGAGGTGCACAGCCAGCACGGTGATGGAGAGGACCAAGACAGCAGATGGATACCCCTCAGCTCCAACAGTCACCATGAAGCTCCAACCATCATGTGTCATAAGGGGAGGAGGCAGTGCACAGCCCAGAGATAGGCCCCAGCATGGCAGCTGATCTAGGCCAGGGCAATACAACAGAGAGCAATACAGCGGAGAGCAGCAGCCACGACAGGTGGCACCCGACAGCCACGTGTACAAAGCAGTGCACAGGCCACCTCCAGTGCCCTAGTGCATGGAGACGATGAAGTCAGGCTGGCGCGAGGCCCCCAGAGACACGCAGACCCTCAGGGGTGGTGGTTACTTTCAGATACAGCATACCAGAGGCATAATGCAGGCAAGAAGACCAGCTCTGAGCACAGAGCGAGCGGGAAGGCACACAGTCTGGGACATAGGACATTGCTGATAACTGTAGTGTCACCCAAATTCAAAAAGACGATAACCTAAAAACCAAACCACTTGCTTCAGCAGATGAACACAGACCTAGACAGCTGGCCAAGGCCACAGGCAGCTGCAAGCAGAGACGCACAGCATCCAGCGTCACGAGGACTCAGCAAATCAAAACAGTAAGGTGACAGCTCGCTTCTGCATGGCAAGACCCAGGCCACTTAGAGCACCGAAGGCTGAGTCTGTGGAGGAGAGGCACTGTCGCTGTCCCACTGGAGCCCAGCCGTGAGCTCTTGGGAAGGCCACCCGGCCAGCCCCTTCTGTGTATGCAGGCCACGCGGGGACTTATGAAGACTCACGTCCCACAGGGGAGTATCTGGAGGATGCTAGAAAGCCATGAGCTGTCAAGCTGTGAGGACAGAGGGGATTTAAAGGCACAGCACTAAGTGAAAGAAGCCAGGGTGGAAAGGCTGGGAACAGAAGGACCCCGACCTTCGGGAAAGGGCAGGACCGGAGCAGCGCTGGTGGGTGGGAGAGAAGGGCATGGACAGAGCACGGAACACGGATGGCTGGAGAGATGATCCCCTGATGAAATCGTGATGGTGGGTCCTTGCATCACACACACCTAGGCAGACCCACAGGACGCCCAACATCCCATGTACCATCCACTACCTGGCAAGGGAGGCTGGGTCACCCACGGCACGGCAGCTGTGCACGGAGAAAGGCAGAGATGTAGGAGGTGCTGCGCCTTCCCCTCAGTTCTGCTGTGAGCCTGGGATGCTCTGAAAATCATCATTAAAATAAATGTGATGATACTCTCAAGGTGAAGAGTGGCCGGAGGGTCCTGTGGGTCCCAGACTATTCTGTACGACAGTTTGGAAGTACCCACGGCAGCAACACCAGACAGCAGGATCTCTGTGCAGTCTACGATAGCCACCCTGCCGCTGGTGGCCAGCCTTCCTCCTGCTGCCTGGCTGCCTCAGCAGGCCGCAGAGCCTCGGGGCGGCTGGCCATCTGGACCCAGGTCAGCCACTTCCTGATGGTGTTCCACACCTGGGCTAGCAGCTGATTTCCTTAAGGAAACTTCACAGCAGGAAGCCTTAGGAACAGTGCTGCAGGCTCACCTGAGACCCCCCTGGGGCGTGTCACAGGAGCGCTGGTGGGGTCACACCTGGCCTCACTTGCCAGCTGCCAGCCTTGAGAAGGGGCTGCTGCTTCTGAGCCCTGTGGTGTCCCATGCACAGGACAACCAGCTCACAGTGGGCACGGCAGGGGAGGCGGGTGGCCCTTCCCACAGCAGACAGTTCTACAGGTGACTTGCAGAGGAGAAAAGGGGGGATGCAGAGGAGCAGCACGGCGCTCCAGCAGCCTCTTGGTTAAATGTCAGCTGCAGAAGGGCATCTCCCACCCATGTCTGCAGGCTGGGCAGCAGCACCCACCAAGCAGAAGCCCTGTGCGCCTGCTGGGGCACCTGCTCTTCCCAGGCCCACACAGGCGACAGCCTGGAGCTTCACCTCGAGGGCTCATCCCCTGTGACAATCTACAGTGGGGCCAAGTGTTAAAGCAGAATTTATTAAAATCCATTTACACAGTGCTTCTCTCTCTTTCTCTCTCTCTCTTTCACACACACACACACACACACACACACACACACACACACACACTCTCTCACAATCACACACACAGAGTACAGAGCCCTCAACATCTGGGCAACCAACTCTGTTCTGAGACTTGCATCATGAGGAAGTGGACCTCGGCCCTCCCCCATAAGACACTTTGGCCCCTCCTTCTGAAGATGGGGTGTCCACTGCACCACCTTCAAGAGCCCAGAGCCTTCGTGGAGTGCAGGGATGCAAGCACAGAACCTTTTCCAAATGTTACGCTCACGACGGTTGGAGTGCAAGAGATGCAAGGACGGGGCTCTCCCGAGTCAGCGCCCGTGAGACCACGGAGAGGCCAGGGCCAGGCAGAGGCCTAGCTGCGGAGGGTGGCCAGCCGGGACTGCATGGCCTCCAGAGCCTCTTCCTCCTCTTCGTCCTCCGAGGCCGCTGTGGCTCCCTCAAGCTCAGGCTCAGGCTCAGGCAGGGCATCCGTCACTTTACTGGGTGCTTTGCCCAGGGCCCCTGAAAAGGAAGAACATGAGCAAATGAGTACTCGGGCTCAAGTACTGACCCACTCCTGGACCCACCAGATGAGGACAGATGAGTGCAGGGAACAAGTGGCACAAGGCCACACAGAACTTCATCTTGACACCAGGAACAATTTTTTTTTTTTTTTCAGACAGTGACTTGCCAAGTTGGGAAGTGTGGCCGGGAACTCCTGGGCTCAAGAGATCCTCCTGCCTCAGCCTCCTAAGTGGGTGAGGTCACAGGCATGTGCCACCAGCCCAACCCAAAGTCATGATGACTAAATGGATTCTGATCTTGAGAACCTTAGTTCAGCCATGCATGGTGGGCTGTGCCCATAGCTCCAGTTGCAGGAGGCAGAGCCAGGAGAAGCCTCAGACTCAGAACTGCAGGTCTGACTCCATGTCCCAAGACAGAGCCACGGTCAGGCCCCGGAGCCCCGAGACCCTAATACTACTGAGTCCTCAGACAGAACCACAGACAGGCCCTGGAGCTCCTAGATCCTAAAATTGTAGACTTCTGAAAAAAATTTCTAAATCATCACAGGTTTTATATATATATATATATATATATATATTTTTTTTTTTTGAATAAGTATTCTTTGTATCTACACTTAAATGAAGACACAGAAGCTCCAGGCAGGCCCGGTGTTCCACATCTATAATTCCATCAACTCAGGAGTCTGAGGCTGGAGGATTGCAAAGGCTAAAGGCAGCCTGGCCAGCTTAGCGAAAGCCTGTCTGAAAAAGAACCTGGAATGTAGCTCAATGGTAGCACACCCATTGGTGCAGTCCCTAGTACCTCCAAAGAAATAAACAAATAAACAATAACAGAAATAAACCCCAACAGTTTTAGTAACAGTAAAACCTAAAAACCCAAAATGCACAAGTCCATACAATATTCTTAAAAAAAAAAAAATCTTACGAATAAACCTAACCAAGGAGGTGAAAGTCCTCTATAATAAAAACCATGAACACTAAGAAAGAAGGCAAAGAACTTGGAAGATACGAAGACCGCCCTGTTCAATGTCAGGCAGAACCAACACTGCCCAATGGCCACACTACCCAGAGCACCACACAGATCCGAGCAGTCCCTGCCCAAACCTCAATGATGTTCTTCTCAGAATAGAAAAACAGCCCTAAAATTCATTTGGAAAAATGGAAGACAAAGAAGTGCCAAAGCAATTCTCAACCACCACCCTGATGCTGGAACCACCATACTTGACCTCATATCACACTCCAGAGCCACAGGAACAGGTGCTGCACGGTCCTGGCACAAAACAGCTGGCAGGACCAGGGGACAGAGCAGCAGACAGACACAGTCACCCATCCTTGACGAAGCAGCCAAAAGCATACACTGGAGCAGAGATAGCCTCCTGAACAGGGACAAGTGATTACCCACGTGTCAGGATGAGACCAGACCCTATCTCCCAACGCCAACTCCTGAGGGACCGGGCACCTCAGAATCAGACTAGGAAGCTAGCGATGCCTAGGAAAAGAACACAGATCAACACTCCAGCTCATCAGCACAGGCAACACATTTCTCAATGAGACCCCTGAAGCTCCAGAAATAATGCTACCATATCTCCAGAGGTGCCAGTCCGGGGTATTTATCCTGAAGAACCAAGGTCACCACACTGCAGTGACACTGGCAGCCCATGTTTACAGCAGCACCTTTCATAACCAGCCTCGGCCGGCATCCATCAGCAGATGAGTGGATAAAGGAAAACGTGGCCTGTGTACACAGTGGAGTTTTACTTAGTCGTAAAGAAAAATGGAATTGTGTCATTTGCAGGAAATGGATAGAATTTGAGAACATTACATTACAAAATAAGCCAAACTCAGAAGGTGGTCCAGGGTCATATATTCTCTCACCTGTGGAAGCTGGAGAGGAAAAAGGGAAAAGGGGAAGGGGTGTCTCATGAGAATGGAGAGAGATCAGTAGAGGAAAGGGACCAGGGCAGGAGGAGGAGAGGGACAGGGCAAGTGCTAGGAAATGACATTGGCCAGACTGTACTGTCGTACTGTGTGCATGTGACAACAAATCCCATCTTTATCTACAACTATACTGCATCAATATAAACATGGAAATAAAACCTCAGAAAATCTAGAAGTAGGGGGTGGGGCTGGGGCTCAATAAGAGAGTACCTGCCTAGCATGTGTGAGGCACTGGGTTCGATTCTCAGCATCAAATATAAATGAATAAAGGTCCATCGACAACCAAAAAATATATTGAAGAAAAAAAAAAAATCTCCAAGTAAAAGTAAAGTTCAAAAACTCATTAACTGGGGCTGGCTGGGATGTGGCTCAGTGGTAGAGAGCACTCGTGAGGCACTGGGTTCGATTCTCAGCACCACATAAAAATAAAAGTAAAGGTTATGGTGTCCACCTACAACTAAAAACCAAATGTTAAAAAAAAAAAAAAAAAAACTCATTAACCATCATCACTTAGCAAATAACTACAATTTGTAATCACCCCTCTTCCAGACCTTTCCTATATGTGTGTTTTTACATTGACCCCCACATGGACTCAATGACACAAATCTAGCGAGTGTCCTGTTCTGCCCACTCTCAGATCCCTTTCTCCCAACCACCATGAGCAAATT
This sequence comes from Ictidomys tridecemlineatus, assembly GCF_052094955.1. NCBI lineage: Eukaryota > Metazoa > Chordata > Mammalia > Rodentia > Sciuridae > Ictidomys > Ictidomys tridecemlineatus. Next base: position 1,607,604 of record NC_135488.1, on the reverse strand, counting down.
CACCTTCAGGGCCATCCAGAGGACAGAGCCTCATGGCCTAGCTCAGTGGAAGTCACCTCAGTGCTCAGGGCTATGTCAGAGAGTCTCACTGCACGCTTGTCATCTGGTCTAAAGATCCTGACCACACCATGGAGGCCCAAGTGGTCATCCATGCCTCTCTCCAAGTTGCCCTAACCAACTTGGCAAGACCCTGCCTCTAAATAAAAACTAAAAGGGGCTGAGGATGTAGCTCAGTGGTTGAGTGCCCCTGGGTTCAATCCCTGGTACCATTAAAAAGGAAAAGGAAGTGGAAGTCTGCACCGACTTCCTTTCTTACAGAGGTATACAAAAGGAACCTCTCCCTCTCACCATTATGCAAGTTTTACAAATTTAAAAAATTCCTCATTTTAAAAAGGTGATTATATCATGTTTACTTTTTCAAGAACTCACTAAGATATTCTAAAATAAAAAACATAAAAGTAGGGGAGTCACAGCTACAGAATGAAGCCATTTGCTAACTCAGTAACAGGGAGAAGGGCCATCTGAAGAGGGCAAGGAAGGAGAATCTCAAGGTCGTACCTGCTGTGATTTCAAAGAGAATCCTGTCAATTTCCATTTCGGCTTCTTCTTCCATTTCTTCTTGGTCATCCATGCTTTCAAAAGTGTCCTCCAGCATTTCTTCTATGATCCCAGCCTGAAGAAATGGAACACGTCACTCCCTGCACTGCCACATCAGCTTCCACCATTCCCCTGATGCCACCCAGACAAAGCTCCTGTCTCCCCAAGCCCAGGTCACCCTCACCAGGGCTAACACCCTGATGGTGGCTAGGGAAAACATTGGACACAGAGCTCTTCAGAAAGGCCAAGGCCCAAGGGCATGGGCCTCCACCTCAGTGCCAAGGCTGGGACCCTCTTAGTGGCCCCCTCGGTGGCCCTCGCAGCTGTCCTTCTGTAGCTTGCCTTCAGTAACGGCACTTGGGAGCAACCTGCTGGGCAGGAGAGGCTAGAGGCGCCCAGTGGCTGTGGGGGGTGGGCAGAGGAGGGGCGATGGGAGGGCTTCTGAGGAGGAGAACCTGAGGGCCCCGCAGCCTCCAGAACAGAGCTCTGTGCTCCGGGCCTTGATGCTCTGGCCATGCACCATACAGACAGTCATACAAGGTGGCCCTGGTTCCTGGGAGCATGACTCTTGCTGACTCTGCTGACTCGATCAGATTTAAAGCAGCCCCTCTACCCTGCCTGTCTGCTCCCTGACCCTCAGAGGGACTCAATGACACAAATCTAGCAAGTGTCCTGTTCTGCCCACTCTCAGATCCCTTTCTCCCAAGTACCACAAGCAAATTCACCTTCAGGGCCACCCAGAGGACAGAGCCTCATGGCCTAGCTCAGTGGAAGTCACCTCGGTGCTTAGGGCTATGTCAAAGTGTCTCACTGCACGCCTGTCATCTGGTCCAAAGATCCTGTCAGGATCCTGACCACACCATGGAGGCCCAGGTGGTCATCCACACCTCTCTCCATTCCATCAGCAGACACCCTTCCAATGCTGCCCTATGCCACCAGGCCAGTGCTGGGGACACAGAATGCAATCACACCCACTGGCCCACGGAGGCTGGTGTGTCCCTGGGAATGCATCATCACATGTGCATTTGATGAACATTTATTATCCACCATACACAAGACTTCTCCCACACTCCTCAGTATCCAGAGACAATTGTGAAAAAGGTCTCCGATTCTAAGGAAGCGTTCCTTCAGATCTCGGGGCCACCAGAGTTGAGCCACGCAGGCCTGAAGCTACTCTGAGAACCACCTGGCCCCCAGCTCTAAGTGGGTGATAATTGCTAACCCGGTTAGCATCCCTTCCTACAGGCTCTGCCCAAGAACTCCTTGATGCAGATCACCCTCAGCATTTTCTGTGGCTTTTCCTTCCTATCAATTTTCTTTTCTGGCCCCTCTCGCCCAGACTCCATGCCCTATGTATCTCTCCAGGCCACAGAAGCCCCTGCGAGGGAGGAGGAGGACTTTCCTTTGTGAGACCCTGTGGTGAGCTCTCCTAGCTGTCAGGATGCTGGTCTGAAGTGGGAACAAGGGACCCCAGGCCACCCCAGTGACAGGTCAGTGGCGAGGTCCAACGCAGGGCCCCAGCAGCTCAGAGATTCAGTTTCCTGCTGAGGGAACAGGGGTGGCTGGCAGTGCCTCCTCACCCTGGTCCTGTCTGAAGGCCATTAATGAAGGTCCCTGCCAGGTCCAGCTCCTGAGGTGGCAGGTGTGCCTGTGCTTTCTGTTTGGTCCCCTCTCCCCTCTGCTTGGCAAATAGCCATCCACCGGCCATCCCTGTAACTAAAGCTCTGCTGGAACAGCTGTGCCTGTTGGTCTAATGCTGTCCCCAGCTGCCCCCATACTGTAGGCAGGCACATGGACACCACCTTGTCACCCTGCACTTCTCAGGACAGGCTCCAATGACCCTACAACAGCTCGACCAGCTTCTGGACGCTGCTCTGTGTCCTGCTAAAGTAGGAGCCTGCAAACCTTCTCCTTGAACCCCAGCAGCTGCTCCTGGGCCCCCAGCTCTGGGCATGCTTCTAAGGAGCACCTGGCAACCTGACTCAGCTGCAGCTCAGGTGGCTTCAACAGTGCCCATAGCTCTCCTCTCAAAGCTACCTGGAGAGCAGCCACAGTCTCTCTGCTCCCACCCATCTACCCCAGCTCCTGCCACTTGCCGAAAGGAACTCTCAAGGGGACAGTAGGGTTCAATCACCTTCATCATCTCTTTGGACAGCTCCCTCATGGTCGCCTGGATTTCTGGGATCTTCACAAGACTCTGCATGGCCTTCATGACTTCTGTGCTCTTCTGCAGGGAACCAGCCACTCTCAGGACGGCTGAGAAGGAGACACTCGTCAGGAGGGACAAAGCCCAGTCAGGAGCCTTCAAAAAAAACCAATGGTGGCGACAGCAGGCTGCAGACTTGCCGCTGTGCCCACAGCAGGCGTTACTGAGATGGACCCCCTCCTGTGCTACTGGGCCAGGGCTGTGTGCATCACTGAGCACCAAGGTGGTGGGCCCTCCTGGGGAGCGAGCTTTAGGAAGAGAGCCCTACCAAACACGGGGACCGCCACCAGGGCGGGAACTGCTCTAAGCTGTGTAGAGGCCACAGACTACGGGGCCTCAGGTGCCCAGGCAGAGTCCATGCACTAGCCCACACAGGCAGCCTCTGCCGCTGGTCCCCAGGTGCAACAAGCAGGACGAGGCACAGCAAGTGTCAGTGTGGGGCTATGTGGTCTCTGATCTGAGATCACACATGTGCCATGGCCCTCTTTAGGAGAAATGGTCATAGTGGGTGACCAGGACTCACTTGACGCTGCCCCTAACACCTGCCTCCAGGGTCCAGCGATGCACCATGCGTGGCTGCTAGCACCTGCAGCCAGACCCCAGGGAGTGTGCCCACCCCACAGGAGACAAGCAGACAGGGAAATACCTAGCTGGGGTGCCCAGCGCCCCTTGTTCTCACCACACTGGAGTGGGGAAGAGTCTCTAAGGTCAGCATATTGCAGAGGGAGCGACCAGTGGCTGAGGTAAGCAAGAAATGACACACACCGTGCAGTGACACCAAAAGCCAGACATACCAAAGTGCTAAAGTCACCACAGGGCAAGAGAGGCGCAGAGCAAGCATGCCCACACAGCTCTGGGCTGCCTGCCCTTTCTGGAGGAGCAAGCACCCATAGAGACTTCGGCCAGCATGGCACTGTGTCCCCAGAGGTCCTGATCTGGAAGCTGGGACTGCAAGGGGGCAAGAGGTGGGGCCCTCCAAGAGCTGGCATGTAGACACTCGGGGTCACAGGCACCGCAGGTGCGTAGCTCACCAGGGGAGCTGGTTACAAAACTAGCCTGGCCCCAGCTCCAGCCTGCTATCTCACCATGAGATCTCCCACACCTGCCCCTGCCCCTGCCATGCCGCCTCCAGGAGACCCTCCCCAGAGCCCAGAAGATGATGCCACCCCATCCTGGGCTTCCAGCCACCAGGACGTAGGCTCCTTTCTCCTCTGAGCCTTTGCCTCAAGGTCGGCTCTCACAGCAGCAAACAGACTGAGGGCCAAGGAGCCTGGGTTAGGAGGAGTGTGAAACTCACCCAGAATGGTCATTTCAGAGTTCACTGTGTGGGTTTTGTATGGTACTGGGGACTGAACCCGGGGGTGCTCCACCCCTGAGCTACGTTTTCAGCCCTTTTACCTTCTGAGTTGCCCAGACTGACCTCAAACCAACCTGTGATCCTCCTGCTCAGCCGCCTAAGCTAAAGGCACCACACTGTCCCCAGCTCAATCAGTTTTATATTGTGAAAAGGTTACACACATTTCTAATTATAAGGAGGGACAAGAAAAGGAAACAGGCCAAACAGTGGGAAAAAATAAAAACTGAACTTATGAATAAAACATTACAAACAAAAATATAAGAATAAAAAAACTTATTATAGTCATTTATCTTTATAATCAGTCAATGTTGATTGGAAAGCAAATTTTTAAGAGGCTGAACTAAATGTGTTTTGCACCTGAAATCCAAAAGAAAGGAACTATGGTGTGAATGTATGCTCCCCAAAATTAGAGGCTAGGGGTACAGGTCAGTTGGCAGTGTGCTTGCCTCGAACACACAAGGCCCTGGGTTCCATCCCCAGCACACGCATGCACACACACACACACACACACACAAACCCACAAACAGCGGCTAGGGATGTGGCTCAAGCGGTAGCGCGCTCGCCTGGCACGTGTGCGGCCCGGGTTTGATCCTCAGCACCACATACAAAGATGTTGTGTCCGCCAATAACTAAAAAATAAATATTAAAATTCTCTCATTCTCTCTTTAAAAAACAAACAAACAAAAAAAACCCCACAAACAAAAACAAAAAATTCATGTTGCCAGTGTGACAGGAGTTAAGAGATGTGGCCTTTCTGAGGATAAGAACCTCAGGCTCCTCCCTGATGAGTATGAATAGGGGGCCTGTCTTTCCTGTCTGGGCAGGCATAGCATTCTGGACCTCCATTCTGGACCACCGAGCTGCCCGGCCTCCATCCTGTAACCCTGGCCTACAGCCCGGGAGAAACGCCCTGTTCCCTGGGGATCATGGGGCATCTGTTACAGAGACACAAATTAAACAAGTTGGAGGGGACTGGAGTACAACATGTTTTCTGCAAGCAAAAAGACCAAAAACACTCAAGTGTTTTTGGGGCTGGGTGTGGCTTAGCGGTACAGGCCTGGCCTAGCACTTGTGAGGTGCTGGGTTTGACCCTCAGCACTACATAAAAGTAAATAAATAGAGGTCTTGTGTCCAACCAGAACTAACAAAAATAAAAAGAACAAAAAAGGGAAAGCGGCGGCTTGGCAGAGAAAAACCACTTCAAAATCAAGTCACCACTCCAACGGAATGAGAGTCACAGGCCACGAGCTTCAAGAAAATACTTGCAAAAGACCTACCCGAAAAAGTGCTGCATCCAGAACACACAGGGACTCCTGAGACTCAGCACGAGCCACAGCCTGAGTGAAAGGGGCCTGGAGGGGATGGGTGGGCTCAGGGGTCAGCCAGGTGCGCCCGCCTAGCATGTGTGAGGTAGTGGGGTCCACCCTCAGCACCACATGAAGAAATAAAGATACTGTGTCCCTCTACAGCTAAAAATAAAGGGGGGAGGCGAAGACCAGTGGACCACTTCAGTAAGAAGACACGCAGAGGGCAGTGAGTGCGTGAAAGCTGATCAGCACTGTGCTCTTAAGGGGCCACCAACTCAAACCAGGGGCTGCCATCCAGGACTGCCGAGAGTGTGGGCAAGGTGAGCCGCTCACTGGCTAGCTCTGGATCTGAGGAAATGCTGATGGTGATGTCCCACAGCGTCCACACTTGGGACAGCCAGCTCAGTGCAGGCGCAGGCAGGGCAGGCAAAGAGCCCTCCACATAGCTCCGCTGCAGAGCTTCATGGTTCCTGCTGCTTAACATACACCTAATGCAACAAAGAAAGCAAAAGTGCCACCCATCACATTTCATGGACTGTTAGAGTCTGTAAACAAGTCAGGATGGCCCCTGGTATTTTGCACGTGGGTAGCATGCACCAGGCCCTGGGTTCCACCCTCAGCACCACATAAAAATAATAAAAATAAAAGTATTGTGTCCATCTACAATTAAAAAATATTTAAAAAAAAACAGAATGCCCTCTACCTATCAAAGCTCTTACAGGAATTACAGTTAAATAACCAGAAACTAAATTACTGAAAACAGCTCACTGGTAACAAAGGCCCAGCACAGTGACAGTCACAAACCAGACTGACTGTATTTTCTGGATTTTGTACGAGGATTCAACTCAAGGACACTGGACCACAGAGCCACATCCCCTGCCGTGTTTTATATTTTATTTAGATACAGGGTCTCATGGAGTTGCTTAGATGCCAGGATGCTGTGCAGGCGGGCTGTAACCTCGTGATCTTCCTGTCTCGGCCTCCTGAGCGCTAGGCATGCACCACCACACCCAGCCTGACGGAGGCAGTTACAAATAGAATGAATAGGAGTCTAAGAAAAGATGGAGGGCTGGGGCTGGGCTCGTGGTACAGTGCTTGCCTCATGTGTGAGAGGCACTGGGTTTGCTCCTCAGCACCACATATAAATAAATAAATAAATAAATAAATAAATAAATAAATAAATAAATAGTGTCCATTCACAACTAAAAGATATTTTTAAAAAAGAAAACATGGAATTTTATGGCTTTTCACATTTAGGACAGATGAAAGCTCAGAGAGGTGACATCAAAAACATTTAAAACCTCAAAATCAAAATCCTTTTAAGAGAATTGGATAAATTCTTCCTTGTAACAAGGTTAAAAGAAATTTAAAAATATAGTTAAAAGATTAATTATGGGGTTGGGGCCTAGCATGAGTGAGGCACTGGGTCCCAGAGCAGGGCAAGGCCCAAGGAGGCTCCCAAGCTCAGGGAGGACACCAAGTGCACTCACCCCTGGGAAAGTGAGTCCCGGGTCCCAAGGAAATCCATAAACCAAGTGAGGACAGTGGCCAAAAAAACACACACCCCATCAAGAGTTGACAAGCACTGGGCTGAGTGATAGACACCTGAGGACCATCACACTGCTCCCTGTACTCCTGTGCATGCTCACAATGCACCAGAGAGGAACTGAAACCTCAGGACCATTGTTCTAGCAGCACAGAAGGGCTTGTTGGCACAGCGGGGGAGCCCACCCTCCTGCCACCCAGCTGCTCTCCTCAGAGGGGCCTGTGCAAGCCTCTGGTCTGCGTGCCTCTCCAGACTTCCACCCAAGCCCTTTACCACACATGCACACATACTCGTCCCCATCCAGGTACTAGGCTCTGCCACCTGACTGGTCCCCAACCGCACCACCACCTTTTTCCTCTGCTGAGTCCACTGATCCGCTCCTCTGAGGAAAAAGGAAATGCTGGCCACGTCCCTGCCAACAGCTTTCCACTGCTGGCTTTAATCATCTTAACTTTATTAATTGGGTAAAAATTCCTGATGCTTATGAATCTGTAAAATTACAAAATTGAAGCAGAAATAAAATTAAACATAAAAAAATAAAAAATTTTACATTAATGACATAAGCTTCTCCTGATACTTTGCTAACATTAAAATACCACTTTAAGCAAAAGACCAGGTGAGGGTCAGGTGTATCCCAGACAGAGCCTAAAACAAGTCTCTCCATCTTATGGTCAAGGGCCAGGGAGGAAGGGGAGGACCGGGAGTGGAGGCAAGTGTCTTCAAAGCTCCCTCCTCACCCACAAGGAGGTCCTAGCAGAGGAATCTGAGAAGTCTGCTGCCAAACCCCACCCCCACCCCATCCCTCAAGAGGAACCCTCCAAAAGGACACATCTGAGCTAGGAATGCAGAACTAAATAGGAGCATTCAGGGTGGCCTGAATCCTTCACAGAGACTCTTTTTAAGGACTGCAACGCATCCATGTGTAGTGGCACAAACCTGTAATCCCAGGGACTCAGAGGCTGAGGCAGGAGAATCACAAGTTCTAGGTCAGCCTCCCAATTCAAAGTGACTCTATCTCAAAATAAAAAACAAAAAAGGGCTGAGTATGGAGCTCAGAGGGACAGGACCCCTGAGTTCAATCCCCAGGATCCAAGAAACAAGGAAGACTGCCACACCCTGCTGTGCCCCAGGACTTGAGTGGCAGCCTGTTTCCCAAGGTCTGCCAGGTAAGGCCTTGTCACAGCACTTGGCAAGGCCTAAGAGGTCACATACAGGTTCTCAGCCACAAGCGGGACTCCTCCTTGAACAATCAGCCTCTAGATAATCAACACAAACAACCAAGTAAGTTACAATTCTAAGATCCATGACTTAGATGACTTGATCATTCCAACTGGTCAACAAGTTAACAAGTGATCTCGAGCAAAATGTTATTTGTCTTCCATTTTCTAAAATCAAAAACAATGACATAAAAACCTGATAGACATATCTATAAAAAACTCTTCCGCCTCTTCTCTTCACATCACAATATGCTTTGTGTGGTGTGTGCGTATACTGATACACACATATGAGAAAGTGCTGAGGGCAAAACATGGAAAGTGACCATCAACTGCTGCTGCAGAAATAAAAGTACAGTCTTGGTATTAATATGGAATCTGGCGGTCCTCTGAAAACTGTTAAGCCAGGCAAGGAGAAATTGGTAAAGTAAATTACACAACTTTCTGCTACTCAGAATACTAAAAGACACGTGGCTCAACAGCGGCATTTATCAGAATAACTTGTACTGCTTCACTGAGGTCCTTCAGCGCAGCCGACTCTTCCCTCAGAATGTGGCATGTGGCAATGAAGAGCAGGGTGACTCCTGGGTGGCGTGGGTGCCACTACCTGGACTGGTGCACAGCAGTTTTCCCACCTTTGCTTTTACACGTCAGACGCCAATGTCAATGTGGTGACAAAGGCAAAAAGTATCTCAGTTCAACCCCATGGATGGCCCTGAAGGGTCTGGGGGCTCTCAGTTGCCCAAGGATCACATGCTAGAAATCACTTGCTCCAGGTAAAACACATGCCTAGTGAGGGTGACCATAGAGGTGGGAGCCACGATCAAGAGGTGTGTTCAAGACGGCACTCCGCTGGCAAACGCAGGAACAAGGCACAGACAAGGCTCAGTGCTGCTGCGGAGCCTACAAGCCAGCAGCACAGCTCAAGGGGGAATAAGGAATGGCAGAATTCCTTCATTAAATGACTCTGCCCCAGTGTGCTAACGTGGAGGGTGTTACCAGGAAGAAAGCACCTCAGCTGAATGCTGGCGCCAGCAGATGTATTTTCCCATAAACAGCACTGCCTCTGCAGCTAGAGACATGTTCCTGGGCGAGACTGACAAGATGCCTGATTACCTGTCAAGGTAGGTCACTTAAGAAGTTTATAAGAGCTAGTGAGAGGAGATGGCGCCTTACCGAGCTGGTTCTTCATCCCCATGAGCACAGAGTTCATGTGAGCTTTGGATGCATACAGCTTGCTCACGGCCTTCCTGGACCTGACCATCTCCTTGGCCAGGACCACACACACGTCTTTCTGGCCCTTCTTGGCAGCATCTTTCACCGATCGCTTCACTTTTTCCTCTTCTCTTTGGATATCTAAATTTAAAACATGACACCAACATGACATCAAGGGCAAATCAGACTAGTCAGCACTCAAAATCTGTTTTAATTGTGATCTAAATATGTCTACCAAAAATGAAAACATATGAAAGGATACAAATGAAGTTAAAATAATTATTATTGGAGGCATTCATTACTTGTACAAACAGCATTAATATAAAGAGTAACAAGAAAGCATAATCCTTTTATAATTGACAAAATTTCAGAACATTCAATAAATTTTTGTAGTTGTAGATGGACAGAATGCCTTTATTTATTTTTATGTGGTGCTAAGGAACACATGCTAGGCAAGCACTCTGCCACTGAGTCATAGCCCCCACCGAGGCCAGTCTAGTGTGCCATAGGTGCTGTACTAGCAGCCTGAAAAACACTGCAGAGCTTGCTCCAATACAGCCGGCCCTCACAACCAGTGCTGCAGCCTCCTACAGCCGAGAGTGCTCCACAGACACCTGCAGTACAGGGAGGCCCAGCCCTGAGGAGTGCTCACCAGCACCGACCAGGAGTGACAGGTCTGCGCTGTGTGCTGTAGGATCAGTAGGATATCTTTTAAAGCTGTTTTTGTACATAGCATTAGCACAGAAGGGCCAACTTCATATTTGGGGGAGGACTACAGAAGAATGAATAGTTAGAGGGGAGAGAGAAAAGAGAGCAGCCCCTATTCTGGGCTCTATTCAGTGAAGCTTCAGAAAGACTCTGAGGAAATGCAAGTTGTCTTGTACACTGTTCTGGGTAGAAAGGAAGAAGGGAGGTGCGAAGGCCTACACCCCCACCTCACTCAGACCATGTCCTGCAGCCTGGGGCGAACCCCCCTTCACTCTGACTTCCTGGGATTGGTGGTCACACAGAGAAACAGGGCAACAAACAGGAATCTTGGGGTGGAGCCCCAGCACACTGGCCGCCACTGAGAACTGCACCTCTGCAGCCATCCAAGCTGCTCAGCTTGGCTGCAGTGCTTCCAAAGCACAAGCTCCCAATGTCACTCTTCCCGATGAGTCCCGGTTTCTCCAGCACTGTCTGTGTAAACATTGTCCTTTCCCCACTAAATGGCATCAGCACTTTGTGGAAAACCTCAACTGATATCAGACTCGCGGTCTTACTTCTGGGCTCTCCACTCTATTCCATTTGTCTATTTCTGTCTTTAGGCAGTACTACAGGATTTTCTCTGTAGCTTTCTAATGAGTTTTGAAATCAAGAAATGATTCTTCCAATTTTATTCTTCCTGGTTTTTGGAGAGGTTTTGTTTGTTATTCGGGGTCTCTTAAGATTCCAGATGAATTTTAAGATAGATTTTTTCTATTTCTACAAACAAAAAGTCACAGGGATTTTCACAAGGACCGCACTAACTCAGGGAGTACTGACATCTTTGCATTGTCTTCCAACACACATTTCCATTTATTTATGTGAACACTGTCCACAAAGTTTTGTGATTTTCACTATACAAGTCTTTCACCTTCTTGGTTAAGTACTTCCTAAGTTTATTCTTTGTCTTATGACTTTAAATGGAATTTTTAAAAATCTCTTTTTCAGAATGTTCACTGTTAGCACAGAGAAAAGCAATTGTGTTGACTTTACATCCTGCTATTTTTCCATATTAGTTCTAACAGATTTCTGTGGCATCTTTAGGGTTTTACACATATATGGTCATATCATCTGCAGGACCATCTCCCTTCTTCTTTTCCAGCTGGATGCCTTTCATTGTTTCTTGCCGGGCTGCTCTGGCTAGCATCCAGCCCCCCTCAGCTGGCAAAGGCAGGTCTCCCTGAAGAGTTTCTGACTTTAGAGGAAATACTTCCAGTGCCTATGGTCTTTGCATACACGACTCTGAAGTACACTTAGGTCATTTCTTTCTACTCCTACATTGAATGCTTTTGTCCTGCAAGAGTGTTAAGATCTTGCCAAACACTTGTGCATCAACAGAGAGGGCCTGGGCCCGCCTAGGCAAGTGCTCTGCTACCTCTCCCTTTTTTCCCTCCTTGTGGCCCAGCATGCTGGTCCATGTTTGTATGCTCAATCATTCTAAGATAAATCTTACTGGCCATGGTGTGTGATCCTTTTAGTAATATGTTGCTGGATTTGCTTTGCCAGTATGTTGGTGCATTTCCACATCAACGATCACAAGGGCTACACCTTGGAATAGTTTTCTTGAGTGTCTTTGCCTGGCTTTGAGTCAAAACAATGCGGAATATAGATTAAGTTCTCTGCACTTTTTTTTTTTTTTTTGGGGGGGGGAGGAGGTCGGAGTTCAAGGACCGGTATTAACTTTCTTTAAATGTTTGGTAGAATTCACCTGTGAGGCCACCAGGTCCAGGGTATGGGTTTTTTTCCAGGCGGCAGGTACCTGGGATTGGACCAGGGGCACTTGACCACTAAGCCACATCCCCAGTCCTATATTGTATTTTACTTAGAGACAGGGTCTCACTGAGTTGCTTAGCCCCTCACTTTTGCTGAGGCTGGCTTTGAACTCATGATCCTCCTGCCTCAGCCTCCTGGGTCGCTGGGATCAAAGGCATGTATCACCTCCCCGGCTTGTTTTTTTTTGTTTTTTGTAAGAGAGTTTTTGATTATTGATTCAGTCTCCTTACTAGTCACAGGTCTACAAAGATTCTTTTCTTCATATTTCCATCTTGGTGGGTTTGTTGTTTCTAGGAATTTGTCCATTTTATCTAGGATGCCCAATTTGTTGATGTACAATTGCACAAAATACTCTCCTAAAATTTTAAATTTCTACAGAATTACTGGTAGTGTCTCCATCTTTATTTGACTATTTTGTAATGTGAATTTTCTCTCTCCTCTGAATCAAGCTAAAGGTTTGTCAAATTTTGTTGCTCTCTGCCAAGAATAACTTTTGGTTTGATTTCCTACATGGCTTTGTTTAATCTCTACTCTTGTATTTACCGTTGTCTTTATTCTGCTAGACTTGGGATGAGTTTGTTCTTCTAGTTCTTTAAGATGTGAAGTTACGTTGAAGATTTGTGGCCTTTCTTCATTTTAATGTGAGCATATACAACTAAAAGTCCCCTTCTGATCTTGGTTTGTGCTGCATACCCTACGTTTTCTTATGTTGTACTTTGATTTTTACTCTTTTCTAAGTATCTTCTGGCTTCCAAAGTGAAGAGTTCTTTCACAAGTTGAGAAGAAGTGTGTTGTTTTATTTCCATTCGTGAATTTTCCAGTGTCCCTTTAGTTATGGATTTTTAACTTCATTTGGTTATAAGACTTGATTTTGTGGCATAACACATGGTCCATCATGGAGACTTCTCACATGTGCTTGATAATCATCGCCTATTCTGCTCTTGCACATATGTCTACTAGACCCAGCTGGTTTCTCTCCTTGCTTAACCACTTTAGAGAATGGAGTATTGAAGTCTTGAGCTATTACTATAGAATTTTTCTCCTTTTGATTCTATTTTTGCTTTATATATTTTAACAGCCTGTTATTCGGTGGATAAAAGTATATAAATGTTATATATTTTCCTTTACAGAATGAATGCACCTCACATGACTCTATAGCTATACAATTAAGAAATACATGACTTTGTCTAATGTTCTACACAGTTGTCATTCAACTGAAGGTTGAGCATAAATTAAGTCTGGTGGAGGCTGAGTGAAATGACCACTGTAATAACATTACTGATTTCACAAAATAATTCATCTGGCTGAGTCACACGGCAGAACTAAACACCCTTAGTCCTATCACAACTGTGTGGCACCAGTAGGAGCCCCCAACCTACAGTCCCTTTCCTGAAACTGCACCAGGTTCTGAGTGGCACCCACACTGTGACCTCAGGAAGGAGGCTGGGTTCATGGTGGGGAGTCTTTTCAGAGACTAGATAAGAACTGGGCGAGAGTACGGCTTGCGCCCCAGGCCGGGAGCAGGGCTGGCACACAGGCTGGCAAGTGAGGCAGCACCAGCCCCTCTCAGGGCACAGTCTCCTGAGGTGCCCCTTGCAGTAGATATCTGCCCTGCCCACAGGGCGCACAAGGCAGATCTAAGTCAGGCCCAAAACTACTTGGGCTTTCTGCAGTTTTAGGACTGGTTTTCCTCCTCCTGACTTCACAGAGTCTCCAGGAGACTCCAACTTCTTGATGTCTGTTGTAACCAAGTCCCTTCACCAGCAGCCTGTGGCCTGGGATGTTTTTTGGACAGACAGCATAAGGAGCACCTGGCTCTGCAAAGAAACTTCAACCTTCTTGACCCCAATCAAACACAATGATGGCCAATCCAGTGCATTTGGAAACACGCTTCTGTTGTCTTTAGAGGTGGGATTTGTTAATCCCTTTTGCCCTCCTCTGTCTGTTTTGGCTTGGATGTGAGGTCTCCCCCGAAAGCTCACAGGGGAGACAACGTGAGCAAGTCTGGAGGAGAAATGATGGGTTAAAGCCTTAGCTTCACCAGTGAGCTGATCCTGATGGGACTAACTGAAGTGGGGTTGTGGCTATAGGTGGGAACTGGGGCATGGCTTTGGATACATTGAATCTGTGGAGAGTGGAGTCCATTTCCTGATCACCATCACATGAGCTGCTTTCCTCCGTTGCTGTCTCTGGTCATGATTTTCTGCCTCACCTTGAGCTCTGAGGAATCCTTCAGTCACAGCAGCAGAAAGCTGCCTCAACAGTGATCTTTTCTGACAGGAAGCCTGCGTTGTCTAGTATCCCTCCCCGCAATCTGTGTCTCTGGCTCTGAAGGGAGTGAGTCTCTTGTAGGCAGCATGTAGTTAGATCATGAAGACTGAAGAGTTTGACTCATTTAAAGTAACTACTGGGGCTGGAGGTGTGGCTCAGCAGTGCAGCGCTTCCAACTATGCATGAGGCCATGGGTTCAATCCTCAGCAAGACGGAAAAAAACAGTAACTACTAAAAAGGGAGTTTTTCCTGCATTTTACCACTTGTTTTCTGTATGCATTATAGCTTTTTTGTCCCTCATATCTGATTTCTTTTAACTGTTTTTTTTTTTTTTTTTTTTTTTGCAGACAGACACGATACCTTTATTTTATTTGTTAATGTGGTGCCAGGATCTAACCCAGGGCCTCACATGTGCATGGCAAGTGCCCTGCCAGTAAGCCACACCCTAGCCCTGACACTATCTTCTGTGTGCTCACTGGATTTTTTGGTAGTAAAACGACTTGATTCCTCTCTCATCTCCTTCGTGCATACACTGCAGTTACTTTCTTAAACCAATCATCTCCTCCAACTTACAAGCTGGCTGGTTAATAAACTGCTATTGATGACAAGTAACTGGAGAGGCGGGTTCTCCTGCCATGGAGGTGAGGAGCACCAGGCCAAGCTGTGGAAGAGGCGCTTGAGACACCAAGGACTCACAGGTCTCCAGAGGTGACACAGACACCTGTTTGTTAGATATTTCTGCATGTGCTTAAACAGGCCATTTTTTATTTTATTACTTAGAATTTATTTATATTTATTTACATATTTTTGCCATTTCCAGAATGCCCCATTCCTTATATAAAAGTTTGTATTTGGTGCGATTTTCTGTCAACCTTTAACATTTCTTATACTGACAAGAAATTATAACTTCATCTTTTGAATACCCTTTCCACGGAAGTCTAGGATAATTTTTCTCCCCACCATGTTGTGACTTACAATGCTGCTGAAAGGACTTTCAGTTCCTGTCTCCTAGGGTGACTTATTTTGGGGTGCTGGGCTGGACCCAAGGGCCTCTCATGCTCCAGGCCAGCGTGGCCCACCGAGCACACCCAGGCGGCTTCCTGCATTCTCTGCCTCCTGTTTGGTGATTCAATCCCGCTACACATGGTACGGCCTTCTCCACAGACACAGGCTATGGAAGAGCTTCTTGGCTTGATGGTGGGCAGTCTCCACTGGAGAGCTTTGTCCACCACTTCATCGGACTCCTCCACGACTCTTCTCCCAAGACTCAGATCATGCACATAGAGCCCTGGTGTTGTCCCGGTGGGTGTAGCACTTCTGGTGGGTTTGCTGCTTGTGCTCTCTGTACTGGATTTGGAGAGAGCCTGTGTTCTGTCTTCAGTCTCACCGACAGTCTCTCTTCTCCTTCTCTGCTATTGTGAAGCCCATTCAGTGAAGGTCTCACATTTTCCACATATTCCAGTTATCTCACTACATTCATATTTTCCTTCAGTTCCTCACCACACTGGTTGCTGATCTATCCACTCATTTTTCCCTGATTTTATCTCTCTGGCCTAACTTTCCTGCTGATTCTGGGTCACTCTTCCTCACAGTGTCTGGCATTGGGTGCTGTGAACAGTTCACTGCTGGCCTCTGATCCTGAAAATCTCCCTCTGAAGAGCACCAGGGTTTGGCTGGCAGCTATATCACTTGCAGATCAGCTTCAAGACCTGTTTTTACACTTTTTTCTTGAAGATGAACCCCTCTGGGGTCTCCACTAGTGTGCCAGATATAAACACAGTCTCTCTACCGTCTCAGAATGCACCCCTTTGTTAACTGGCCACGCACAGTCCAACCTACACTACCCAGCCTGCTCTCCTGTCACTGAGCTCTTGGCCAGCCTGCTGGGTCTCACTCAAGTGAGCACAGAGTAATGTGCAGCAAAGAGGCTGACAGCGGGGTTCCTCCTGCTCTGGGCCCTGCCCTCCTCTGACCCTCTGCACTACAATCCCCGGCCTCCCTGTGTGCTGAGGCCCCATCTCTTCTCAGAACTCTACCTGCATGCTACAACCCAGAAGGCTGGACCCTATCAGCGCCTCCTCTCTCTCCCCGGGCCCTTGATCACAATGCAGCTGTTCCATAAGTTTTGTCCAGTTTTTCCTGGCTTGCTCTTATCTAAGAGAGGGGCACAAGCCCAAGTTCAAAACTGTATCACATCCAGGAAAAGTCTTTGTCTCCATTTTTTTAAAAATTTTAAATAGTGATACCAGGGTACCTCTGGGGAATTAATTCTCCCATTCTACTAGTGTAAAAATTGTAAGCATTAATCATCCCTTTGCATATCACCTTAATTTCAATTAATTTCAATTGTACTCAAAAAAAAGTTAAAATTGTAATGTCCTCAATTTAAAGTCATGCTAAGGTATACAGAGCATCAATAACAGAATTGCATTCCTTACTTATGCACAATGTATTCAATTTGAACTCTATAAAACACATCAAGGTTTCTTTTATAGTTTTTTTAAAAAGCTTTATTGGTCAATTATAATTAAAGGTAATAGTGGGATTCACTGTTACACATTTATACATACACATGATAACATCATCATCTAGTCAGTTTTCCTCCTGTACCCCCCTTCTTCCCCTCCCTCTCCGGGTCTCCTTCCTCTATTCTACTGCGCTCCTCTGTATTTTCTGGAGACCCCACCCCCTCTTCTCAAGCTTTTCTTCTCTTTTCCCTCTCCAGCTTCCCCATGAAAACCCCCAGCATTTGACTTCCTGAGCACGGTTTATTAGGACTCCCTGGTGTACACGTGTCCATTTCTTGGAGTCCTCTGCTGCTGACCACCTCGGCTGGTTCTGTAGTTCACCGACTATGCCCTGTGCTGCTATAAACATGGGCATGCCTGTGTCACTCTAGTGTGAGGACTTACTTAATTCTTTAGGATAAATAACGAGGAAGGACACAGCTAGATCATATGGTGATTCCACGCCTAGTCTTTTTGAGGACCCTCCATACTGGTTTTCAGAGTGGTGCACTAATCCACAGTCCCACCAGTGGTATGAAAGGGTTCACTTCCCCACACCTTTCCAACATTTATTATTGTCTGTATTCTTGATGGCTGCTAATTAGATTTTTTATACTGACCACAAAATTAACAAAATAATCTGGATATCTGTACTTAATTAGTATGGAAATAAACTGTCTTACACACATGTAGTTTATTTTTATGAGCTGAAGCAAAACTATGCAGAGAGGGTATAAACAGAAAATATAAAAAGAATTTACCTCTTATTTGCCTGTCAACAACTCTCATTTCCTTTCTTATCTTCAATGACCACTCATTAACCTGGAAGAAATTTTAGATAAGGAACTGTTAAGAAAGTCAACACTCAGTGCAACTTACTTTAAAGTATGTCGTATTAATTTCACTTATTCTGGCCACAAAAATAAAGTCATTTTCCAAAAAAAAAAAAAAAAAGAAAAAGAAAGAAAGAAAAACCTTGAGGGCCAAATCCCCGCGCCTCACTTTTTATCCACAGTGCACAGAAGTTCCAAGCTGCCAAAGGTTCTGAGCTGAAGGCAAAGTACTTTATATCAACCTCAGAGGGGTATGGTACCCTGCAGGCACAACAGGCGGTCAAGAGGGGAACAGCAAAGACAGTTTTAGAGGCTTAAGACTTGTCATCTTTTACCTGTTAACTGTTTCAAAAACTACTCAGCCTGTGTCATGAGAATTCGGCCTGGCCCTACCCTTCTCCTCTTTAACAATGCCTTCCTGCTTTACAAAGGACACTCCCATAACTCACCCTATTACCCCGGAACACTTCCCTGTCAGGAAAAAACCTGGGTCAGTGAGACCCACTAAACACAGGGTCCACCGGAAATAATGGAGGGAGAAAGTTTTGAGAAAGTAAAAAATAACTAATGATTTCCGAATTCTTATGCAAGTGAACTGTTTTCCAGTTCTCCACTTTTTAAAAACATTAAAGGAAAACCTAAGTTGTCAGCTGATTAACTGTTGAAAGTTAAGTTTTATATCATCACAGGGTGCTTTCTGGCACCTGACTCAGAAGAAGCAAAGAACTGAGTGACAATACAGTAACAAAACTCTCACCTTATGTTAAAGAGGCTTAGCCTAAAAAAAAAAAAAAAAACAAGCGGGGGTGGGGGGGGTGGGCAGAGAACACCTATACACCTATAATCCCCTCCATTCAGGAGTTCTGAAGTGGGAGGATCCTGAGTTCAAAGCCAGCCCTGTAACAGGCGTCTGGTTTTTTTTTTTTTCTTTTTTTTTTTTTAAATTCCTGCTGTTGTTTTTGTGTGTGTGTGGGGGCAAATCAATGGAAGGGGGAAAAGTGATTAAACTCAGAGGCACTTGACCACTGAACCATATCATGTTTAATTATTTATTTAACAAATTGTGTAAAACATTTATTACATAACAATGACTGCACTCAAAGGAATATTTAAGCACTTAAAACTGTATTATGGTCCTACAATTTTTTAAAATATGTATCGTTTTAGTTGTAGGTGGACACAATACCTTTATTTATCTTTATGTGGTGCTGATGATTGAACCCAGCCAATGCCTCACACATGCCATATGAGCACTCTACCACTCAGCCCCAGCCCTCGTTTATTTATTTATTTATGTGTGTGTGTGTGTGTGTGTGTTGGGGATCAAACCCAGGGCCTTGTACATGCAAGGCAAGCACTCTACTGAGATGTATCCCCAGCCTGCTCTACAATTTTTAAAAATGTTAACGGGGTTAGGTTTATGTACTTTTAAAGTAAAACCCATTACACAATTGACCACTTGAAAGCGTACAATTCAGTGGCATTCAGTGCGTTTATAAGGATACACAACCACCAACTGTCTCTAGGCAGATCCGTTGTGATACCTCAGAAGAACTCACTACACCTTGATCTACTCCTCTGCCCGCTCCCCAATTCCCTGGCAACCACTAATTTGCTGTCTGCAGAATGTTTCATACAAAAGAACTTGTACAGGGCTTGACTTCTGGCTTCTGGTTCCTGGCTTCTCCACTTAGCATGTCCCACGGTCTGTCCCTGGTGCAGCATGCATGAGTACTCCTGTCCTTGTTATGGCTCAATATTCTTCCGTTATGTGTATTATTCTTGCACTCATCTGTTTCCACTTTTTGGCTACTATGATTAGTGCCACTATGAATATTTATGTTCCACTATTTGCCTGAGAACCTGTTTCAATTCTTTCATGTATACATCTAGCAGCTCAATTGCTGGGTCAGATGATAATTCTATATTTATATAGATAATGCTGTATATCTGAGGATGTGTCAAACTTTTTCCCAATGGCTTCACCATTTTACACGTTCATCACCAATGTGCCATGTGTATCTCCACACCTCACCTCTATTCTCTGCTTTCCAGATCTGTTTACTACAGGTAATCTGCTGGGTGTGTGGTAGCTGGATTGTCTTTTGTTATCAAGTCATATGAGTTCTTTATGTATTGATAGTACATCCTTATTAGACACGTGATGATGCAAATATCTTCATTCTATAGGCTCTTTTCATTGATAATGTCCTTTCATGTATAAAAGCCTTTAATTTTGATAAAGTCCAATTTATTTAAAGAACACATTTTCTGAACTTATTCTTCTTTTGTTTGTTTTTGCTACTGAAGATTAAACCCAAGGGCCACATCCTCAGTCCTTTTGTTTGTTATTGTGAGACCAAGTCTCCTTAAGTTGCTGAGAGTACAGGCATGTGCCACACACTCAGCCGATGATTATTATTTTTTTAAAATATAGCTCCTAGAGTTCTGGTCAACTGGAAGGCCTAGAGTGGGGATATTTCAATAGCAAGAAACATTATGAGTACCCCAATTCTGGTTTCTAAATAGCATTGCCACTAATTAAGAGACCCATGCTCTTCGGAGAAGTGGCCAATTGTTGGCTTCCAACACTGAAATAACTCTACTGACCAAATTTACCAATATTTCAGCCTCAAACAGAATGGTCAGAAATGACTGTGACTAAATATATAAAAATCCATGAGTCAAAATGGTGCTTTCAATGAAGGGTGGGCAGAGAAGTATCTGACATCACTGTAGGTTGATGATTAAAGGAAAACAACTAAGCACTCATCCTGCCTTTCCATAGAAACTCCATGTCTGATCACCAAACAGCTCTAGCCAATGAGGAACAGATATTTACAGGACACTGAAGTCAACAAATGAGAAAAAAACAGAAAAACTGCCATTCAGAAAACCTTAAACAAGTAGATTCAAGAAAGGGACACCAACAGATGCTCAAGTGTTGAAGAGGAAGGTTAACAAGGAATGGCACATTCATATGACGCCAAACTATGGCTCTCAGATTATATTTTCTAGCTGTGTTAAAAGGCAAATTACTTAGATGAATTAAAATTTAGTTGCATTTACTGGAGCAAAGCAAAACAGACCCCAGTGTGACTCGGGCAGCTTCCAGAACCAGAGCAAGTTCTGAGAACTCTGACCAGCAGGTGATCATATGACACTTATGGGGAAATGGAGGAGTCACAAAACACTTCAAGGAGCCACCGGGTAGCTGACCATTCATCTGTTCACAGTTTACACAGTTGGTTGGCTCCAGGCCTCCTACAACCAACCAACACTCAGTTCCTATGATTAAACCACACAGGTATGGGCTGTGGTCCAGGGCAGGTGCTCGACCCAAACTGAGCTTCCTGGCTCCTCCACTACTTTCACACACACCCCACCCCCCCTCAGATCTGCTCTCCGAATGCTCCCTCTATTGCACCTCGGGCACTGCTTTTCAGTTAAACAGAAACCTAAGAGTCATCTCAGCTCACACGCAGGAGATCAGCAAACTGAGTAGCTGAAATGTTTCTAAAACTCACCCTCTGCATTCCCAATCTTAGTTAAGACCCATACCATCTCTTACCTGGACCCCTACCTGGCCTCTCTACCTGTTCCTCTTCCCTCAGATATACACTCCCAGTCACTGCTCTGGAAGCTCCTCTCCTCAGCAGGCAGGGCACACGGGCACTGGTTCAGCTGCCCACTACCTACCTCTAATCTTACATCTAACTACTATCACAACCCCTCATGCACCACTCAGACAGCACTTCATCACCCACCCTTCAGAATGTTTTCCTGGCTCCTCTAATTTATGTTCCATGCTAACACCTTATACCTAAAGTTCACTCCCATTGGAACGCCTCCTCTAGCCTAACTCATACCCCAGCTGGCTAATACCTCTCGTGACAAGACTTGGTGGCTTCCTTCTAAACTTTTAGAGATAATCATACCCTCCACTGTGATGTCTCAGACCTTGTACACATATATACTGCTGCTCTTACCTATCCAGTATTTGCTCAAGGTCAGTTCCCCCCAGTAATTTTGTATTCATTGAGATCAGCATCTAATGTCTTAAGTTTTATAAACCTAGTACCAACCCAACATACCCTTATACCTCAATACAAATATGTAATACATTATACCTCAAGTATGTGTTGTATGCACTAAGTGAAGTTTGAGCTTTTCTTCATCTCCTCACAGTGTTTCCATTTTCTGAGAGTATCCCAGGACCACAGTCATGACTCAGTCTATGGAAATCAGTCAGCTGGAATTTGAAAAGCTGAACCCTCCTATCCAAAGGCCGGATGAGTGAAGTCATCAAGACCTGGGGAAGGCATTTCATAAATCCATGCCAATTCAAGAGTGTCCAGCTGAGATTAGAACATGTACTCAATTTTGTCTCTTTCTAACCCCTCTTCCCTCTGTGAGAATATGCTTATTTTTCTTTTTCTTGGTGGGGGAGGGGGGTAATTGGGGGTTGAACCCAGGGGCATTTCACCAGTGAGCTACATCTCCAGCCCTTTTTATATTTATTATTTTGAAACAGTCACACTAAAATGCTGAGGCTGGCTTTGAACTTGCAATCCTCCTGCCTCAGCCTCCCAAGTCATTGGGATAACAAGCGTGTGTTACCAGGCCCAGCTATATTATTTTTGAAATGCCCCTTATTTAGCATCTTTTATGAAGTAAAACATTCTCTCCCTCCCTCTTAGCCAAACAAGCATTACTTGTCTTCTAATTCACATATGGCTCCGATACTTTGTAAGCCAGTTGGTCTACAGAGACCATCCCATCTCTGTCCTACTGGCACTTTCTTGAATTACAAATTCAATGATAAATAACTATGGCAGGGGACAAAACACTCTCTGGTCACAAGTCAGACAGTATGAAAGCCTATTGCTCGCCAACAGCTGACTCTAAAGCTAGAAAACTTTCAACAAACCCCAGATTTAATTACAACTGAAAGGAAACCTTGGAGTACAAAGGAGGAACCTGAAGAAAATCTTGGATAACGACAGTACTGAGTCAGATCCTTTCTGATCACCCCAACCTAGGTGTGACCACTCTAACCTCTGAATTCCTTCCTATAACCATATGTGTGGTATCCACTCCAGACTTTTTTTTTTTTAGGTACCAGAATTGAACCCCATGGTACTTAACCACTGAGCCACATCTCCAGTGCCTTTTATCTTTAATTTTGAGTCAGGGTCTTGCTAACTTGCTGAGGCTAACTTTGAACTCACTATCCTCCTGCTTCAGCCTCCGGAGTCATGGGGATTACAGGCGTGCACTACCACATCCGGCTCAAACTTGTTCTTTTTTTTTTTTTAATATTTATTTATTTATTTTTAGTTGTAGTTGGACACAATTTGTTTTTATGTGGTGCTGAGGATCAAACCCAGGGCCACTGAGCCACAATGCCAGCCCTCAAACTTGTTCTTGAAGGGACTATTACTGGCCAGATATTAGTGTCTCCGGCCTATTTCATCTTCACAACTCTCCTTTGGGAAGCAGCATGGACAGTATGACAGATAAACTTACTAGAAGATGCTTGGTGCAGTGCTTTGAGCTGGTAGTGCAGGGAGGGCGGATTCTTCACCTGTGCTACAGCCCTGCTACTCAAAACAGCCCTGAGGTCAGCATCACCTGGACGCTAGTTAGACCTGCTGAGTCAACCGTGAACTCTGATCCCTACTGACGAGCATCCATGCCAGGTTAAGAAGCACCATCTACAACCCCCAGACTTGTCCATGATGCAAAGGCCCTGAAATTCATATTGTCTTTGAGACAGGATCCTCACTGTGTTGCCCAGGCTGGCCTCCAACTTACCAGCTGGAGCGAACCCTTCGGCATCAGCTTCCTGAGTAGCTGGGACTCCTGAGTAGCCATCACCACACTGCGCTTCAAATTCTTTATTTTATAAATGATCTTACCTAGTCAATTTTGCTCCCTGGTCAAATAAAATCAGAGGAACATAAATGAAACCAAAGTGGAGCTGGGGTTGTGGCTCAGTGGGAGAGCGCTTGCCTAGCGTATGTGAGGCACTGGGTTCGACTCTCAGCACCACATACAAACAAATAAAATAAAAAGTTTCATCAACTAATAAAATATTTAAAGAAATAAAATAAATGAAACCAAAGTGTGTAAAACCACTTCACAAACTGGAAGACACAGTGCAGACACACGCTTTGTGCTGCGCTCATACTGGGATCTCGCTGCAGCGGTGTGTTTCGATGGCAGGGAGGGACCATCACCTGCAGAGTGTGGCCTCAGCTCGGCCATTCACGAACGAAGGTGCGAGCTGGGGAAACGGTCGCCCCGCTGCACGCAACTCGTCCGACCCCGGCTGTCACATGGCAGTTCTCGCGGCTGGGACCCGTGCCTGCGGCCGGGACCCGTGCCCGCGGCCTCCCAACGGGGAAGCTGAGCCACTCGGAACCGCAGGCCCGGGCGCGAAGTCGCCGCACCTGCCGGGGCTGCTTAGGTGACACTACTTCTCCAGGGCTGGGGTCTCCTGGTCACCGGGAAGGCTGGCGTCGTGCGGCGGTGCCTCGCAAACGGTGGCGCGGACACCAAGCAGCGGGGCCGCTCGCGGAGGGCGCCGCGGGATGGCCGTGGAGGGCAGCGCGACGCGTCGGGCGGCCCCGAGGGGCGGGCGGCCCCAAGCCCGCGTCCTCCGACCTCGCACCGCAGCGCAGGGCCGCCCGGCGGGCCTTCCGCGGGCCCCGCCGCCGCCCGAAGCTCCGGGCAGGCCGGGGGACGCCGACCCCCAGCCCGGCGGACGCCGACCCTCAACCCCGCGGCGAGCAATGCCCGCGGGGTTTTCGACCCCCACGCCCACGCGCGCACGCCCACTCGCCGGTCGCCGCCGCAGCACTCACCAGCTCTTTGGGCGGCTTTTCCTGGGTTTTTCCAAACAGCCCCATGGCGAACTGAACTCGTCTTGCCCCTTCCGGCTTTCCGTTCCCTGCGCCCAGGCAGGTCCCGGCAGCCGCCTGGGCGGGGCCGTCGAGAGGACAGGAATCCCGACGCCGGGGGAGGGCGCGACGGCGGTGGGGTGCGCACGCGCAGCACGCCCAAAGGCGGGGCGCGATGGCGCGAGTGGTGCGCACGGGTCGTACGCATAGGGGAGCGCTCGGCTGCGGCGGCGACAGCTGCGCACGCCCGGAGGAGGGCGGGGCGGGGCCGTCTAGAGACAGCAAGACTGACATCACTGCGCGCGTGCTCTGGAGATTGTGAAGTGTGGAGTGACCCTTGATGATGCCAACCTGCGTGTGCGCCGGAAGTCCGCTTCCCCTTTCAGATAAGGGTATTTACGACCGCTTCCCGGGGCCGGTGGCTTCCGGGGCAAGCGGGACCCCTTGTCTGGCGGGCCCCGCTCTCCCGCGCGGTAGCTAGCGCCAGGCACCCCAAGGGGACCGCTCGGCCCCCGTGGGCGCGCTCGGGGGGGCGGGGGTACCAGCGCGGTGCCGCTGCTGTCGCCGCCTCCTGGCGGTGGAGGGGCCGCACCCGCCTCACCTCTGCTCGGACCCGCGGAGTGGGAGGAGGACTGCCTGAGAGCTAGAGCCAAGGCCCCGCCGGCCAGCCGCCCCCCTGTCACCCTGCAGGCCAGGGAAGGACGCGGCTCGCGGACGCCCCAGGAGGAGGGGCGAAGGCTGGGACCTCGTCGGCAGCGCGGATCGTCCGGGCAGCCACCGTCAGTGCGGTTGCCCCAGGACTGGTTCTGCGGAGGTCAGCAGTACTCGAGGGGCAGTTTTTCCTTGGTGAGATGATGCTCCTGCCTAGGGAAGCCCTCTTTTCCCCCAGGAGGCGACTGCCGACACTTAAGAGGGCATCCGTCCTCTTAAGCATGCTGTCCCTTGGGGTGGTTTCAGTCCCTTGTCAAAGATTCTGACCAACCACGTCAGTAGTTCCTGGAGTCCACGGTAACTGAAGAAGAAGGTGGCTCAGAAGAGAGAGAAAAGGCAAATGGAGTTGGTTAGGTCAGTAACTGGACCCTCTACACTCTGGAGAGATTTGAGCAGTTTGTTAAAGTGCTGAACATAGACCTCTCCTGTAACCTAGCTATTCCACACCTGCTCTTTGCCCAACAGGAAAGAGTATGTGCCCTTAAAAAAGAGCTGTGCTAATGGCCCAAACTGGAAATGATCCACATGTCCCTCAATAGGTCAGTCAGTAAACCAATCGTGATAGATCCATGGAATGAAATATCTCCCAGGGATAAAAAAGCGCAAGTTTGATATATCCAACAGCATTATAATCCCATGAACATGCTAAGTGGAAGGTATCAGTGTAGAAAATACAAACGATATGACAGAAAGTATATGACCAGTGGTTGCTGGGGAATGGATGGGTCTGGGAGGGAAGGAAGGGTTACAAAGAGACATAGGAAATTTTGCAGGGGTTTGGATATTATCTTGATTGAGGTGATGATTTCACTGGTATCTACATTGTCAAGTTTGTCAAATTAGATGAACTTGTAATTACTCTTATGTCAATCATATGTCAATGTAAAGTTCTTTAAAACTTTCATTCTTACTTCCTTAGGAGAAAGGTCTCAAGACAATTCTAAGTGCGAATCCTTCAAAACTTTCCCCTAGAGAATGTATATCTGTATGTAATAGGAATTACATGATACATGTTGTTAAATACATATATATTGTTCTGCATCTCCTTTAAAATTCTTTTATGTAAATTTTCATCAGTGTCAATATTTACAGGTATAGGATTCTGTAGAAGGAATGTACCATAATTTAATCATTTCTCTGCTTCACAACATTTAAGTTGAATGCTGCACATTCACATTTGGAATTTTTAAACATAATACCAATATACTCCATGCAGGTTGTACTATTTTAATTTCTCTGAGCATCTTTTAATATATTTTTAAAAATATTTTAGTTGTAGATGGACACAGTACCTTTTTATTTATTTATTTTTAATGTGGTGCTGAGTATTGAACCCAGAACCTCACACATGCTAGGTGAGCGCTGTACCACTGAGCCACAACCCCAGCCCTCTGAGTATCTTTTTATTTATTAGCCACTCGGATTTCTGTAAATTGCCTCTTAATATAATTTGCCCATTTCCTTCCCTTCTTATTTCTCATATAAGAAGGTCTTCAAAATATGAGATATCTAGGTCTGAGGACATTTTTGTCTTTTGAGAATAAACTACAATTTTTCAAGTAGAAGGATACTGGTCTGCCAATAAGTGAACAATACTTGATCAAATACCTCCTGTGTGCCAGGCTTTGGGAAGATGACAATGGACAGAAAAGAACCTCATATAATCTGGTGAAGTCAGTCATTAAACAACGGTGATGAATAGAATTGAATGAATTAATCTTGTGATAATCAGCTTTCTATTACTGGATCAAAATACCTGAGAAAAACAAGGATTTACTTTGGCTCATGGTTTCATAGGATTTGGTTCATGATCACTCCATCCATTGTTTCTGGGCCTGTGTTGAGACAGAATATCATGTAGGGAAGGCATGCTCACCTCATGGTAGCCAGAATCAGAGCGTAAGGGGCAAGATATACCCTGTTTCCTCCACGAGGCCCAACCTCCTGAAGTCTCCACTGCTTCCCCAATAGCACCTCTGTCCAAATCTCTAAAAGGTGAGCCTTGGGGACGTTCCAGATCCAAACTGCAGTGACCAAGAAGGTGCAGAGTTCTGAGTCCCCCCCGCCCCCCCCCCCCCCCCCGCAGCCTTCTGACTAGAGACCTGGTGATGAGTGGCCTTCCTGTGAGCACTTGGTGTGTCTGCTCAGAGAGACTTGATGTGTGAACTGGTAGAGAGATGAAGACTATCTGTAGCCAGGAATCAACACGCGCCAAAAAGCCTTCCCAGCATCATATCTTAAAGCTGTGCTTGTTCAAATGCTGGTCATCAAGGCGGGAGTGTAAATGAAAAAATGTTGGATTTGGCACTGGCCCCCTCAGGGGACTGCTGAGCCACAAATGCTGAGAGCAAGGAAGGAGACTGCCTCTTTCTCCTTCACATTTTTCAGGTCACCCTCAGTATCACATGCTCCACTTGTGTCCTGAGGTTGCCTTGACACTGGACAAGGCACTGTCTCCCTTGCTGTGCCTTCAGTTTGTCTTTCCTAGGTGCCCCAGGGAGCGGGTGGATCCTCCCACCTGCTGAGACTCACATCTGAGGGGTGGGAAGAGCTAAGTGAGCATTGGCACTCTGCGCCTGCCAAAGTCCGCATGCGTTTAGCAGGATCACACTCCTTGCCATATGTACATGCACACTGGTAAAGGTTTTATGTGCATTCTCTTCGTGATCCCTGAAACACATTAAATAGAAACATCCTTGACTTAAATCCTCTCAGTTTGGAATGAAAATAGAAGTGAGAATGAGAACTGGTCTTCCTCATCTCCCAGTTCGACCTTGCTCACTTCCCTAGGATGTCCAGTCCAGGGAAGCTTCCCAGCTCAGCTGTTCCCATGGGCCAGAATGTCAAAAGAAAAGCTTTGGGCAAGAAAGCTACAGCCCAATTCTGGCAGGAATTTTGGCTAATAAAACCAAGATACATCCTATTGTGTAAACTGGTGAGTGCTGTAGAAAATGTCAGCTGTACACCAGCTTTTGAAAATGGAATTCATCTCCATGACAATAACTTTGACCTTCCGGTTCAAGGAGCTTCCGACCCACAGTTCATGACTTGAAACCTTGAGTCATCTCTTGCCTGTTTCCAGCCTTCCTTTACCACCCTTCCAGTGAGCCTTGGCTGTGGGTGGAATGTGGATTGCTCCTCTCAACCTCATGCTGGGGGTTAGTGCCATTGTGAACTATTTAGATATGATTAGAGGTAGCACCTTGGGAGAAAGAGTAGGATCCCACAGAGTCATTAGGGTGGAGAACCAGTGGCTGAATGCTGGTGACCCTAAGAAGGAGACCTGAGAGAGACCAAGATGCATACACTACTTGTCTCCCAACTTGTGGTGCCCTGTGCCCCTCAGAACCCACCAGGAGACTGTCACAGATGTAGCCCCTTCACCCTTGACCAGAACTGTGAGCCAAAGCAAACCTCGTTTCTTTAAAACTCACCCAGTCTGTGGCATTAATAGCAAAAAAAAAAAAAAAAAAAAAAAGGACTAACACATCTGTGTATTAGACCCTTAGGATTGCTGTAACAAAGTACCAGAACTGGGTGGCTTGGAGCTTATTAAAATATCGGCAGGACCCACACTCCCTTTGAGACTCTGAATAGTCTCTTTCTATTCCTGCTCCTGGCTTCTGGTGACAGCTGCCATCATCAGCATTGCTCAGCTCACAGCTGTGTCACTGCAGGTCTTCCTCTTTCTCCCTTACATGAGGTGGATTAAGAGCCCCTTCTAAATCCTGGATGACATTTTAGCTATTTACATACGCAATGACTCCACTTCCAAATAAGGTCACATACTGAGGTACTGGATGTTAGGATAGCAACTTTTTTTTTTTTAATTTCTAAGCATTTGTATGAGTACATAATCTATAGAATAATGAGTTTCATTGTGGCAAATTCATATATGCATAAAATATACTCCATCCAAAGTATGGTCAAAGTAGTATCTTTTTAATTTTTTAAAATTTATTCTAATTTGTTTTATATGACTGCAGAATGCATTTCAATTCATAGTATACAATTTTTCATGTCTCTGGTTGTACCCAAAGTAGAGTCACACCATTTGAGCCTTCATACATGTACCTAGGGTAATGATGTCCATCTCATTCCACCATCTTTCCTACCCTCATGCCCCTTCCCTTCTCTTCCTTCCCCTTTGCCCTAACTAAAGTTCCTTCATTCCTCCTATGCTCCCGCCCCCATCCCCATTATGAATCAGCATCCTCATATCAGAGAAAACATTTGGCATTTGGTTTTAGGGGATTGGCTTACTTCACTTAGCATTATATTTTACAACTCCATCCATTTCTCTGCAAATGCCATGATTTCATTCTTTTAATTCTGAATAATATTCCACTGTGTGTAATATATACCACATTTTTTAAATCCATTCATCTACTGAAGGGCATCTAGGTTGGTTCCACAGTTTAGCTATTGTGAATTGTGCTGCTTCGTCCCTATAATATGTTGTTTTAAAATCCTTTGGGTATAAACCACGAAGTGAGATAGCTGGGTCACATGCTGGTTTTTATATCCAGTTTTCAAAGGACTTTCCATACTTCTTTCCAGATTGGTTGCACCAATTTGTAGTCCCACCAGCAAGGTATGAGTGTGCCTTTTTCCCCACAAACTCATGAACATTTATTGTTTGTATTCTTAATAGCTGCCCTTCTGATGGGGTGAGATGAAATCTTAGAGTAGTTTTGATTTGAATTTCTCTAATTGCTAGAGATGTTGAGCTTTTTTTATATTTATTGATCAATTGTATATCCTCTTCTGAGAAGTTTCTGTTCAGTTCCTTGGCCCATTTATTGATTGGGTTATTGTTTTTTAGTGTTAAGATTTTTGAATTCTTTATATCCTAAAGATGAGTGCTCTATCTGATATGCGTGTGGTAAAAATTTGTTCCCATTCTATAGACTCACTCTTTACCTCACTATTTATTTTGCTGAGAAACAGCTTTTTTAATTGTTGTTAATATTTATTTTTTAGTTGTAGTTGGACAAAATACCTTTATTTATTTTTATGTGGTGTTGAGGATTGAACCCAGGGCCTCACATGTGCTAGGCAAGCACTTTACTACTGAGCCACAACCTCAGCTCCTGAGAAGAAGCTTTTTAGTTTGAATCCATCCTATTTTTTGATTCTTGATTTTAATTCTTGTGCTTTAGGAATCTTATTAAGGAAGTTGGGGCCTAATCTGACATGATGGAGGTTGGGGCTAATTTCTCTTCTATTAGGTGCAGGGTCACTGGTTTAATTCCTAGGTCCTTAGAGTTTAGTTTTGTGCATGGTGAGAGATGGGGGTTTAATTTCTTTTTTTTTTTTTTTTTTGCTTATGGATTTCCACTTTTCCCAGCACCATTTGTTGAGGGAGGCTATCTTTCCTCCAATGTATGTTTTTAGCAGCTTTGTCTGATATAAGATTATGGGGAGCTGCTCTGAATGACCGCGCCTTCCAGTCCTGAAGCATGAAGCTCTGACCAATCACTACAATTTGTGGTGACTTAGGTGTTGTCCCAGCTGGAATAGCAAGGCATGGCTCCAAGGGTAGGTGTCACCCGCAGGTTTCTCTGTAATCCTACCCCTTGCTTCATTTGAATGGCTTCCTCCCAATAAAAGGGTACAGCACATGCTCTTGTCTCTCTTTCCACAGACCCTTGAGGTCAGAGGAGCCGTCAAAGGACTCAAAAAAAGAAAAAGAAAAATGGTATTTCTCTGTCTCTGTGTGATTATTTCGTGACAGCCCAGTTCACCAGGAATGACCTTAAGTGTTTAGTCATGGAACACAACATAAGATAACTGTAATTTTGTAGGTTAGTGTCAGTGTCCTCTATTCTGTACTATCGTATGTGTCTATTTTGGTGGCAATACCATGCTATTCTTGTTACAATTGCTCTGTAGTATAGTTTAAGGTCTGGTTTGGTGATGCTTCCTGCTTCACTCTTCTTGCTAAAGATTGCTTTGGCTATTCTGGGTCTCATATTTTTCCAGATTAATTTCATGACTTTTTATATTTCTATGAGGAATGTTACTGGAATTTTGATTGGGATTGCATTAAATCTGTATAGTACTTTTGCTAGTATGGTCATTTTGACAATATTAATTCTGTCTATCCAAGAGCAAGAGAGATCTTTACATCTTCTAAGGTCTTCTTTTAATTTCTTTCTTTAGTGTTCTGTAATTTTTATTGTATAGTCTTTCACCTCTTTCATTGAGTCCCAAGTATTTTATTATTTTTGAGGCTATTGTACTGGGGTAGTTTTTCTCATTTCTCTTTTAGAGAATTTGTTACTGATGTACAGAAATGTTTTTGATTTATGGCATTGATTTTATATTCTGCTACTTTGATGAATTCATTTATTCTAGAAGTTTTCTGGTGGAATTTTTGGGTCTTGTAGGTATAGAATTGTATCTTTGGCAAATAGTGATAATATGAGTTCTTCCTTTCCTATCTGCATCCCTTTAATTTCTTTTATTTGGCTAGAGTTTCAAGAACTTATTCAATAGAAGTGGTGAAAGAGGGCATCGCTGTCTTGTTCCAGTTTTTAAAGGGAATACTTTCAATTTTTCTCCATCTAGAATGATGCTGGCCTGGGGCTTAGCATAGATAGCTTTTACAACGTTGAGATATGTTCCTGTTATCCTAGTTTTTCTAGTGTTTTGAACATGAAGGGGTGCTGGGTTTTGTCAAATGCTTTTTCTGCATCTATCAAGATGATCATATGGCTCTTATCTTTAAGTCTGTTGATGTGATGAATTACATTTATTGATTTCCCTATGTTGAAACAATCTTGCATTCTGGGATCTTATGAGGGCAAAAATTTAACCTAGAATAGCCCTCATATATACCCAAGTGCCTCTCTTTAAAGAAGGAAGGTTAGGGACTGGTGGTGCACACCTGTAATCCCAGGTACTTGGGAAACTGAGGCAGGAGGATTGCAAATTCACCGTCATCCTGGGCAGCTTAGTGAGACCTTGGAAGGAGAAGAAGGAAGTAAAGAATAAGGAGAAGAAAAGGACAGATGGTGTGGGGGAAGAATGGTTAAAAATCCAGCAGGAATATTTCAACAAGTCTACTAAAGTTTCCAAAAGCAGTATTTGAATTAGAAGAGGAGCATGCAGCTTACATATTCAACAGTATGATAGTCTGAGTATCCTGGAAAAGCCACTGTAAACACAGAATCATGATTAAAATACAACCAGAACTATTGCATTTCAAAATAAATTAATTTTTATCTCAAAAAAATCAGGAATACCTGCTAATAAACTGGAACCTAGAACCTTGTTTGTGTACTTTTAAAAAATTGATAGTCTGGGCTGGGGTTGTGGCTTAGCAGTAGAGCGCTCGTTTCAAGGGTGCAAAGCCCTGGATTTGATCCTCAGCACTACATAAAAATAAATAAAAATTTGATAGTCTATAGACAATAAAGTATACCAATCTTAAGTGAATAGCATGATGAATTTTACCTATATATATGCCTGTAAAATGCTATGTAGATCAATATTTAAAACACTCAAAATCTCAAAAGGCTGTCTTGTGCCTGTTCTCGGTTGAATCTCTCAAAAGGTAGACATTTCTCTAACTCCTACTTCCACAGGTTAGTTCTGCCTGTTTGTGAATTTTACGAAAGTGGAATAAAGTAGTGTGTTAGTTTTCTTTCCACCACTGTGACGAAATAACTGAGGTAATCAACTTAGGAGGAGGAAAGGCTTCTCAGGCTCATGGTTTCAGAGGTCCAGTGCATGATTGGATGGCTGTGCTATATTGGGCCTGTGGCAAGGCAGAGTATCACGGTAGAGAACATGTGGTATGTCAACCTGCTCACCTCTGGCAGCTGGGAAGTGAGAGGTAAGAAGGGGTCAGGGTCCCAATGTAGCCTTCAAGGGCACATACCCTCCCTCCCAGTGATCTAATATCTCAGCCCCTAAGCCCCACCTCCTCAAGGCTCCACCACCTGAGGCCACGATCAGAACTTCCAAAAAAGAGCCTTGGGAAACATTCAGGATCCAAACCATGACAAATGGTGTGTTTGGTTTCAATGGTGGGATGATGGACAGGAGGCAGATGATGTGGCTGGGCAGAGGGATGAGACACACCCCCTGCAAGCTATGGCTAAGAGTAAATTCCTGGAGCATCATAGGGCAGGGGCTGTAGCTTAGTAGCAGAGGGCCCTCACATGTCCAAGCCTCAGCACCACAAAAATAAAATAAAGGCAACATATATACTTCAGAGCACTTCAGATATTAAAATTTTCAAATACAGAGTATAAAATGTTATTCTTAAAACTTTCACCGAGGGTTTCAAGATGGCCAAATAGAGAAGGTTGCTTTCCTAGCTGCTTTGTGGCGTGAAATCTCCAAAACATAGGCAGCTTCTCAGCAAAGGGGCTGAACAAAGAAAAGGTGAACATTCAAGTACTGGACATTCAAAGCAGATTGGGGACCCACGAGGTTGGATATAATAACATAAGGACGAAGTCCCCAGTGACCAGAGGCAGCAGCCAGAGCGGTCTCTCCAGGAGCCAAGTGCAGGGGCAAGGGGATTCAAGGGACCTGCATTTTAGGAGGTGGAGGTATGTCTGGGTATAGAGTTCAGAGATCCAAGAACTGCCCCACTATCCAGAAGGGCTGCACAATATCCTTGTACAGAAAAGAAGCCCCATTGAGCCATTCATTAAAAGGAGTCACCAAATAAATAACCTAACCTCAACTCTTAAAGCCCTAGAAAAAGAACAAATCCATACTAAAAGAGTAAAAGACAGGAAATAATTAAAATCAGAGCTGAAATCAATGAAATTAAAACAAAAAAATTGACAAAACAAAAAGTTTGTTCTTTGAAAAAATAAATAAAATTGATAACCCTTAGCCAAGCTAATAGAGAGAATACTCAAATTATTAAAATTTGTGATGAAAAAGGAAATATCATGAGAGACATGAAATACAGACAATAATTAGAAAGTTTGAAAATTTATACTCTAATAGAAAACCTTGAAGACATCAACAAATTTCTAGAGACATATGACCTACCCAAATTGAATCAGGAGGACATAGAAAATTTAAACAGATCAATTTCAAGCAATGAAATTGAAGACACTATCAAAAGTCTACCAAAAAAGAAAAGCCCAAGTCAGACAGATTCTCAGCCAAGTTCTACCAGACCTTCAAACAAGAACTAACACAAATCCTCCTCAAATTATGCCATGAAATAGAAAAGCAGGTAACCCTTCCAAACTCATTCTATAAAGCTATTATCACCCTGTTATCAAAACTAGACAAAGACACATGGAGGAAAGAAAACTTCAGACCAATATCCTTGATGAACATAGATGCAAAAATTCTTAAAATATTGGGCAAATCACATACAAAAATATTAAAAAGATAGGGCACCATGATCGAGTGGTCAATAAATGCAGTTTCTCACATCAGTAGATTTAAAGCCAAGAATCAGGATTATCTCAATAGAAACAGAAGAGGCATTTGACAAAATACAGTGTCCATTTATGTTTAAAACACTAGAAAAACTAGGGATAGTAGGAATACACCTCAACACTGTAAAAACTATATATGTTAAACCCAAGGCCAACATCATTCTAAACGGAGAAAAATTGAAAGGATTCCCTCTAAAAGCTGGAACAAGACAGGGATGCCCTCTTTCACCATGTCTGTTCAACATAGTCCTGAAAATTCTAGCCAGAGAAATTAGAAGAAAGAAACTAAAGGGATATAAATAGGAAAAGAAGAGCTCAAACTAGGGCTAGGGATGTGGCTCAAGTGGTAACGCGCTTGCCTGGCATGCGCGGGGCGCTGGGTTCAATCCTCAGCACCACATAAAAATAAAGATGTTGTGTCCACCGAAAACTGAAAAATATTTTTAAAAATTCTCTCTTAAAAAAAAAAAGAGCTGAAACTATCCCTATAGGCCAATGACATGATTCTATTTAGAAGACCCCAAAACTCCAAGAAACTTCTAAAACTCATAAATTAATTCAGCAAAGTAGCAGGACCTAAAATTAACACCCATAAATCAATTGTCCTCCTATATATCAATGATTAAACAACTGAAGGAGAAATTAGGAAAACTATCCCATTCACAATTACCTCAAATTTTTTGGTAATCAATTTAACAAAAGAGGGGAAAGACCTCTACAATGAAAACTACAGAACACTAAAGAAAGAAAATGAAGAAGACCTTAGAAGATGGAAAGATCTCCCTTGTTCTTGAATAGGCATAATTAATATTGTCAAAGTGGCCGTACTACCAAAAAGTGCTATTCAGATTTAATGCAATTCCAATTAAAATTCCAATGATATTCTTCACAGAAATAGAAAAAGCAGTCGTGAAATTCATTTGGAAAAATAAGAGGCCCAGAATAGCTAAAGTAATTATTAGTGAGAAAAGTGAAGCAAGAGGCCTCACTAAACCCACCTAAATTATACTACAGAGCTACAGTAACAAAAGCAGCATGGACATGAAGACCAACGGAACAGAATAGAGGACACAGAGACAAACCCACATAAATACAGTTATAGTAGACAAAGATGCCAGAAACATACACTGGAGAGAGAGAGCCTCTTCCACAAATAGTGCTGGAAAATGGAAATCCATATGTAGCAAAATGAAATTAAACCCCTATCTCTCACCATGCACAAAACTCAAAGTGGATCAAGGACCTAGGCATTAGACCAGAGAAGGA
This sequence comes from Ictidomys tridecemlineatus, assembly GCF_052094955.1. Classification (NCBI taxonomy): domain Eukaryota; kingdom Metazoa; phylum Chordata; class Mammalia; order Rodentia; family Sciuridae; genus Ictidomys; species Ictidomys tridecemlineatus. Next base: position 1,571,730 of record NC_135488.1, on the reverse strand, counting down.
AGAGTAGGCCCAAATCTCCATCATGTCAGCTTAGAAACTGACTTCCTCAACACGATTTATAAAGCACAAGAAGTAAAATCAAGAATCAGTAAATGAGATGGAATCAAACTAAAAAGCTTCGTCACAGTAAAGGAAACAAGCATGAATGTGAAAAGAGAGCCTACAGAATTGGAGGAAATCTTTACCAACTGCACCTCAGATGGAACATTAATCTCCAGAATACATAAAGAACTCAAAAAACTTAACACCAAAAAAACCAATAACCCAATCAATAAATGGGCAAAAGAACTGAACAGACACTATACAGAAGAAGAAATACAATCAATCAAAAAATATACAAAAAACTGTTCAACATCTCTAGCAATTAGAGAAATGCAAATTAAAGCTACACTGAGATTTCATCTCCAGTCAGAATGGCAATTATCAAGAATACAAGTAACAATAAATAGTGGTGAGGATATGGGGAAAGGGTCACTCATACATTGCTGGTGAGACTGCAAATTGGTGCAACCACTGTGGAAAGCAGTAAGCATATTCTCGGAAAACCTAGAATGAAATTACCATTGACCCAGTTATCCCACTCCTCAGCACATACCCAAAAGACTTAATACTATGATGATGTGAACACAACAATGTTTATAGCAGCTCAGTTCACAGTCTAAGCTATGGAACCAAGCTAGGTGCCCTTCAATAGATGTATAGATAAAGAAAATATACATATACACCATGGAATATTACTCAGCAATAAAGAAGAATGAGATTATGGCATTTGCTGGAACTGAAGACTATGATGCTAAGTGGAATAAGCCAATCCCCAAAATCCAAAGCCCAAATGTTCTCTCTGATGTGGATGCTAACACACAATAAGGGGGGGGAGGGGAAAACAGAAGTTCACTGGATCAGACAAAGGGGAATGAAGGGAAGGGAGTGAGGATGGGAATGGGAAAGACTGGAATGAACCGGACAAGGTTTTCCTATGTTCACAAATGAATACACGACCAGTGAAACTCCACATCATGGACCACTACAGAAGGGGAAGTTACACTCCATGTATGTATAATATGTCAGAATATATTCTATTGTCATGTGTAACTAAAAAGTATAAGATTTTTTTTAAAAATTTAAAACTCTCCAAAAAGAAATCTCCAGACCTACCTTATGGTCATCTGTAATACAGAGAATTCTACCTGAGGTTTAAAGAAAAATTATTATCAACCATACAAAAATCTCTTCCAGAAAATAAAAGAGAATTAAATACTTTCCAATTCATTTTATGAATTTATTATTACCCTGATACCAAAACAGATGAAAATAGTGTAAAATATGAAAACTGTGGACTAAGAAAGATCTCTATGAATATACACATAAAATTCTTTTAACAAAATATAGCAAATTATATAATTTAGCAATATAGAGAATTATACCCCCAGGAATGCAAAACAGCTCAAAATAATTTTTTTGGACTAGAGATTGAACCCAGGGCACTTTGCTCTTAAGCTACGTCTGTAGCCCTCTTTATTTCTTAATTTTTTCTGTTTTGTTTTTGGTTTTTTGAGATAGGGACTTACTCAGTTGGTTAGGCCTCACTAAATTGCTGAGGCTGGCCTTGAACTTGCAATCCTACTGCCTCAGACTCCTAAACTGCTGGGATTACAGGCATGTGGCACCATGCCCACCTACAGCTCAGTAGTTTTTTAAAAATTAGTGTAGGGCTGGGGATGTGGCTCAAGCGGTAGCGCGCTCGCCTGGTATGCGTGCCGCCCGGGTTCGATCCTCAGCACCACATACAAACAAAGATGTTGTGCCCGCCAAAAACTAAAAAATATTAAAATTCTCTCTCTCTCTCTCTCTCTCTCTCTCTCTCTCTCTCTCTCTCTTAAAAAATCATTGGAATCTGGATATTTGCAGGATAAAGGAGAAAAATTACATGGCCATATTAATCAATACAGAAAAAGCATTTGGCAAAATTAAATGCCCCTTCATAATTAAAACAAAGCAAATTAAAGAAACCTCTCAGAAAAACAAAATCAGGAACTTCCTTAGTAAAGCTCATCTTTGAAAAAACCTACAGCTAACATCAGACTTGGTGGTGGAAGCTTGGACATTCCCCATGAGCCTGGGTGCCTACTCCCCACGCAGCATGATACCTGAGGTACAGGGCTCTGTGGCAGGTCAGCAAGGAAGAAATCAAACTTGCTACTTAAAGGTGGCAGGACCTTTATGCTGAAATCCTGAGAAATCTTGTCAAAAACTCCCAGAGCGAAAAGCTAGTTCACTAAATAAAGATAAATTTGCAAAATGATTTTATGTATGTATATTTTCCATATAAAGCAATGAACACATGGACACCAAAATTAAACATATGATACTATTGATATCACTCAAGAGTGAAATACTCAGGCATAAATTTAAAACAAAGCTTATAGGGTTTGCATGCTGGAGATGACCCTGCACTGACAAAAGAAATTAAAGATCTTTAATTATAGTCACAGATTTGAGAACACAACACAGGAAAGATGTCAGGGCCCCCAAATTGATGAACAGATGTAGCACAGTCCCTATCACGAAAGGCCAGTGAGTAAAAACATTGTTTTCCTGTGTGTAAGCAGCAACTAGAAAACAATTCTCAAAGTTTTAGAAGTCCAATTCAACATTTTTTTTCTTATAGCTAATTAAAATTTGATTAACTTTTTGTTAACTTATGTTTTATTTCAGTCTTCAGTCCATCTTGGGTTAACTTTTGTATGTGGTATTGGGTAGAGATTATAAAATCATATTTTTCTTATGGACATAAAAATTGACCTGGCTAAATTTAATGGGAAGGACATAATTTCCCCATTCAATCACTGTGCATTTAAGTGAGTTGACAGTGTTTGTGTGTGTTTCTGCTACTGGGTTCTGTGCTCTGTTTCTTTGGTCCCTCCAAGAATACAACACCAATACCACAATATTTTCTTTTTTTTTTTTTTTTTGAAAGTGAGAGAGGGGGACAGAGAGAGAGAGAGAGAATTTTAACATTTATTTATTTTTTTCTTAGTTCTCGGCGGACACAACATCTTTGTTGGTATGTGGTGCTGCTGAGGATCGAACCCGGGCCGCACGCATGCTAGGCGAGCGCGCTACCGCTTGAGCCACATCCCAGCCCCCAACCACAATATTTTCGTTATTAGAATTTTAAAATATAGTGGATATCAGGTAACCTAAATCCACCACTGTCATGTAAATACTTCAAACAAAAATTGCAAATTAGTTTATCAAAATCTACCACCAAAAATCCTCTGGAGGTTGGGTGTATTTTTTTTGTTGTTGTTGTTGTTTGTTTTTGGTACTAGGGATTGAACTCGGCCACTGAGTGACATCCCAGCCCTATTTTGTATTTTATTTAGAGACAGGGTCTCACTGAGTTTCTCAATGCCTCGCTTTTGCTGAGGCTGACTTTGAACTCATGATCCTCCTGCCCCAGCCTCCTGAGCTACTGGGATTACAGGTGTGTACCACTGCGCCTGGCCCTTCTGTAGTTTTAATTGGGATCATAGTAAGTCTACAGATCACTTTTGGGGAGAATTGATATATTTATAATATTGAGTCTTCCAGTCCATGAATATGGTGTCTCTCTTTCCCCCACCTCCTTCCCCCTTCTCCTTTCCCCTTCAGATCTTCAGATCTTATCACCTGTGCTTTGTGGTTGCCTGTAAAAGGGTCTTGTACCTCTTTCTTTCAGATTATTCTTAGGTGTTGCTTTTCTCATGCTATTGTAATGATAGTGTTTTACAAATTTCATTTTCTAGTTGCTGCTTACACACAGGAATACAGTGTTTTTACTCACTGGCCTTTGGTGATAGGGGCTGTGCTACATCTATTCATCAATTTGGGGTCCTGACATCTTTACTGTGTTGAGTTCTCAAATCTGTGACTATAATGTGTCTCTGTCATATTTAGATCTTTAATTTCTTTTGTCAGTGCAGGGTCATCTCCAGCATGCAAACCCTATAAGCTTTGTACTCATCAAAAGCTTGTATTCATCAAAAGATGCCATTAAGAAAGTAAAAATCACAGACTTACATGTTTCTAGCAAACCACTCATATCCAGCATATATAAAGGACACCTATAAGTTCATGGCATTTTTGGATTGAGTAAAAAGTTTGGATAGGCACTTCACAAAAGAGGGCATTCAATGCTAATGAGGGTATAAGAGGAAGGGGACCTGAGCTTCATGGGGATGAATCTGGAAGCTCAGAGAAATACTCCACTTTCCTGCAGAAGGGCCCGAGGGGGGAAGGGCCAGTGCAGCACGGCCTGCAGCACTCAGGACGGGGATGACCTGGAGCCAGGGGCATGTGCCCATCACAGCCCCTCCAGTGGGGAAGGGCCCTGAGCAGCAGCTGCTAGAGCTGCTCATGTCCATTACACACTTATCATCCCAGTTACACACCTTCCATCCCCGCTACACTTACCATCCCTGTTACACACTTTCCATCCCATTATACACTTACCCTCAGTGAGTCCTTACGATGCTGCGGACGGACCCAAGGACTCAGGCACGCCAGGCACACCCTCCACTGGCCGCATTCCCGGCCCTCAGATGCTCCCATTTCCGGCATGTTGAAAACAGGTGTGGACACAGGACACAGGACACCCAAGTGAACGCAGAGCGCCCGAATGAACTGTGATCTGGCTTCCCGTCTAGAGGACAGGAGCTACACACAAGCTGTGGAGTGGGCAAGGGGCTGGCCATAGCCAAGGCCGGCCAATAATTCTAAGAAAGAAAGGGAGCCGGAGAACCAGACCTGGTACCTCGCCCTCGTGCCATGCAGGTGTCTCGTGACAGCACCAGCCCTGATGGAGCGTCAGAGGGCGAGACTCAGACCCAGACCATCGTGACAGCCAGATTAATTACTAACCTTGAGAGGGGAGTCACTAATATTGACAAAGGGGAAATTTCCTATTTTCTGGAAAACTCATTTTGGGAGTTGAGAAGCACAGACATCCTTCCTTGACTTCCTTAATTTTTTCCTCCAGTACTGGGGATTGAACACAGGGGCCATTTATCATAAGCTGCACCCTAGCACTTTGTCTTTTGAGAGCGGGCCTTGCTACTTACCCAGCTAGACTTGTGCTCCTCCTGCCTTGGCCTCCTGAGTCACTAGGGTTACAGTGCACCACCAGGCCCAGCTCCCTGACTCCCTGTAGAAGTTAATGCCCAATGCACCTCACCAGCTTTGTGGTCAGTTGGTGCATTGGGCATTAACTTCTACAGGGAGAAGTTATTTTATTTTTGTACAATATAAAAGTGACCGTTATGTGGGCACGTTTAGTCAGTGTCACTGCTGGTACACATTCCATGAGCTCTTCAGTTGGGGATGTATTGTGAGCATGTGTTTGCTGGAAAGCAGGTTCTGGTAACATATTTCTGGGGTAACTTATTTGGAGTTTTGTGAAGTCCTTTCACAAAGACAAAGTCGTCGAGTTCAGACAGCAACAGGGAAGTTAGAACTGATTCCCAGGGAGGCTTTTGTTTTCAGACCTCCTTTTCAAACAGTTTAGAGACTGTCAACCTTCAGTTCCCTGAAGGTTGAGAAAAATCTGACAAAAGCTCCCACGCTTTTTATCCATTTCATAACCAACTCCATGGCAACCAGCACACAGGATACCTGATGTGTCCCTTCAGTATGAAGCTGGCTTTCCCTTGCACTCTTCTGGCCCAGCCCTGAACCAGCCCCTCCTGACCTCTGATGTTCACATGCGTGTGTGAACGTGCACACAGGAGGACCGGACGTGGCAAGAGTGGAAAGCTGTAGTTACCAACAGGCATCTGGAGGGAGCTGTCCAGCAGAGGGGTGAATATAAAACTGGATGCTGGGAGGGCCTCTGCTGGCCACTGGGGAACCGTCTGCTGTGGCCCAAGGCAGCACCCTGGGAAACACCACGTATAACTGCTGGAACTTACTACAGATGGATCCTGACAGGTTGACTTTCAATATTTTGTCTTTACAATGGTGCCACAGATATGCTTTGGCAGGACAGGAAATGCACTCTAGTTCTTCTCTCCTCCCAGGCTGGTGACATGCAGCATGATATCCTGGCAATGCTGAGCATCCACAGTGAGCTGGAACTGCCAGCCACAGGAACCCCAGGGAGAGTCACCAACAGTCCACAGGTGCCATGCAGCTATGGCATCTGGTAGGTTAGTGCGTTCAGTGCGTCTGCCACATACAGTATTTTCAATTTATGACAGGGTTGGTGATTGGGACATTATTCCATTGAAAGTTGAGGGGCATCTATTTTTCCCTTTGTATTTGAAGATAAAGCCCAATGTATCATGCAAGAAGAAAATGTTAGTATCCTAGAGGCAATTCAGAATGAGATTTTATTTTCTTACCATTTTGGGCAGCAGTCAATTAAGGATCCAAAAGCCAACCATGAGACTCTGGTACTTTGAAAAAAAGAGCCAGAAAAATACAAAGTGAGTCTGAGACATCTGAAGTAAAAAGCCAGGAAGTACTTCAAGACCGAAGGGAACCTATCAAATGGACTAAGACCAGAGTAGAAGCCGCTGTAGCCAAGTGTGGTGTCACTGGAGTATCACTAACACAGAATATAAAAAGAATTGGGTAAGCCCAAAATATTCAACGTATAGAATGAAAAGCTCTTCACAAAAGAATACCAGCTCGTGTGCATAGTGACAGATGGATTAGAAAATCCCCATCGTGATGCCTAGCAACTGATTATCACCAGTGGGTGTTAAAGCCACTAGACAGAGAGCAGGATGTTCAGGTGGCCATGCATTCCTTCTCAGAAGACACATCTAACGTGGAAAGAGGAGGTGGATGTCACTTAACTACCTCAGCACCAGCAGTGGAACCAAATAATGTCATGAGCATTCTGGTATTGTGCACATGGGAAGTACACATCACCCAGACAGCACTCCTTGATCCACATCACATTGTGACAGAAACAAACAAAACCAGAACGCAGAGCATTCCATCACTGCCTTTACACGCTCCAAAAAGAGTGGTATCAGGAAAGGATGACCAGGAGTTGTGGCTCAATATGAGTGTTTGCCTAGACTGCATGAGGTCCTGGGCTCCACCCAAGTCCTGTTAAAATAGAAGGGCACAGAGTATGGGACGAAAGGAGAACGTCAACCTCCAAGTTCACAACAAAAACAAAGCAAGAATTCTATGTAAAAACCTCCGGGAGCAGCTGGGGTGTGTGGCTCATACACTAGGTATCCTGCAGGGATGCCAGGAATGCCCTTGCTCAGGAGGTAGGTGGTAAGCATTTAGGAGTGAGGCATCATGATGACTCACATTTATTTCTAAAAGGACCAGCAGACAAACAAAAATAATATAAAAAATATTCACCTATACATAGAATTGATGAAGCAAATATAAGAAATGTGAACTGGTGAATTAGACAAAGAGAAATGGATGCTTATCGTACAATGATTTCAACTTTACTCTTAAAATTTTTCAAAATAAAAAGTCAGTTAAAACAAAGTACTTTTGTGTGAATACGCTGTAGCTCATTTTCTTAAGACGAATATGCTAAGTGATAATAAATCACTTAATCATTATAAAGCAGCCCTCCATGAAATGAAGCCCCTTCCCTCCACAGCTAACCAAGCTAAAGGGGGGCTGACACCCCCCTCTGGCCAGTGTCAGCAACACAATTTCTACCTTTTTCCCCAAGGAGTCACGTTTGACAAAATACCTACAGAAACCGGCCACCTCATCAAAAACAACTTAACATTGGAAAACCTGCAATCTTCTGGTTTTAAAATAATTTATTTTTCTAGGTCTGTTTTAATTTCATGTCTCAGAGCATACATTATTTAACCAAGAGGTGTGGACAGAGATTGTAAAAAGGGAGGAAACATTAGGAAAGAAACCGGCTCGATTCCTTTAGAACTGACCCTACCTGGTATCTTGCTAGGATAAATTTCTATCATATTCTTTTGTGCTTAAAAAAACACGAACTTCTGAGTTTCCAAGGTTGTAAGTAAGTCTTTACAATTAAGTATGCATTCAACTGACAGGCAAGGCAACCAAGCAAACCGTCACCGAGGGCGGCGTTGTAGGATACCAGACTGCACCAAGCCACAGGGACGCGGGACCAGCAGATCGCGGGGCGGCTAGGCCTAGGCCGGGCCCGAGTCGGGCGCGGGCGGGCGTGGTGCGCGGGGCGGCTTCTTCTTGTAGGAAGGCCAGCGGCAAACGGGGCAGCAGTGCCGGCCGCCGGCCAGCCACATCAGGATGCAGCCCTGATGGAAGGCGTGGCCGCAGGGCAGCCCAGCCAGCAGACAGCCGCGCTCGAAGTTCTCCAGGCAGACCACGCACTCGGTGCTGCGGAGCACAGTGGCCGGCCAGGCGTCCCAGTCCGGCTGCGCGTCCTCAGGCTGTGAGTCCTCGGCTCCCGGCGCGCGAGGGCTGGTCCCACAGGCCTCGCAGGCCCCTGCGCAGGCTCCGCCGGGGTGGTTGCTCTGTGCGCCCCCCAGGGTTCCCTGCTCAGGGCTCCCCGAGTCCGCGCCCTCGCCGTCTGAGTCGTTCTCCGTGTCCTGGGACCCCTCCAACAGGTCCTCCTCGGAGCGCGCCCCAAGGCAGGTAAACCGCCACATGGGCAAGCTCTTGATGTAGTCGGTGGGAATCAGAGGGTGCAGCCAAAGGTCGGGGAAGGCCAGCCGCTCCAGGAACAGGTCAGGGTCCTCATCCCAGTCCGAGTCCACGGGGAAGTGCTGCAAAGAGGCGATGGGGTGGAAGAGGCAGCTGGTGTACCAGTCCCACAGGCTGGACAACCACTCCAAGTTGTTGGCGTTGACCTCGTCTGCGTTGCTTCGCCGCCTCTTCTTCTCGAAGTAGTCGATGAGCAAGCCATGTCCAAGGTAGGTGCCGAGGAAGAGCGCCGGGTGCGAGGAGTAGAAGATCCAGTCGGCCCTCACCCACGAGGCCAGAGTGGTGGTGTTGGAGTACCTCAGCAACTTGAGGCTGTACTCGTAAAAGCTGTCCAAGTAGGGCAGCTGCAGGAAGCCCAGCACGGGCAGCCAGGAGATGATCAGCAGCGAGTTGTATGTCCCCAGCGTGCTTATGAGAACCACAAACCGCTTTATGGTAGCTCCTTGTGTAATGAACAAATCCATCCAAGCCATAAGATTGACGAGAACCAAGCTCAGAACAAACAGATCATTTACTTCCGGCTGCAATGAGCGCAAAAATGAGTCCATGGCCTGAAGGGATATAAATTCACCTGTGTGGTTTCCATACCTGTAAATTCCTTCGGGAGTTCTAAGTATGTATGATGGCATGTTATATACACCAATATCTGTCATGTAACTCTTGTTGTCCCAATTTTCCACATTCACAAAAATAAACTCAACTCTCCCTGTAAATTTTATACTCAGTGCAGAGAAGAAGGCTGGCGGCTGGTCAAGGTTTGCAAACAGGTATATCTTTACCCAATACTGATCGCTTTTATTCCATTCTTCTTTCAAATGGTCAGCATTATAAATGGTTTTGATCCGAGAAGCTGCATGGGCAGTGATCCATTTAAATATGTGCTCTACTTCAATCTTGCGGCCACTGTACTCCTTGAGCATGACTTTCCCTTTAGAAGTACTGGTTTGAGGGACAGACATGATGAGAGTGGACCGCACCCAGCCTCTTCTCCTGCAGTATCTGTAAGAGAGAACCAGGAGTCAATGGCTGAGCTGCTTTCCCTTGGTAGGTTTCTTCAGCTTCTGAAAGACTCCTCTCCCCCAAACCAAGTGACTCCCAAATCATCTTGAAGCAGGAAGGATGCTGGGAATTTGTGCAAGAAAAAGCAAGCTTTAGCAGGACATGGTGACCACACCTGTGCTCCTAGTGACTCTGGAGGCTAAGGCAGGATGATCATACATTTCAGGCCAGTCTGGGCAATTTAGCAAGACCCTGACTCAGAATTTTTAAAAAAGGACTGAGGGATGTAGCTCAGTGATAGAGTACCTCTGGTTCAATCCTCTGTCCCAGAAAAGGAAAGAAAAGCAAGCTCTTTTTCTATAGTTTTATGTTTCTGTTTCTATCTTTAAATTTATAATTTAAAAAAGTATCTCTTGAAAAGCACTAAAGTCAAGGGAATCAGATCACTCACACACTGAGCCGGGATTTGGTTGTGGGAGGCAGGAGCCCCGCCTCACCAGCTACCAGCTACCAGCTCCCCAGCGCGATTCTGGGTGTGCACAGCACATAGCGACCCCAGAAAAAACACTGCCCCAAGCCCCGTTTACTACGGTCTCTTCCCTCTTCTGTGAAGACCATGATGAGGGTCATTTAACAGAGGAAACACAGTCCTGAAGTATTGAGACTGAGATTCAGTCCAGAATGATCCTCACTTTTTCAGCACAGTAAATGTGGAAGAATTTAAAATTGAGTCACCTGTTTAGCTTGTATTCCTTTCCAAGAATTATGTGGATTTTGATATATAAAATTTCTAAAAAATTTGTAAAAAAAAAAAAAGTCTACCCTACAGATATTTTTTTTTACAGATTTGTAAATGAATAGTAATGTTTCTTATTTTGCTACTCAGAATACTGATGTAAAAATCCTGGGTGTTATGTTTAACTTAGAAAGCAAGGATCTTATTTTATTAATTAAATTAGCATATTACACATTCATATAATCAGACTGAGAAAATCTTGATGTGTGGCATATGGTTTTATGGCAATATGGCTTTAAAAAAATTTTTAGTTGTAAATGGACACAATATCTTTTTATGTATTTATTTTTATGTGCTGCTGAGGTTTGAACCCAGTGCATTCCACATGTGAGGCAAACACCACAGAGCTGCAGCCCCAGCCCAATACATCTAACTTAATTTTGTGATACAATTTAAGATAAATGAAGACAACATGTCACATCTTAAAAGCATCCTTAGCAATGTTGACTCCAAGAAACTCTGGCATGACCAAATGACTTTTCAGTATTGTTTTAAGTGAAATGATTTGAAAAGTATCTATTACCAAAAATAAAGTATCTTCAATCACTTACCACTGTATTTGTTCAATGCAAAGTAATAACTCATTGACACAAATACTATTTTTACCCTTGCCAAAAAAAGCAGTAAGTCAAATGCACATTGATGATGTTTTTTTTAATATTTATTTTTTAGTTGTAGTTGGACACAATACATTTATTTTATTTTTGTGTGGTGCTGAGGGTCAAACCCAGGGCCTCAAATGTGCTAGGCGAGCGCTCTACCACTGAGCCACAACCTCAGTCCCGATGATGGCTTTCTTTACCTCTGAAATATCATGAAGCATCTTTAACATCTAACTGCAAGTGACCCTCGTGAAGGCACGAGTCCACTCCTGGCCACTCTTTTCCTCTTCCTATGATGACGTGGTTCTAACTGTGTCATAAGTTAAGTGACAGTGTCTCTGACAGAAAGCCTCACTCTGTAGAACAAGCAAAATAATCAGTGCACATGTTTCTTCATATAAAAAAGCAAAAAAAAAAAAAAAAAAAGAAGTGAAAGATCTATATAAGGAAAATTACAGAACCCTAAAGAAAGAAATCAAAGAAGACCTTAGAAGATGGAAAGATCTACCTTGTTCGTGGATGGCAGAATTAATATTACCAAAATGACCATATATCCAAAAGCACTATACAGATTGATTGTAATTCCAATCAAAATTCCAATGACATTCCTCATAGAAATAGAAAAAGCAATCATGAAATTCATCTGGAAAAATAAGAGACCCAGAGTAGCTATAGCAATCCTTAGCAGGAAGAGTGAAGCAGGTGGTATCGCTATATAAGACCTTAAACTATACTACAGAGCAAATGTAACAAAAACCAGCATGGTATTGGCACCAAAACAGACTGGTAGACCAACAGTACAGAACAGAGGACACAGAGACTCACCCATGAAATTACAATTATCTTATATTAGATAAAGGTGCCAAGAATATGCATTAGAGAAAAGATGGCCTATTCAACAAATGGTGCTGGGTAAACTGGAAATCCATATGCAACAAAATGAAATTAAATCCCTTTCTCTCACCATACACAAAACTCAACTCAAAATGGATCAAGGACTTAGGAATAAAACCAGAGACTCTTCATCTAATAGAAGAAAAAATAGGCCCTAATCTTCATCATGTGGGATCAGGCCCCAACTTCCTTAATAAGACTCCTGTGGCACAAGAATTAAAATCAAGAATCAATAAATGGGATGGACTCAAACTAAAAAGTTTCTTCTCAGCAAAAGAAACAATCTGTGAGATGAATAGAGAGCCTACATCTTGGGAGCAAATATTTACCCCTCACACATCACATAGAGCACTAATCTCTAGGGTATATAAAGAACTCAAAAAGCTAAGCACTAAAAAAACAAATAACCCAATCAACAAATGGACCAAGGACCTGAACGGACACTTCTCAGAAGAGGATATACAATCAATCAACAAATACACGAAAAAATGTTCATCATCACTAGCAACTAGAGAAATGCAAATCAAAACCACTCTTAAGATTTCATCTCACTCCAGTCAGAATGGCAGCCATTATAAAGACAAACAACAATAAGTGTTGGTGAGGATGTGGAGTAAAGGTACACTCATACATTGCTGGTGGGACTGCAAATTGGTGCAGCCAATATGGAAAGCAGTATAGAAATTTCTTGGAAAATTGGGAATAGAACCACCATTTGACTCAGCTATCCCTCTCCTCGGTCTATACCCAAAGGACTTAAAAACAGCGTACTACAGGGACTCAGCCACATCAATGTTTATAGCAGCACAATACACAATAGCTAAACTGTGGAGCCAAAATAGGTGCCCTTCAGTGGATGAATGGATTAAAAAATTGTGGCATATATACACAATGGAATATTACTCAGCAATAAAAGAGAATAAAATCATGGCATTTGCAGGTAAATGAATGGAGTTAGAGAAGATAATGCTAAGTGAAGTTAGCCAATCCCAAAAAAACAAATACCAAATGTTATCTTTGATATAAGGAGGCTGATTCATAGTAGGATAGGGAGGAGAGCATGAGAGGAATAGATGAATTATAGATAGGGCAGAGGGGTTGGAGGGGAAGGGAGGGGCATGGGGTTATTAATGATGGTGGAATGTGATGATCATTACTATCTAAAGAACAGGTATGAAGACACAAATTGGTGTGAATATATTTTGTATACAATCAGAGAAATGAAAAATTGTGCTCTATATGTGTAATAAGAATTGTAATGCATTCCACTGTTATATATAAGTAAAAAATAAATTAATTAATTTAAAAAATTAAAATAAATGAAAGGAAAAAAAAGAAACTATTCTGTGTACGTCCTTTTCCATTCAGAGTAAATGATAGTTTAAGTCTATTCTAGACAGAATCTGAGATTATTTGAGGAAAGAAAATTCCATGTGTTATCATGTATCTTTCAAATTAAATCTTATTTTCCAGACTTGGGGAATAAAAATCTCTACAAATGCCAGGCTACTAATGTATATTTATCTAAAATTAGTCTAAAGAGATCCAAAACACCAATGATCTTAAAACTCTCTTGCTAACAAAAATGCAAACTAACTGAATATCTATCTTTTTAAGGATGTTGTATTACCTTATATCAAAATAAATACTTACTGCCCAATTCAAGTAAGAGCTTTTTAAAGGTCAGAATAAATCCAATGACCACACTGTGAAAACAAAATTCTTCTGTGCTCTGAGAGACCTTTTGAGATGTCCTGGGGAACATTGAGACAAGAAATGACAGGAAACATGGCCGGTGAGTCTGGGTCCGGTCTCTGGTGTGGCAGGCTAGTTTTCAAGAGAGGCCCTGGTGTTTTTGTCAACATCAGGCCATTTCTTCAGGCCAGGCCCCTGGCCCCGGCTTTCCTGGCTCCTCTTCCCTCCCCTTTCCTGCTCGTCCCAAGGCCCTGCTTCCTGTCACTCTGGCCCTGAGCCTGCTGCCCTGCCTCCCACTCAGCCCCTGCAGTGCCCAGGCTCTTCACCGCCCGCAGTCAGAGGCATACAAGCACCAGGTCACCTCCTGCTATCTCCACAACAGGACCTGGCAGGACAGGCCTCAAGTACATCTCCTGGTTGGGAAAAAGAGGAGTTAGAACCAGACACTGCTGAGTGTCTGGGGAAAGAAACTACAGCTGCTCTCACTGGACAGGGTCAGAGGCGACGTGGAGGGGTGGCCCTGAGCATTCTTAGGGGAGCTGGATAGGTCCGGAAGGTACAGCTGTACAAGAAGATAGCACGTTAGAGAAGCCTGCCCCAGGACACTCCAGAGAAGACTAGTCCCAGTCAGCAGAGGCAGGGGTCTGGCTCTTACAAACCTCAGAACAAACTGACAACTCAACTATTCAAATAAATGATCAAAATGCTCCTTAAGTAACCCACAGGTGCAGCCCTTAGGGAGACTCTCAGCACCTTGTCCGCTATGTCTGCATTTTGTTCTTCTGTATCCTCATAGTCACTAAAATAAGAAAAAATGACCCTAAGCAAGAACAGTTCTTCCTCCAGGTGGAAGCCCTTCCACAGGGGAGACGTTAACACAGCGGTACTGAAACTGACACATGTCACTGTCCCTCAGAACCGCTTTTGTTCCAGGCATGGTGGCCACGCTCATACTCCCAGTAACTCAGGAGGCTGAAGCAGGAGGATCACAGGTTTAAGGCCAGCCTCAGCAATTCAGGGAGACTTAAGCAACCTAGTGAGATCCTGTATCAAAAAAGCAAAAAACAAAAAACAGGGCTGGGGATATGGCTCAGGTTAAGCGTCCCTGAGTTGAATTCTGGAACGAAAAACCAAAACAAAATAAAACGAAAAGACACGGGGGAAAAAAAAAAGGAAAGTCAGGAAAATTTGTACTAATATCTCCTGGATGACTTATGACACTTCTGATACCCTCTGCTTTATAAGAATACACTTAAAAAAAGAAAAAATTATTTCACTTTTTCGTATTTAATAAAGTCTCTTCATTTTATATTGTTGGAGATTTTGAATTCTGTTTTGTTACCTAAGAATCATATTAAATTGTAATGTGTTTAACCTTCATATTTAAAAAAAAAATTTATTTGACATTTTCAAATCCATTTATAAACTACAATATTGTTTAGTTTTACTTATTAGGCAACAGGGGAGACTGAACCCAGGAGCACTCCAGCACTGTGCCTGAGTGCGTTTTCATCTTTTACTTTGAGACAGGGTGTTGCTAAGTTGTGAGGCTGGCCTGAAACTTGTCACCCCTGCCTCAGCCTCCCCAGTAGCTGAGCTTACAGGAGTGCACCACTGTTTCGTTCATCGTTCATTGTTTTTTTTTTTTTTTTTTTAAATGAAGTCTGTACACTTTCCAGTAAAAGAGGGGTATTCACACCAACTTCTGGCGTTACTGGAAAGAATAAACTCGTCAGCACTGTCCTTTATCCCAGCACTGTGTGGGGAAACAGTCTTTTACGGAGACTCCCCAGGAGGATGAAGGAATCTAACCCAATGCGAGGTGAAGGAATGGCAGGATGCAGGCTGATCTCCTCTTCACAATAACGTTAGGACTAGGCTGTCCTCTGGGTTGTCCTGAGCCTTCCAACAAAAGCCACTGGACAGGAGCGAGCTCCTGCAGTGAGGTAGAACTTCCCTCCTGTCCCCTCTCTCAGGGAAGCTACTCCACAGCTCCACCCTCCACAGCCAGCAGATTGGGCCTTGGGAAGAGCAAACCTGGGGCTGAAGGGAAGGAGTCAGCCACGGCTCAGGAGGGCGTCTACCGCCAGCAGGTCATCCACTGCGGCCCTGCCACCCCTGTGCTGGCCACAGTGACGCAGGTGAGCTGCGGTAGAGGCTTCCTTGGATCTGGGGACAGAAGGAAGCTCTGTCTCTCTCAGCTCAGGTGCTGGCCATCACCTGCACTAGAAACCACCAACCCCAGGCTCCTACGTGCACATCCCTGCCTCCTCTGCATGGAAGGAAATGTGTGAGATGTGGACTTTTTATCCATTTAGTCCTCAAATGGATAATGAAATGAAGGAGTGTACGTTATGACTTGGTAGCACTAGAAATGGAAATAAAAGAGCATTTCAAAGAAATAATAATAAAAAGTGAAACAAACAGTGTGACAGACGGAGTTCTGGAGATGATGACAAGGCAGCGGGCACCTCCGAGGCTCCCCTCCGAGGAAACGGAGCAGGATGAGGCCAAGGGCAGGAACAGTGGCCGGATCCCACTGTGACCCTAGGACTAGGGACAGTTGTAAAGCAAACAAAAATAACAAGAAGTGCAAATGAGAGGCCAGGAGATGGGAGAGCACCTCAACAGAACACCTTCCCTCAGGAATACAAAAAGGACCAAGGACACTCCCAAGAGGCACTTGAGGGAAGGACTCACAGAGGGGCAGAGAGCAGCAGATGCCAGACCACCAAGAAGGCTGGTGGTGCCCGTGGCCCACAGGGTGCCAGCCTCACAGCTGTGCCCGCAGCCACATGCACTGCCTGCGTCGGGACTCCCACCCAGCCCCGCCCAGCCCACTCACCTGGGGTCACTGGAGCAGTTAAAAGTGCCTGTGCGTATTCCAAATCGAGACACCTTTTTCACCATTTTCTCCCAGTGGATTTTACTGACCAAAGGACTTCTGTCATTTGCTATGACCTATTCCCAAAAAAGAAAAAAATAAGACTTTAATTATTTAAAATAGATCAAACCATTGATATCTACAGTATGATTCTATGTTTTTGAAAGAGATATTGTGTTCCTCGTTCTTGTTTAGTGCACCATATGGTCATATTATCATTGTAATTCTCACTGAAGGCACTACCCACCAACCAGAAAAGTCTCAAAACACAGAACGCCGTACACCACACTCCCACATTCTGTCAGTCAGACAGAGGAGTCAACCCCTATGAAACAGCTGGCCACACTCTCTACCGGCTTCTCTCCTCCAGAATAAAGTTACACAGGAAGGAGGCGGCCTCTTTCTCTTTGCTCTGAAAAGAAAGTTAAACCAAATACAGCCAACTGGCAGTTATCACACGAGAGTTCAACAAGTTCAAATTTCACTTTTTCAGAGCATCACTGTGGATTCAGAGTGGGACATCTGCTTCTCATCACCCTATGCTCTGTCCAAGTCAATACTGTACCTTCTATGATCTCTCAGTAGCAACCATAAAGATCCAACAAATAAAAAGAACAACTTCAGTTAATTTTACATTCCTGAACTCTGACTTCAAATCTGCAAACTGTCTGCACACACAATTATGACTGAGAGAAGAAACAGACTTAAAAAAAAAATTCTAAATGGTCTTTCATAATACCTAAATCCTTGTTTATGGATGTCAGTAGTTAGTTCTCCTCCCTTCATTCCCTCACCTTCCTGCCTTGAATGACAGAAAAATCTTAATGAATATACCAGTGAAAAGAAAAAGATGCTAAATCAAAAACATAGAAATAAACAGAATTTAAAGGAAAGCCAAAAACATCTACAGTCATCATGAAATAACTGACTCGAGGGTGTCCAGGCCAAGGTCACTGTCCTCAGTAGCACACTGCAGACACTGTTCAACTCAAAGTGACAGCATCATGCTTTGGGGTTCCTCCAGAGGACAGGAGGCCTCCAGGAAGTAGAGTCCAGTGGGTTCAGGGAATGATGGCACTCCTGTCCCTGGCGGGCAAGAGGCGGGCATCTGCTTCACTGTGGCCTCTCAGCTAGGAAGTCTGACCAGTGCCAGTTGGCAGCAGGAGCAGAGAAAGGGCACCAGCAGGGTGAGGGACTTGAGGTCCACCTGTGTGCCAGAATGGCACTGTCCAGACACTAGCATCCTCGCACTGAGAGACACACATGCAGGCCAACACCTGTAACCTGGGGTGGCGCTCACAGGTACAGTCTCAGGCTATGACTGCAGTGAACACATGAGCTCTTATTCAAGTACCAGAACACTTCCGCAGGTAACCAGGAAGAGGGCAACTCAAGGACACGTACTTAGTAAGTTGTTTCAATCACAGCTATTTTGCTGCTGTGACTAAAAGACCCAATAAGGATAATTTTAGAGGAGGAAAAGTTTATTTGGGTGTCAGAGTCTCAGTCCATAGAGGCTGGTTCCATTTTTTTAGGGCCTGAGGTGAGGCAGAACTTCATGGCAGAAGTGTGTGGCACACCAGGAAGTGGGGGGCTTCTCTTCCCAAGAACAAAACATATACCCCAAAGGTGCACCCCAGTGACCCCCTCCCCAGGCCACACCCTCCCTGCCTATAGTCACACCTGGCTAATGCAGTCAATGCACTAATCAGGTTAAGGTTCTTATAAATGATCATCTCACTATAAAACTTCTTGCATTGTCGCACACACGAGCTTTCCAGGGTACCTCACAGCTAAACCGTGTCCTGGGCAAAAGTTCTTTTGGAGCAGATTCACAGGGGCTACAGTACCCCCAGGGCCTAAGCTTTTGCCTCTTCCTTGGCTCAAGCGCACCTTACAGATCTACTGGAGTCCCAGGAGACTGCACAAGGCAGCCTTTGTTTCCTTTTTCTGCTACCACTCAAGAGTTCATATGGTAACTCTTCCTTTGGTCACATAACCATAAAAATCTTGAACTTATTTTTCTGATTCCTCAGGACATTGAGAAGTCTCTATGCCTTAACATCACCATACTCCCTGCTTTTTAAAATTTTATTTAATTTTTTAAACTTTTCTTTTCATACATTTCCTATTTCTTGATCAAGGCAGCAAACAATCCAGATATTTTGGGTCTGTGTTTATTAGGACAAGGCTTTGAGGAGTTGAGAGGGTGCTTCTGCCAATACAGCATAGTCCTAGGTGCTGGGCACCTTTCAGTTAAATGCCTACTTTCCACACAGGTACCTTGGGGTCAGAGCTCAGTGTCAGGAGGGGGAAAAAGAACAAGAGGGCTGCTCCAGCAGACAGCAGAAGCCAGGGAAGAGCTGTGGCTTCGCTGGGGTGGGCACATGACTGCTCAGTGCAGGGCTTCCTTTACTTAGCATCTGTTCTACCACCTGCTTTTAAGGAGTTCGGGATCCCAGACTGAGCGGGGCACTAAAGCGACCACCAGCGCGGCACCGCAGCACCCCACAGCCCTCTGCAGCGCATTGGAGCCCGCATCCGCTCCCCACCCTCATGTCACGCACCTGCTGGTTAAGCACAGACTCCCTCTGGGGGCGCTGAGTGAGATGGTCACTCTAACAACCTCATGGCTGCTGGGGTGGCGGCCCTACAATCCCAGTCACTTAGAAGGCTGAGGCAGCAGGGTGCCACAGTCAAGGCTGGCATGGGCAGCTTTACTTTGTAAAGAACTGGGTTGGGCTGGGGTTGTGGCTCAGTGGTAGAGCACCTGCCTTGCATCTGTGAAGCCCTTGGTTTGATCCTCAGCACTACATAAAAATTAAAATATAAGATAAAGATATTGTATCCATCTACAACTAAAAAAATATTAAAAAAAAAAAAAAGGACTGGGATGTAGCTCAGTGGTAGAGCACTACTCCCCAGGACCAAAATAAATGAGTAAATACACAAATAAAAAATTTTAAAATATTATTGTTTTCACAAAATAACTTATCTGGCTGAGTCACAGGGCAGAACTAAACACCCTGAGACCTACCACAACTGTGTGGCACCAGTAGAAGCCCCTGACATACAGTCCCTATCCTGAAACTGCACCAGGTTCTGAGTGGCATCCACTCTGGGACCTTGGGAAGGAGGCTGGGTTCACGGTGGAGAATCTTTTCAGAGACTAGATAAGAACTGGGCGAGAGTACGGCTTGCACCCCAGGCCGGGAGTAGGGCTGGCACACAGGCTGGCAAGTGAGGCAGCACCAGCCCCTCTCAGGGCAACGTCTCCAGAGATGCCCCTTGTAGCAGATGTCTGCCCTGCCCACAGGGCGCACAATGCAGATCTAAGTCAGGCCCAAAACTACTTGGGCTTTCTGCAGTTTTAGACTGGGTTTTCCTCCTCCTGACTTCATAGTCTCCAGGAGACTCCAACTTCTTGACCTCCTTCACCAGCAGCCTGTGGCCTGGGATGTTTTTTGGACAGACAGCATAAAGAGCACCTGGCTCTGCAAAGACACGCCAACCTTCTTGACCTGGGTTCAATCCTCAACACCGCAAAAAAATAAAATAAGGGTACTGTGTTCACCTACAACTGAAAAATAAATGTTTAAAAAAATTAGGGACTAACCTAACTATATGTACAAAAACTATATAAAATAGTTAAAATTGACTGGCAAAGACAAGATTTCAGTGGCGTTTTAATTGTGATGTCAGTGTCCTCACGATCTGGCTTTACGACTCAGCACCAGTGCAAGGATGAAGTGGCTTGCCACGCACATTGCTCCCAGAATGCACTGGGGAATGAGGGAGTTACACATTCCCTGCACAAAACAGGTTTAGAACCAATCACTTACAGTTCTAGCTAAACAGGAACTACATTAAATATTGACCAAAGTGTCCCAGCACTTGGAGTCACACAGTGCTTTTCACTGTTGCTCAACCCCAGTGACTTTAAACCCCCTGTCATGTAACACAGACAGTAGGGAACAAGTATGTCCTTTGTTTACTATGACAAGAATCAAACAGAGGACTAGAATGTGAGAACCAAATCCACAAACCCCACCAACCATGCCAACTTCTCCACTTCAGACACCTACCCGTCCTGCCATCTGCCTCTCTGACTAGGTCTCCTCAAAGGAAAGTGATTGTCATCTTTTATTTGTGATGCCAAGAAGACTGTGGTAGCAGAATCAAAGAATCCACAAAACTGGAAAATAAACAGCTAGTCAAAGATATGAGCTTAGGTTAAGAATAAAGCAGGAAAACTCAAAATGTTAGAAAGAGCTGTTAGAAAAAAATAAGGAGGACCTGCTTCCTTATGGAATACACAGGTACTACTGAAACAAGTCACATGTATTTTGCTACCTTGAAAACCAAAATTAATTGCGCTCACTTCACACTGTGAAGAATATAAGCGAGACAAGGAAAGTTTTGACATTTTCCAAGAGGACTGATCTGGCCAAAACAAATGCATTTAAAAAAAAATTTTTTTAGTTGCATATGGGCACAATATCTTTATCATTTATTTTTATGTGGTGCTGAAGATCAAACCCAGGGTCCACACCTGTGAGGCAAGCACTCTACCACTGAGCTACAGCCCCAGTCCCAAACAAATGCATCTTTAATTATGAAAATACTACTTATAGACTTCAAAAAATTAAAAAACAAATTAGTTTCTTTAAGAATAAACATAGCCTGGCATGATAGTGCACACCTGTAATACCAGCAGCTAGGGAGACTCAGGCAGGAGGATCATGACTTCAAAGCAAGCCTCAGCAAAAGCGAGGTGCTAAGCAACTCAGTGAGACCCTTCTCTAAACATACAAGATAGGGCTGGGGATGTGGCTCAGTAGCCGAGTGCCCCTGGGTTCAATCCCTACTTACCTGCCCCCCCCAAAAAGAATAAATATAAAAGAATCTTAACTAAAATTCAGTTAAACACTAAATTCTTGAAAGTTATCCTTTCTAAGAAGCTGGATTAGCATGATCTGAGCTCAAAGAATGACAAGGGACTCAGAGGATATTTCTCTTCTGCTTTTAGCACATATTTTCAATTTTATATAGAGTGTTTTTAAAAAATAAAACAAAAGCAACTGGAGAGCCGAGCCCAAGGGGTCTGTGCTGATGAGCTGCTGGCCAGTTCCCGCCACCAAGGGTGCACTGTCACTCTTCTCAGCTGTTCTGCAAAAACTGTTCTAGACCAAGCCTGCCATCTGACAGGTCCCAAGTAACGCACGCCCAGCAGTGGCCAAGCGTGCGACCACAAGCATCCCTGAGAAGATCAAGCCGTCTCCATTGCCTCTCTCCCACAGACAGAGGACCAAACAAACACCTTCCACTCTTCTTAGGAGGTATTTTTTTTTACATAGGTATCTTTTCTTAGTTGTCAATGGACCTTTGATGCTAACACTCATGATCATTATGTGTTCCTCACTTCCTTCAAGTGTCCCCTTGTGCAACAGTTCTTTGCCATTCTATCTCCTTAGCCTGCTCCCTGCTCTTCGCAGTACTTTCCACTAACGGATGTCCTATGGAGTGTTCCTTCATCTGGCGTCAGTGTCTCCCCGTGGGCCTGGACTGTGAGCCACCTAATAGCAAGAACTTGGCCTGGCGTGTGGTGTGCTCTTGGCACCTAGGCCTGGCATACCTGTATCTGCTGGATAAACTGAATGAATAATTTTGTCACATACTAAGGGAGTCTATCCATGGATATCTTTAACAGGACATCAAAAAATAGCAGATTGGGGCTGGGGATGTGGCTCAAGCGGTAGCGCACTTGCCTGGCATGCACAGGGCGCTGGGTTCGATCCTCAGCACCACATAAAAATAAAAAATGAAGATGTTGTGTCCACCAAAAACTAAAAAATAAATATTAAAAAATTCTCTCTCTTAAAAAAAAAATAGCAGATCATTTGCTTTGTTTGTTGAGAACAGTCTTATGAAGCTGCCCAGGCTGGTTTTGAATTTGTGATCCTCCTGCCTCCACTCCCAGAGATCTGGGATTACAGGTGTGTGCCACCCCACTTGGTCACTGGCCATTATTTATAAAGGAGAACATAAGGCCTACTAGTGAGTCAGGATGCGTGTGTTGGCTATTGGCCGCGTTCGATGCACCAAAACAATGTCTGCGCTTTTGATGTGGCTCTTCCAAGTTTCCAAGGTGCTCAGCATCTTTACCATTGGTTTTCATGGGACCAGTCAATGTGACGACAAGCATTTAGACCTTTCGCACCATGAACACAGAGCTGTGGGACTCAACTCACGCTTAGTAATAAAGCTAAGATCATCAAAACCAGCACATTTTCTTTGGCCGACTATCAGAAATGAATACCAGGG